>NC_089986.1:12718571-13030000 GCF_036417845.1 Apteryx mantelli
AAAAGTCTAATTTTAAAGCAAAAACATAAATAAAAAAATCAGTTTATATGAAAGATGCAAATGTATATCCATTTATATTAGCATCTCTTTGTTCTGTATGTGGCATTTAACCTGTCTTTAATGGTTCTTTTTTAAAGAACCATTCAAAGAATTTAAAGATTTAAAGAAATCTGTTAAATGAGCTAAAGTGGTGAAAACATTTAATTCAAGTAACTAACTTGCACTGCACGTAGCAATAGGCACAGTGTTGTATGCTCTGTGTGCCAAGAGAAAGAACAAACTTATTCTGAATTAATTTGGCCAATGATGCACAACAAGACAATGGGTACATCCATCTTCTTGACCTAGGCATACATGCCTAAAAACCGAAATTCCAACATGAAAGAAAAATTAGGGAAGATCTATGATGACAGGAGAAAAGATCTATCTCTATTTTATCACAAAAAAAGGAAACTGCTAGCAAGACAAGACACTTACAAACTTTTAATATCTGATTTATTGTTACTAATCAGTGCAGTACTTTTTCATTTCGTTTTTCTGTCACAGAAGTACTCTGCACCTGAGCCATAGTTCTCTAACTCAAAGGTTAATTTGATTCAATCCTCGTTTTAAATGTTTGCTGTATCTGAAGGTGTCCTTCTTATTAAGGATGGGATCAAGTGGCTGAAGGGTAAACCATTTCACTGCTTGCTGCTTTTGACCAACTCCAGTAAGCCGGGTAGCGGAGGAATACAGTAAATCCCTAGATCTCATTAAGTGGTATCAGGAAACATAGCACGAATAACCTTCACCAGACAGCAAGGAACCTGTTGTTTTTGTTGTAATGTCAGACTGCTGGCAAATGAAGTGCTGACTGTAATTTAGCAGTTATAAAAAATTCATTTAAAAAGACAAGACTGCTAACATTTTTTTTCAAACGAGTGGTGAATTACAGAGCTAGCTAGCTAGCCTCATTTAAACACTCTTAAATATCCAAGAGATTTTAAACAACAAATCCATCTCAAATATACACTACATAATTCTGGCATCTATTTAACTATTTGTATGAATGGAAGAGTCAAGCAGGGTGAAAAAAATCAGCTGTGTCCGATCACTTGATGTGGTTAAGATAAGAGAGAAAGACAAGTCTTGTGTATTTATACAATTGGCCTTCAAAAAGTGCAAAGGTTATCCCAGAAAAAAAAAAAAAAGGCAGACAACATTAGGAAAACTCATTTCACTGGAGGAAAAGCCAGTTTTACAATTGTAAACTAATTGTAGCAACCAGAATCAAAGCAATTCATGTGTTTTACACTTGAGAATTTGGCAACCTTATACTGCTTCCTAAACCATTAAGGGTTAGGCCCAAACTCGGTTAAAAAGGCCATTCTTTTAAAGCAGAACTTGCCAGGTCTCACAAAGTACTATTTGCCCAAGTTACCCACCTGATGCTCCCATCAACTGATGTTCTTTCAGTCACTCTGTGCCTGCTCCGGAGCTCAGGAATCACCTTGCCTTATAGACCCTGAGGCTTCGGGTCCAAAAGGGAGATTGCAAGCAATTACCATGCTGAACCACTTGCTTTTTCTCCTCTAGGCATTGCTATTCCAATCCCTATCAGAGGCATTGAAGATGGAAACGGCAACTATAAAAATATAACGTGTGTCTTGATGCCTGATCGTTTTCATGACTTCATCCTATATGGATCAGTGGCTGCATTCTTCATTCCCCTTGCTATCATGATAGTCACTTATTTTCTGACAATCCAAGTGCTACGCAAGAAAGCCTACTTGATCAACAAGCCACCCCAGCGCTTCACTTGGTCAACAGTGTCCACAGTATTTCAGCGGGACATAACACCTCTGTCCTCACCAGAAAAGATGGCTATGCTAAATGGCTCCAGAAAGGACAAGACTTTGTCCAATGATATGCCTGTCTGCAGAATGTCTACAATTGGGAGGAAATCCATGCAAACCATCACCAATGAACAAAGGGCCTCAAAAGTTCTGGGGATTGTATTTTTTCTTTTCTTGCTGATGTGGTGCCCATTCTTCATAACAAACATAAGTTCAGTCCTGTGCAACTCCTGCAACAAGGAAGTTTTTCAAAGGCTCATGGAGATATTTGTTTGGATAGGGTATGTATCCTCAGGGGTGAACCCTCTTGTCTATACACTCTTCAACAAAACATTTAGGGAAGCTTTCAGCAGGTATATCACTTGCAACTATCGGACCACAAAGCCTGTCAAGGCCCTTCGGAAATGCTCCAGCAGGATCTCTTTCAGAAATTCTGTGGCAGAAAATTCCAAGCTCTTTGTTATGCATGGAATGCGAAATGGGATTAATCCCATTATGTACCAGAGCCCAATGAGGCTGAGGAGCTCACCCATCCAAGCATCATCAGCCATTCTGCTGGATACACTGCTGCTCACAGAGAATGAAGTTGATAAAACAGAAGAACAAGTCAGTTACGTATAGTGGAATGACAGCCGTGTCCATATCGTAGTATTACTGTATGTATTCTAGGTAACTGTGCTATAAGAGGGTATAAATAATATTTTCTTTTGTTATTTATGCAAGCAATATCTCATAAATTTATATTAATTCCTCTCCTCCAAAGTCTCCTCTACTTTAATCCTAAATCCCATGATAGCAACCACAATTGCATTCCATGATAAACAATGACTATTGCAGAACTGTAGTCTACAGGAAGAGGGAAATAAATAAAAGAAGCTAAATCAATTTGAGTAACTGACTTAGTTCTCATCATCTTCAGCCTCTTCAAAGTATGTTTTTATAAGAAAGCCATCCCTGTACAAACACTGCTGTAACATTCACTTTGGCAAGAAGACAGAACTCTCAACAGGTTGATGATACTCTACCTAAGACTAGAGTGATGAAACTAGCAGGCAGATACAAGCTTGCTGGTTTTGATTTAAATGCACAGGCTAAATAAAACAGCATATGAGGTCACTGCACTGCCTCCTACAGATGTGTTCCTCTGCTGAGATTGTGTGTCCACATATGAGCTATACTTATTCTCTGAGCTGGGGAATGGATATCACAAGCAAATCCACTGGTTCCAGAGACAAAAAGTCACACTTCCCCATTCCACAAGAGGTAAATCTTGTTTTTAACAGGGTAGGGAAAAATACCCATGCACTGAAATCATCCCTTTGTGTTTTTATTGTATGGAAGGAACCTGAATTATTTTTTCTCTCCATTACTCTCACAAGCTTAGTGTTGTCAGATTTGTCACAGATTACTGACCTTTGTTCTTTTCATATGAAGAAAATCAGAGCATATAACTAAAATAGTTAAACACCACCACCTCAGTGATCACACATAAAACAGGACAGGCAGTGCCTCGAACATCCCTTTATTTTATACCGAACTAAATGAACAAATTTCCTTTTTTGTGGCTTTTGGAACTTAAGTGAAAGCCTTCACCAATGTAGTTCACACAAAGTAGAAAAATCACAGATAGAACAGCTATTTCATTTGAAAATAAGAGTAAGTGTTTAAGAGAGAATGATGGCCAGCAATAAGGATCTTTTGTTTGATATCACCCATTTGATTTGCTTCGTTTCGCCAACGGTTAAAATCATGGCTCCACTGAAGCTACTGGAGATTTCTAGCATCAACTTTACACCACAGCACATATCTCAGAGAGATAACACCACTCAGGAACTCAGGGAGATAACAACGCAGCACTTTGGTATTCATTTTTACAGAAAGTATTTTATTTTGGACAAACACCACATTTCTCCTGAAGCCTTATCTCCCTTGCCTCCTCTCAGGTGCTGCCAAGGGGCCCTCTGATCCCCTTTTCCTGGGGAGTAGCAGTTGGCTCAGGCCTCTCCTACCCTACCTTGGCTACAGCTCCAGATCTCTGATGTTCCCTAAAGTTCAGTGGTCTACAATGTCACTGCTGTGACTGGCATCACATGGGCTGAAAGACAAGCTGAAATAAAAGCGCACAATTGAAGCATACTGATGAATGCCAGTGTCCAGAACAAGAAAAGTCTGCTTTAGGGAGAAGACAAGGGTTCAAACCTTAAGTTTAACTGCAACCAGTTGTCATTTCTGAACATCCATGCTTCCCTGTTCCCCGACCATGCCTGTTATTCACAGAACACTATGGACAAAGCCATAACCCATCTAATTTCTACATGCATCTTTCATATAAACATTTATTTTATGATGTTGCTGTAAAACAAACAAGAGTTTTAGTAGGTACTTAATAATGGTTTGGATTTCCCAAAAAAACATAATCTTTGGTGGTCTCAGCCCTCAAAACTCTTAGTTAATCAAGTTGCTGTCCACTAAGCAGGGGCTTTTCCAAATGATTTGCATCAAGAAACAGGATCTTGTTACCAAGCATCAGCAACATGATGTATTTGTCAAAGAGAAATGCATTTCTCAAATGGTGTTTCAAAGAGATAAGAAAGCAGCAGTGCCATCTGCACATGGCACTAAGACCTCACCGAATACTCTGCCATTTGGGTTACTTGTGATCAAAAAATGAATTCAAAACAAAAACAGATGCAATTTTAGGTTTCTAGGATGATCAGGTCAGAAGAACAGAAAGCCTGCTGCAAAAAGGACAGCGTAGAGAATTACTTATTTAGCTTGGCAAAACAAAGGCTGAGAGGAGATATGATTACTCTCAGTAAACACACAGCAAATAGTAATCCCCAGAGATGAAGAAAAGCTTTTCAACCTGAGGGAAAATTTAATGTGTGATCATAAAAGTGTAAAATGACCATAAGTAAGTTTAGGTTTGAGGTTTAAATATTTCCAACCATCAGAAAGGGGCTAGAGCAGGTTTTCAATGGGAACAATGGTGATAGTAAACCTAATCGGTTTTAAGAGCTTTATAAATTTATAAAAGAGATTATACAGGAGAGTGGACAGAATGAGGTGGGAGATATCTTTCAAGTCCTAATCAAGTCTGCACTTAAAACAAAAATATTTAGTAATCCATTTCACAAATAAATCACCTTGTGAATCAAACTCTTGCCCCTCAGAAGAGGTGCACTGTAGAAAAAAACAGTGTTACATTCAAATTTTTATCAAAAACTTTAAAACTCATTTTCCATGATGACAATGTCCCCATTACAGAGTTTAGAAATGGTGAGAGAAAGATTTCGCATCTCTCAGGAACTCACAGCAAAAATATAAAAGAAAAACAATCCCTCCAGAATCCCACATTTGTTGCAGAGCAGTACTTATTCTCCCATTACTGTTTCCACCAGGCAATTCCACCAACAAAACCTTCTCAGGGAAAAAACAAAGCAAAACAAAAAACACACATACCCCCAGCAAATATCAGTTCCAAAAGTCCAGCATGGATAATGTTGAAAACCCTACTGAGAACAGGCAGCCCAGTGACTTAAGGCTTCATCTAACACCTAACAGCATTCCCAAAGCAGCAGGGACAGCAGTAGTATTAGATCTGTACACATAAACATAGCTTAGAATAGCTCGAAAGAATTTAATTGTACTAATGGCACAAGAATAAAAGGTCCTGATCCACACTCCCTGAAACATGGTACTGGTAAATCAAATCTTCTAGTAGAGCAAAAAATTCACAGAAAGAACCACTCACACTCTAAATCTGTAAAAACTAACAAAGCTGTTACCATCTGGGAAATCAGGAGCTTCTACCAGTTCCAGACCATCTCTCTTTGGGAAGGAAAAACAGATTTCCTCAAAGTATTGGAGTTCTTACAGTAAGCAGCCAGCTCACCATCTTTTCATAGTTTCCATTTACAGTAAAGTTTTCAGCTCAAAGAGAGCTGGTTTTGTTTTCACTTTTGATGTTTTCAGAGCTCTTTAGTTACACACTGAAATTATGTACAGCAAAAGGCTTAGCTTTTTCATCCACAGAACAGAAAGTACTAAAGATAACATGTCCCTCCAACATTTATTTATATATATTTAATTTAAAACATATGCAAGCTCAAAACAGAGCCTGATGTAACAACTGCCAGAAAGTTCCAGGAGAAAACATTAAAAATGCTTCTATGGTACATACAGTCATTTTTCTCCTTTCTCCCCTTTTTGGTGATAGTCACTAGCCACTAAAGCTAGAATAAGCTCCAACTTCTCTTACTCTTCTTTCACTAATTAAAATTTGTTAGGAGTATGCTGTAGTTAAAAGCCAGAACTGATGGATTGTTATAGCTGTGAAAGACACCTATATCTAGAAATATTTGAGAATCAAAAGCCTTTAATTGGACCTAGATCATTTTGAATCTCAAGGGCAGAGGGAGTAAGAAAAAAAAAAAAGAACTTCCAGGTATTCAGCTGAAAACTTCACAGACTAATCCCTCACTTAATCTAAGGCAGGAGCTCTGGAACCAGGTAAAAGTATGATCACATTCATGGACAGAGTGAACACAGCAGAAAAATAATGATACAAGCATCACCTGCAATGCAGGAACCAGCCTTCATGAGGAACACCACAAAGCGGCAAATGGATACCACACCATTCTCGAGGAGGTACTTCCCAGAAGCCAGACACCCGAAAAAGTCATCTTTGAAGACTCCCCCTGCTACTTAATAAACCCATGCAGATCAAACAAAAACCATTCAAACAGCAGGCAGCATTCACTTTCACAGGTTCCTAAAGATGAACCTCCAATTTGAAATCCTTCATTTCTGGTACTAAAGCCATGTCCTAGAACTAAAATTACCAAGCTTTCTTTTGCTCATCTCCCCTGCTCAGTGATACATGTCCCAGAAAATGTCTCTTTGATAACAAATGGAGAGAGTGCTCAGTAAAAACAGAGTATAGAATTAGGAAGGAATGGAAGGTCTGTGGCATGGGCTCCTAACTCTGCAGATGGATGAAATACTGCCTTTCCAAAGGCACGCTGTCACCCACGAGCTGATCTTGGAGGCAGCAACTCCTAGTTCACAGAGTTCCTCCAAGGCAAATCTGGATCTCTGCATAGCTGGCAAAGGTGGTGGGGAAGAGTGTGGGGGTTGTTTGTTCGTTTGTTCAAATCTTGCAGGTGTCTTCCCCTCCTCTCCCCCCTCAACGTTCTAGCAGGCTCAAAGTGGAGCCTGCTTTAGAGAGTGCTAACGAGACCTATGCAAGGGATATCCTAATCTTGGGGAAGAGGACTAGACTGGATTAACAATCCCACTATGAGCAACAATTTAAACTTTCCTTTTCCAGCAGGAACCTCACAGCTGGCTTACAGCATCTGGAAAGAGCAAGAGGTAACTTGGTCCTCTTCTGTCTGATCCTATCCTTGTACAACTGTCAGTCTGTAATGAGCAGTAACACCAGGACTAATTTGCCGGAAGTGTCCCATTGAGAACAATTCCAAAGCCTCTTACTAATCTGTGGTTAGACAACAAGAACAGGAAACAATCCTTGAAAAGGTCTCACCCAGCAAAGATGTATTTTCTCAAGCCAGCATACAGGTTTCTCAATTTTTATTACCATAAATAGAAGTTCAACATGTTCCACTTACTGAATTTAGTCAGAAGGAATACCTCAATCAGGCCATAAACCACAACCAAACAACTAGTCAAAGTCCATTCCTCCTACAGAAAAAGCAAATTTCTCCATAGACAGAAACACATGACCAAGAAAACACACATTCACTTTAACCTGTTAAGTGCAAAAAGAAATTGCTCATCCACAGACTACACAGACAAGCTAAGAAATGAGGTAATAGTTTTGGAAAGTGCAAAGACAGAGGGAGCGGAAAGATGAAGACAAGATGCAGAACTATGAAATGAAAAGACAGTATAGTGGACAGAAGAGCTCTTGTTTCAGCAACTGTACCAGCTACACTAGACATGAACAAAGACATTACCTTCATCAGCAAGACATGATTGAAAAAAGTCACTGCAAGCTGTTCTAAGAAAGCACAAGTAAGTTTGTTAAATGGTAACTAAGCACAATACTACGTGTGTGGTGCTGACAAGGGAGACTTGGATGTCTACCACATCCACTAGCATCATCTTGAAGTAACAAATATATAAAATCTATTTTAAATCCTGGCTATGAAGTGAGAGGACTTCTATAACTTCCAGCTTCCTTCATAAAGGTATCAGTCTAAATAATAATTGACATAAGGTTTACATTTACCTGCGAGCAGAACACAAGAGCTTTTATGGCAAAAAGGGCTGGCCACCTTCCCATTTTACAAAAAAAAAAAAAAAAAAAAAAAGATTCATTCAGAAAGCACAACATTTGAAAATTTGTTTCTTTACAGTGAAATGCTCTCGAATCTTTCAGAGTCGGGCCCATGGCAAGCCAGCCACCTGGCCATCTCTATGGCCCCTACACACTAGAGAAAATAACTTACACACTAACCAGTTCAACTTTCCTCAGTATTACAGAAACTTTTATCTGTTACATTTAATTTCTGTTTAAGTTACCAAAGAAGCAAAAAAGACAAGGGTCATAAAGCTGATCTGCAATATACAGCACTATGGGAAGAAAGACATTTTAGAAGAACAGTGCTCAAGTAGGTTTTTTTCTTTTTTTAATTACTTAAAATACATTAGAAGACATTTAGTCAATGTTCTGGATGCCTATTTAATTAACTAAAAATTACAGCACAGACATGGACAGAAGGACTACCTCTAACTACATCCACCTCAGCAGTCTTAGAGAGAGGGAAATAATGGAGTTTGGAAGCTAACAGAATGGGGGTCTTGAAACGTAAATTAAAGTACCAACAACCCTCCTCCCCCTCCCAAAAAACAAAAGGCAAAAAAGAAACCCACAAAAAAATTAGAATCACACACCCCCAGCCGTTACACTACCCCCAGAAACTGAGGCTCAAGAACTTCAGCTAATATCAACTGTGGTGACATAAAATAGATTTCAGGAAACCAGTCTGAAATCATTTAGAGTTCTGCAAGTTGTAAGCCTCCAGTTCCCACCTCACTGATCTTGTATTCTCCAAGTGTAAAACTTCTCCTAACTGGTTCACGCTTGGCCACGCTAGGATCAATTTTCAAATGGAACAAAAATACACTTAAATAATCCAACGTAAAACAAAAATCAAGGCACTGAAAAGATAGACTAATATTATAAAGCCGTTTGTTCATGTGCAGGACGCATACTGGTTTCTTATACTGCTTCAGGAAGATGTCATTTTTCTACACCATTTTCTTATTGAGGAAAAATCCAAAGCATTGCAAGCTGGAATGAGACAGCAAAAGCACTACTCCATAAATCTCCTTCTGGGCTGCCATACCTATCATCATCCTTAAAAGGTAAAGTAATGCGAGCACAGTAAACCTGGTAAAGGCATCCTGAACAACCTGGGATGCTGGAGCCCAGCGAGGCAGCATGCTCCCCAGCGCTCTGCTGGCTCTTTGCCACGCAAGCTGGAGCCAGGAGTCCCAGTGTTCTGGCTAGTTCTCGGGACTTATTAAATATCACCATGAAGCATTAGATTTCTTTCATCATTTTATTAAAAGACATCCATGTACAGCTGCCGAGAAGCATTCCTTGTTCCACTTGCCCTTCAGCTCTTTAGGTAACTATCAACATAGCAAAAAACAACAGTCAGCAGAGAAGTAACTTACTTTCATGTTTTTGCTTTGGCATTTGACATCATGGTGTTTACTGTCAGTGCCAGCTTCCTTGAGACAAACTGTTTTCTCCAGTTGCAAGGAGAGAGGCTTTCGCTCTGCAGAACAGGAGAGGAAGCTTTTTTCTTTTCAAGTAGGAAGCTAGTTACAAAAATTGACGACGTGCTGAAACTTCCTTTTTTTTTTTTTTTTAATAATTCATGTCAAACCCAATTTGTCTAGACACTGCTAAGATTCCCGTCATCAAGTCATTCGAGTCCTTTCCAGCCCCTGAAAACCATCATGCCCTTAAAAATTAAGAGCCTCTTGCACTCTGAGGGATCCTCTCTACAAATGCTCTAGACAGGTGATAGCAGCTCATTTCAGTCTCAAAGGCATCAAATCCCACACAACAAATGAACCTTTTATTCTGCGACATGCACACACATGCACATCAGTATTCCCTAATAAAATCCTAACAAAATCAGCAATTTTTTGCCCCCCCCCTCCAAAAAAAGTTCATCAATTTTATTTAATGGCTCAAACAGTCTCAGGATTTTTGATGACTTAATTTGAAACTTCGTTTGCTGAACAGTATTTGTAAAGCAAATGTAAGAATTTGGTCAGACAAGTAATTCAGTTATAAAATGCACTGCTTGAAATATTTATTATTCAGTTAAAAAGCCTTTGTGTTTATAGTCTGAGAAACTGAAAAAAAAATTCCTGGAATTTAGGGGAAGGCAAATATACTAGACTGGTTTCTCTCCCTCATCTCATACACACTGATTTAGTGATCTTAAAATCTTCATTAGGCTTACTATAGGCAGTACTTTTAGGCCCTGAGGAGACAGTGACTTCTTGAAGGAACACATCTGTATTTTCAGTGGGGCGGTAGCAAGGCTGAAGAATCTACCTCTGATTTAAACCAACCATATTCACCTACTTGCCTGTGTAGGCGTTCCAGTTTACAGTAGCACTTGCTGAGATTTTCAAAAGCACCCAAGTGATATAAGGCACAGAGCCCTATTTTCAAAAGTAAACAAACTCTCACACATACAAATAGTCTAAATGAAAGAAGAAGAGCTGGCAAAGAACTCGTGCAGGGTCTCTTACTGTGCTGTTTGAACAAATTAATGCATTTGTGTAATCTGGTTGTTACAACCACAATTTTCATGAGAATGGAGATTGGTTTTGCCACAGATGCCAGGGAAGTCCTCTGATGCGCTACATAACCTATGATGTCCCACAGGGCTTTTCCTAGTGTCAGATTTGCAGATAAAGGAGGCATTTTCAAATCTGGAGTTCAGTGAAAGTCTAAGGCTTCTTCTAACCATAAAAACATTTCTGTCACTATTAACCTTCCATTCATTTACAGGGGCCCCCGTTCCCCTCCATCAAGAAGGCTGAAGACAACAAAGATAAAAATGGACTGGAGGGTAAACAAAACCCTTTTAATCTTTTCTATGCAAGAATTAACAAGCAGGTATGTTATGCTAAATTCCTTTCCTTCACAATTAATACGCTGAGAAAGTCACTGGTACAGATCACATTAAAACAACTGTTAGGCTCGTACTCAATTACCTAGAAAAGCTGCCATCTGCCTTCTGCACAAAGGTAGGCTATATGAGTTAAAGAAAACAAACTGTCCAAGTCCTGCTGGAAAAAAAAACGAACTTTTGTTTGCTTTAAAACAAATATATATATATATATATATATATATATATATATATATAAAAAATCAAAATACCACAGGCTATGTAAACACAAAGAATACAAAAGCAGGAAATGGTACTATTTTGCTTGCATTATCCTAAAAGGCTGAACTGAACAGAAGCCATTCACAGTTCTCCACCTTTAGGTAGCGTACACTTAGCAGCCGAGACTAAGTCTTCCTTTCGGGACGCTCTAGCGGCTGCCTTATTCCCTCTCTTGCCCCAACGCCTTTCCCAGCCATATCACACCAAGGCAGCAGCAACACCCCTGTGCCTTAAGGAACTTTTTGCAAAGCCCAGAGAAGCAGCAAGGTCCTACTTTCTCGTGATGTTAGGCTCTTATCTCCCTGGACTTACAACTGCGATCAGAGTGGTTAAACCTTTACTTCGTGCTTTTAAGCACTGCTGCAACCCATGTTGAAGCCTTCTCCCTAAGCAGATTTGTTATAATCTTTAAAACTTCTACCTCATTTCATGTATCAACTAAAAGTGTTTAGAAACACTGCAGCATTGCTCTAACATATAACAACATAAAAATAAACCTGACTACATAAACCGATCACCTCTTACTCTCCAAGACAAAGATCAATTCATGATGTAAAGTTATAAAATTTAAGATAAAAAAGCTTTCCATTTTGAAAAACTAAAACACTTAAATTTAAATATGTTTTCCACTCCATCATAACCCTCTATAAAACGCAAAGGGGGGAGGGGGGGAGGGAGGGAGGGAGGGAGGGAAGGAAGAAAAAGAAAGGCTGACCAGAAATCACAAGTACCGTAAATGCTGTTTTCCAACAGCAGTGATAAATATTTTAGAAACCACTTTAGCAGAAAGGAGGACTAATACATAACATCAGTAATAAGTTAAAATTTGTAGTCTATGATCGTTGGCAATAAATAGTAGCAGGACTGGGAGAACAGAGAGATATGTTACAGTATTCAAGTATATACAGCACTTTTCTTCTTGCTATTTTACCATACAGCTTTTTGTACAGCCCTGTTATCCACACCCCAATCTCCAAATATCTCAAGCTTTATTCACGCCTCTGTACTATTCTACAATAATATTTTACTTTAAAAGCATCTCCTGTAAGATGCAGTCATTTTTAAAAAAGAAAAGATGTAAAAAGTCTCAGTTTTTTATGCCACACTACTGTCCCGCTAGCTGTGGGGAGAGAGAGAGGAGGACAGTTTTGAAACAATTCTCTTGCACCACAGCATTTTCTGACAATTTAATACTGTGGCATAAAACTGTTGAGTCGAAGAATACATAACGAATGCCTAATTTTTGTATGATAGTAAGCTGAAGGGGGTAAAAAGCCATACTAAGCCCTATAGCCAACAGCTGTGGTTTTGACCCCCAGGCTGCAGACCTGTGGACTACTTCTAAACAGTCAGCAAAAATGCAATTAAGAAAAGTAGCGCTGCTGTCAGTAAACGTCAGTTGGTACACGTCCCACTGGAAAGCTTTACGGAGCTCACAGATTGAAAGAGGTTGAAATCTCCAAGTTACCTTTGTGCTAACTGCCAGGCTCTGGTTAGGCTCACCCTGCAGCTCGAGCAGCACGGGGGCCGCTGCTTTGCTCCTAGCCCAACCTGCCTGCAGACTTTCGCACAAGCAGGCATCCAGCAGCAAGGCGTGGAACCGCTACACCGGCATTAACCCCAGCTTCCCTAATCCCTGCACGACTCTTGCACCCTAGACGATATTTTGAGCAAAGCAAACACAGGATCTAGTAGTGTTCCTTGCACGGCTTAACATCGAGGCACCATGGGATTCACTGAGCAAACAGAGCTAGCAATCCTGCTGCAGGAGTGAGAATTGCACTGAATTTTCACCTTTGCTCCAGGCAACAAAGAACAGCTTTGGAAAAGAACGCAGGAAGGAAACTCCTGAACACTGCTGAAAGAGCAATTTAACATTTTTAAAGTGATCTGGGAAGACAGAAGGCATTGCATAGAACAAAAAAAAAAAAAAGAAACACATTGCTACCAATTTAAAGAGAACCATAACTACAGATTGTTTTCACATTCTATGTTTTGGGGTTTTGTGGGGTTTTTTAACCACTTTGCAGATAAAAGAAAATAGACACATGCAGACAGATGTATGTTAAGGACAGTAGAGAGTGTTGCAATGAATAGCTTGACACCTTTCGTAACAGCCTAGAAAATTTAATCTTGCAATTCTTCGGCAAAACTTAATAACCTACACTAGAATGTCCCTTCTAAAAAGGCATCCAAACCTTCATTCACACATTTTTAACAACAAAGCAGCCATACACATTCTTTCATAGACTTTTTCAATAAATAGTAAGTGCAAAAATTTTAAACACGGTCTGTGCTTAAAAAAAGCGAATCTCCAAGTTACAGCCTTCAAGATGTTTTTTTAAATCTCATATGTCAGCTTTCATTACATTACGTTTGATCATATTTTATTCTGATACTGTGCTGCTTCCATTAACTCTTGCCATAAGGGCCAAGCTGTGCTCTTGAATGGATACAGGGCTGCATGCCTGTGCTGGCAAGGGACATTCACTGGGTAAACAGGGACAGTATGGCCTTACAGAATGGCCTGTTACACAGACATATTGAATTACCTAAAAAAAGCTGGCTACGAGAAGCTTAAGACACTATTAGTTGAAATCCAAGAGGAAGAACATTGATTCACAAAGAGCTGCAACAAACAGAAAACAAGCTAGCTATTTAGGAGACAAACTAAATTTGCGGGCTCCAGTTCTGTTGCATTCACCAGCGGTGGCTTAACGGAATTACCACTCTCAGACTGAATCAGCTCCACCCGTATCTGGATTTTACTCTTCCTACAGGAGGAACAGGCAGAAGCCAATGCCTGTGCATGCCCCTGCTGCTGCAGTGCACAGCTCAGCAGATGAACTTACGCTGCCAGCACATTCAGTTCTACAGCAACGGCATGAATCCTCTAGGAAAAACATAGATTGCATTAAATTTATTCTCCTATTTCAATCTTGACTTCACAGTTCCCTTTCTGGAACCAAACACAAAGAATTCAATTTGACCTCTTCTTACAGCAGCTTCAGTCATGTTTCTGCACCTAAGATGAGCTGTATTTTATCCAGTCTAGGGCTTGGCCCACTGTGTTACAGTCCTGCTCGCCTCCCACTGCAAAATACTAAATTCAAAAGCACTGCATACCTGGCACCTGACTCCTGACAGTATTTGATAGTCTATTCGTGACTTTTAGGACTAGTAAATCCAATTAGCCTTCAGCAAATGACACTCCTAAGAAACTGATGTTACTTCACTCATTAATTCTTACAAACTTAAATGACCCCCCTGCTCTTTACGCTTCTGCAAGCCTGCAATGTTGAGATGGGCCCCAGCACGCAGCTAGCACTAAATAGCAGGTTTCACCAAAGGGGAAAGGTAAAGTGAAACCACCCTTTAGATCCCTGCAGTGAAAGACAAAATTTTCTCCTAGGCACTGAAACGTGCCTTTTGGTTTATAACCAGAGAGAAGAAGAAAGGAGGCAATATTTAGAGGTGGGCCTCTTTAGACAGAAAATCTCTTCCATCATTGCGCATGATTGCAGGGGCCTGGACTAGACAGACCGAAGGCTCCCTCCGAGAATGATGTCCTAAAGCAAAATAACTGATAACGTACTTTATAAAAAGCTACCAAGTGAAAAGGCTTAGCAATCAAAATGCAAAGCAGAAACCTGCAACAGAAGTTAAAAGAAAAAAAGGAGCGAGGGACAAGAGAGAACAAACCTGAAGCAGCAAATCAGTACTTAGTACTCCTGAGAGATACCAGCACATGGTAACTGGTTTAGCACAGAGCTCTGAAAGCTTCTCATTTTGGTAAGAAATTATCAATGTCCAATTATGTTTTGCGTTTATTGAGAAGAAAAATGACATTGAAATCAGAGATCAAAATTGCTTTGTCACAACCTCTTTGGAAAAAAGATCCCTGAAACTATGGAAGGCCTGTGTGGAATTTTCCTTCTGTACACAGACACAGAAGCCAGTTAAACAGACCCTTTGGCTTCAGGAGAGGAACAGATCGCTGTGTAGCAAGGAATGATCTGGGCTCAGGAAAGCAACGGAGCAGAAGCTCTTGGGAGACGCCTGCTGCCCAGAGAGAGACATTCAGAGAGTTTCATTTGTAAACTGTGTTAAACTGCAGCCAGAACATGCTTCAGATAAACCAGAATGGAGCAGAGCAATTTCTAAACAAGAAGCAACTTGGTTAACGATACATTGGCTGGTAGTATCGGTAACCCAGTTTTTGGATTAACAGTTTTAAGCACCTTTTACGGGCCTGCTTTTCAGGATGAGTTAAAAGACTGCCAACAACTCAAAGAAGATGCGAACAAAGATCTTAAAGACTATCCATTTAAAATTACAGCCCTGGACTTTGGTCCAAGTATGCACTGCCTCCTCTCAGACACACTCAAAGGCTGCTGCTTGGCTCCGTGCTCAAACTGCAGAGTCCTTTATTAACAGATGAAGGCAAGGATTAGACCTTGGTGAGCCTTCCAACTCCCCAGACATATTAAAAAAATTAAAAACAAAAAACAAACAACAACAATAACAAAACCCAACTCTTACCTAGGGACCTGCAGAGCATACCTTCAAAATATCGCTGATAGAGAATGGTATTCACTTTAGAGAAGCAAGAAAAACAGCACCACTAGCTGTAGAACACATGCAAGCTCAGTAACCTGTCAGGGCTTAACAATGGATACTTAAAAAAAAACAACCAAAAAATGAAGATTATTTCAACACCCTCCTTCAAGTTAGTTTTGGAGAAGTCACAGCCTCCAGGTACATTTTAGACAGCAAGCAGGCAGACATATTTGTCTAAGTAGTGCTGCCTTTAGGAGGCCTGGCACAAGCACTGCATATTTAATTTTTAATTAACCCTCAATCCTGCAAAGATCATTTTTCCATTCTATTTGTAAACTTCATCTAAGTCTATTCAGACAATTAAACCGTAAGTCCGGAAACCTACAGAAAGGCTCATTAAGCATCTGCTGAACACTTAAAAAGTCACAGCTGACTTAAAAACAAAATAAAAAAAACACAATATTTTAACAAACACGTAATAAACAAAATGGCACTAAACAAACAAAAAAATCACTCTCCTGTGATAAGACATCCAGCTCCCTTGAGGCTATGAATGGTGCATACGCTGTTTCTGCAAAAGCACCCAGAAGTTGGTAACAGGCCTAAAGACATTTAATTTTCCCTGATGTGCTCTGTTTCTTAGCGTTAATGGGACTTCTCTCTCACATGCATAAGGACACTATAAAGTTCATGTAACACTCAGTTCAGCAGCTCTAAGATATCCCTTCTTCCCTATGAAATATCAAAGGTTAAAAAGCATTTAAGTGAACTTCCAAGGAATAGGTTGAACGAGTAAGTAAAGTGTGAGTTGCTGGGTAGCTGCTGGGAGGAGGTGGCAAGGAAAAGCAGTAGCGAGACTTTAAACAAGCAACACCATAATGAGATGGTACAGCAACATGACTCCTGGCAGCAACAGATTCTTCTGGCTCCTGCTTTCTACAGCTTCATCTGGCAGGAGTCATTTCTCTACCACTCTGTCCCATAGCACTTGCCACGCTCTCCCAGAGATCCCTCAGCAGAGTATTCCCCAGTTTTGGAATCGTTTGTTCAGTTCACACACTTCAAAAAGGAAAGTTAAAGCTATTAAAGAAACTATACAAAAAAGTTGTATTACTGCATGATGTACACCCAAGAGATCTGTGAGGTTGTTTTTTTCATGTGAAATCTTATTCTGTCACTATTATTGTGCTAGAAGGTTGCATTTCTATCCCTCACGGTACAAGCCTACACACCGTTTTTGAAATGGAATCTCGTTCTCTGTGCTTATCACAGCAACAAACCAATGCTCCCTCTGCTCCACAGTCGCCCATTAGGGCTTACCACCGAAACCAAGCCCAAGGCTTCTAATTCTGAACCATGTTTTATTCCCTCTGTTTTTTGACTTTTCAACCTCCATTTAGTTAGCAATCAGGTCAGTTAACAACAGCAATAGCACGCACATTTCCTGGAAATACAAGAGACATCAAATTGAAGGCTGTGAGAGTGACAGAGGAAGATACTGTACCTGAACAGAATGAAACCAAGTGACTCAACAGCTGCCCGCCTCACGTCATCATTCACGTCACTCACCTACAAAGGGGAAAACAGGACATTCTGAGCACAGTTGAAACACTTGACTCTGCAACATTTTCAGCCAGGCATCCAGGGACACAAATTAATCAGGAAGACAAGATTATAGAGAAAGGAAATTAATGATCATGTTCAACCTTAGCCGAAACAGACCAGCTCCCACTGAAATACTGTGACTGCAAGCCTATCAAAGAGAAGACAAATGCCATCTTTTACAGCTTATGTTGTTTTTCTTCCAGCCTGTTATTATGCAGGTTATACATTGCAATCCCATTATTGAGTTACTATTATCAATTTTTAACGGTTTTCTTTTTCGTGATACCAGGGTTTACATTCTCTTGCTGAAAGTCTATTTATCTTAATGTCAGCAGACCATGTTATTTCAACTCACAGTATTAAGGAAAGCTCTCATCTCTTTACAACCTCTGCTTTGGACCAGAACACTAACACTGAACACACAAAGCCTGTCAAAGTGATGTGCTTACTCTCTCTCACCACAAACTTCTTGCTATGTGCTCCTGAAGCCCACGGTACTTACAGCCACATGCAGCAGGCGTCTGATAGCCTTGTTGTTCCCTGAGCCACAGTATGCCATGGCAACAGTGTACATGCCTGAACGACGGAGAATCGGATCCTGAAAGAGAAAGCATCAAGCGCCAATATTTAATCTTTATCCACAACAGGATTCAGTAATTCCAACTTTAAATCTGTTCCACTCTTGAGCTTGGAAGCTGCAATTAGGCAGTCTCAATGCTTTATTGTTTCCTTGTGATTCTTAGGGACAAGTAAAAGGACAACCACCAAAGCAGGGATGTTAGCTGGTAATTTCAGGTGGACAGGAACTTGCTATGCCCTAGGCTGCCAACGAGCTTGTCGGGCAGAAATGTTACTTGGTGTTTCTTAATCCGTGTCTGCTATTGACTGCCACTAGATCCTTGAGAATGATCCAGCTATAGTGAGTTTCACCTGTTTAACTACTGCACGCTGTTCTGCTCCTTGTTGCTGCTCACAGGGTTATTTAGACTGAATATCAGGCCAAGCTAATACAAGAGTCAGCGGCGTTGTTCTTGTATTTTTGGTCAGGCTGAAACAATCTGTGAAATGGCCCCACTTCAGATCTACATAAGAACTTCCCTGGTGAAAACAGCCAAGCCGCCTTAGCTGGAGATTTCAGAAAAGGACAGGAAAGACACCTCTGTAACAAAAGGGCCTGGCATTAAGACACAGTCAGACTCACCTTATCTCTGCAGAGACTCTCTATGAGAGCATCTGCCTCCTCCATCCTCCCGTACATCACCAGAGCAATTCCAACAGCAAGGCCCCGCAAAATCTTTTCATGCTGGGTTTCCTGTGCGTAGCCAACCATGTCCTCAATAGCCTGAGCATTTTTAGATCCCAGCATAACCAATCCCAGTGCCAGACCAGCTGCCTCCCCTGCATAGCACAGAAAGGCAAAAATCAAACAAACTCAACTCCAAGAAGTAGTAAATATTATATCCAGAGAATCACACAAGGTATAGGCTAACAGACCACTTCTGGACACTGCCATGCCCAGCAATCCATTATTCCTGGGCAAGTGTACTTAAAAAGCCAAACCACCAGCCACAACTTAGTATTCTTCCCTACCAAGTTCAAATTTCTCTTTCTTGGACCAGCAGCTGCTTAGATCATTTTCCTGTGAACCCCAGCCAAAGCAGCAGGAACCCCACAAGTGTCTCCAAGGCTGGCGCTCTCAGCCAGGAAGGGCACATGGCTCTGGAGAAGAAATCAACCAGGCTAAATAAAAGTATGTGACAAAGAAAATAGCAGAGCAATATAAAAAACTGCTTAAAGACCTAGCACACCTTACCAGAGGCTGGCACAACGCCAGAACCCAATCCTGACAGGACCTCTGACCATTACTGCAACATAACTAAAGAACCATTGCAGGTCAGGAAAAGGTCAGTTGACAAAATGCATCCAAGGCAACCTAGAAGTGATCTATGCTGCTAACAGACAACCTGGAGAAAAAATAATCAGATGACCGATAAGGCCCCAGATGGTTATTTATTTTAAATGCAGAACGTTTACCTGTCACTGCATCATCCTGGTAGAGATTTGTTTTCAGCAAATCATACACATCTTGACGTGCTGTCCCCATGGCAGCCAGACCCAAACCCAGGCTGCCACCATGTCGGACAATCTAGAGAGAAGCACATATATGTTTAGACATCATAAAACAGGGAACAATATGGCTTCAGTGGAAGTAGGCATCTTTCCATCAACATAAAGCTGCAAACTCTTAGTCCCAAACCTCCCAAAATGATCTGTTGGCCTGTTAGAAAAAAAAAACACTCTTACTTTCTCAAGCAGCTACTCTCTGATCAGAGAGGCAGAAGCTAGAGCAAAAAAGGCAGTTCAAAGGCCCACAAACAAGGAGTGCCAGAAACTTTCCACACAGCATAAGGAGACTTCCTAAAGTATCTTTAAGCTCTTTTTCCCCACTGAGTGATTTATGTAGTACCACAAAACTGTGCAACGGGTAAAAATTGCTGCTCAGTAATAGTATCTGAATGGAAAGTTAAATCAGTACCCACTTACACAGCCTACATCCCCGTTGTGCTCTAGCAACGGATATGGGAAAGGCAGTATACTTGCAAAAGATGAGTGGGATACCCTCACAGAAGTTTTGAAGATGTGGCCTGAAATTTCCAAAAGAGAAGGAGGGAACATAATGGGAAAATGCTAATCAGGAAGCTATTCCAGACTTAAAAGGATACTTTTTGTAGATTTGAGTGGCAATTGGTGAAGAACTACTTTTTTAAGATGAATTAAACCTACTGTGCAGCACAAGATTTCACTGACTTATTCCTTTCATAGTTAAGTTGTAAGCAAAAACAGTGTTTGAATGCTGCAGGTTTACCAGCAAAACAAAGTAGATATATAGGTAGTAAGAAAAATGAAGCTAGACTCACTGTCAAACACATAAGAACTTCCTAAAAATTTTACCTGAACTGGTAGAAAGAGGTTGTTAAAACCAGACCTTACATTTAAGACTCACAGGAGGCATATCGCACCACTGCTATAGTCTTGGTTATTTATTACCCCCACTTCTTAACCAGCTAGCACCCTTCTAGGTACTCCCAACAAAACCTTGGTTCATCACTGAACTCAGTACGTACATCATTACTGGCATTCTTCAGCTGGTTCAGCAAATAGTCAATGATGTCCCCACCATGGTTAGCATGAATGAGACCCAAGGCGTAGAGGCCTCCACCTTCCTGGTAGGCTGACCCTGGGGAGGTGTCCTTGGGTAGGTATGTTGCCATTAGCTGTAGTGCTTCTTTCTCATGACCCTGCATGTCCAGTGTCCAGCAGGAAGGGAAGATACAAGGCAATTGAAAGGTGAAAAAACAGCGGATACAAATGCTTTGCTGTAATATTTAAACAAATCAGGAAAAAACACATTATAGCCATCGTTTTCTACATCAGCCCTCCACAAAACCTAAAGCTCAGCCTTTCAGTGCTGCACAGTCAGCAAAAATCCCTTCCTAACATTTTATTCCCCTCAGTACATGACTATGCGCCAGTCACTTAGTCACTGATGTAAAGCAGGACAAATTTGGACATAAGCTACATTGTTTCATTTGCTAGAGCATTTTAAAGAGTCTAGGCACGCAAGCAATTACAAAGGCTTCCTGCTATTTTAGAGCAGCTTTAAATATACCTTCCCTATGAATTAATTTGAAAGAAAATGACTGCTGCTGTCAAAACTTTCTGAAATTTACTACAGTGAGGAGTTTGGTACTCTTACACAGCCAGGAAACACACTTAGAAAACACTTATCTGCAATTATTAATAGCTAGAAGCCATCAACCCTTTGTAACTTGCAAAGAAAAGGAAACAGAGCTAGAAAATGAAAAAGAAGAAAAAGAGCTAGGAAAAAGACCAAGGAAAAGAGAAGCCCGCTCTGATGCTACAGTAGCGAAAAAAAAAAAAAAGAAAAAATCCAGCTTTCACTAAGCTATGCTAACTCTCTTCTAGTTCAAAGCCTTCTAACCAAGACCAAGGCCAGAAGCTGTCAATCAGAGTTTGATTAAAGGTACATAAATCCATCCAGCAAGAATCACTTCCCACTCAACAGCCCTCATAGGTGTGTTGTTCACCATGGTAAAGGCATAGCTGGGATGCATCAGCGAAGCTGCATGCAGCACTCATTTTAAGCTCTTGAATTCGGATTAATTGCAGTTGAAGGCTCTCTCCTTGAGCCATGTTTTCCTACCACCTTTTTGACCATCACCAAAACATACATTAAACTATGCAGCTATCAGTCGAAACAGACTTGATACAGACTGTTCTTTAGCACAAGGACACAGACTATTTTTACAGCTGTGCCTCGTAACAGACTGGGTTAACTGGTGCCATTCACAATCCCTGCTTCAACGTTTTTAGTCCTCTCTAGTCAAGACTTCATATTGAACAGAGGAGAATGAACGCATCATTACCTTATGTATGACACCCAAGCTGGCAGTAGCAGTAAACTTAGCCCAGTTAGTGGCCCTGGCCAGCCACTCCAAATTGTCTCTGGAAGACAAAAAGAGAGAGCTTAACTAAAGTTTTTTGTACAGCCCATCCCTCCCCCTTGCAAGCAACATTTCACAGCGCAAAGGACTACTTTCAAACCAGCAAATAGCTACAAAGGCAAGAATGTCAACCCCCTTTCCACTTTGTACCTCCCTACCCTTCAGCAGCCCTGATTTTGGGCTGGTAGTAGTCAAGTTGCTAGATACCTGACATCTCACTGAAGGATGGAAAACGATTGCTCACTATGCAACCTATTAGCTCTGTTTCGAGCTCTGCAGGAGAAACTCAAGAGCACTGGGCCCCTTCCTTAACTCCCTCAAATTCAGTCCTGGCCTTTCACTTTTGAGAGTCAGTCAGTAACAGGCACTGTCAGTCTCTACCAGAAAAGATGCACCATCATCTCAGAAGTTCTCCAACTAGCAAAAGAGAACAAAAAGTCCAGATATCCCCTCTCCAAACTGCTCACATGGTTAGCATTCAAATAAAACCAATTTATGAGGCTAGAGAAAAAGAAACAATTCCAGCCTCTTCCCTCCGACCTCCACATTAGTTTTCAGATCTTTTGCTCATTGTTCTCTAACCCCATCAGAGTTCTGCAACCACCCTTTTGGAAATATCAAGCTAAGTAGGGCAACAATGTTGTTCAAACATCGCTAAATGACACTGGGGCTTCCTTGCCATAGGTTTACCTAAGGAACTGGTCACTGGTTGTACCACAATGCATGAAGGAGTTTGCTATAACCGTTGCTGTATGACACACGGAGTTCCTCACTGCATCCTGAAAGAACAAAACCAACCAGTATCACCAGGCAGCAGGAGACAAACCCCAGGTTGCTTAACCTCCTCACCAGTACACACAAAAAATGGGTTGTAATTAGCTTCAAACTAAACAGCAATTTCCCTTTAATCAGAGTTAATGGGTTGTTAATACATTCTAATACATCTTCAACCCATCTTTCCAGTGCAAACTAAACATTTGTATAAGTTTCTGTCAGAGGCACCATTACTTCAGTTGCAGCTTAACTGGAGAACTCCTTTCTGGTTCCCAGAACTGAGCACAGCAGAGCACGTGCTGCCAAAGACCTTTCCAAGCTATCCCTGGAATGTTCCGCAGAATCAGTCCCAATTTCCAATACATTTTAAAAAAAGAGCCCCCTGAAAGAGATGAACCCACTGAAAGCCACCCCCTATCATTTTTGCTGATAGCGTGCATCACATTTCACATAAAAAAATTCCCCAATAATTGTTTGGCTTAAAGGAAAGAGAGAGGATTAAAGATTTAGCACATAGGGCTACCCAAGAGCATGCTCAAAGCTGTGGAGCTGTGTCTAATTTACCTGTAAGTTTTCATTTACCTATCCCCGAGTAACATTTTCCAAAACAAAACCAGTTGCTCAAGTCACTAACACTACCTACATTACAATATCCCATCAGTTCTGTCTTCAGTGTGGAAATATTGGCCTCTGAGCACACATCAACAAGTTCAAGTTTTAAACATTAATTTATCATGACCAAAACGCAGATTTTGGTCCTCAAGATCCAGGGATGCTGTGCTAAGACATAAAATGATGTCCTAAAATGAAAGCAGTGAGGTCAATACAAACACAGGATGACTCAGATGCATCCAAGACAACCAGATTTACAAAGGCTCTTACCTTTGTGTTTTTGAGGATCATGAGGTCTGTATTGTTGTTTCGTATTAAAAACTGCAGATGTAACTCAATGGCCATTTCCCCACTTAAAATTTTAATCATTTTTGAGATCTGGTCCTTAGGCTCTGGATTCTTCACATGCAAACAAAGAGAGACAAAAAAGCATGAGAACCCAGCTAAAGCTCTGTTAAAATACAGTTCTTGAGAAATCACTCTGGTATGTTCCCGTCACACTCCAAAATCTGACAGGTTTGGGGACTAAAGCAACATTGTTTCTTCCCTTGCTGCCCAAGCCCAAATCTCCCAGATAATCAAGTCCCTTCATGCACAAGAGCGTGGATGGGAGAAGAGAATCTTTAAGGAGAAATGTATCCTTTACTGAAAGCAAAGGATACAAGTGACATCTGATATTCAGCAGGCTGCTATGTTTAGTCTTACAGATAAGACGAGTCTCCTGCAAGAGGCAACCAGTTTTATAAATGTGAACCTCTCTTTCCTTGGAAGTCTTACGAAGAGGACCACAAAACCACAACACTTTGCATGACCAGGCTGACCTGCAGCACCTTCTTGTGAGCTAACAGCTTTAGAACAGTGGCTAGTAGAACAAGGAATCTCTAATGTGCTCATCTTCCAGAGCTCTTTGAGAAACCTTCCATCTTTCCTGCCACAAAGCAGTTTCCACAGTTTTAAGTCCCAGCTCAGGTATCTTCTGAATAGGGTGAAAAGTACCTTGCTGCTCTTTTTATTGGCATTAATTTATAAAGACTAGCTGAGCGTGACCAGTTTAGCCCTTAAGCTTATCTTCTCAGTTCTTTCCTTGTGGCTAGCACCCTGAATTAGGGGAAAGCTCAGGAATGTTTCTGGCCACAAAGATCATTTTATGTGCTTGTCCCTTGGCATAGCCAGCAATGCCAATGCAGCAGAAATTGATTCAAAACACTTGACCCTCACAAAAGCACTGGTTACAGGTTCCTTGATGTGGCAAGAAACTTTATCCCCTTGTTTTCCTTGCGGAACATAATTTCAAGCAAACACTTCTGCTTGCCCTTAATTGAGTAAAATTTTGCTCTTTTTAAGCGATCTGTAAGAATCACTCAAAAATTCCCAAGTCTAGTTGCACACATATGCCCTGAAGAAAAAGCAAACACCTTTGGCTTGGGTTTTATTTCCCTCTCTGGTAGCTTTTCCTTTCCTCAACATTAGAAGCATCAGAATTGCTTTAGCTATTCTGTATGCTGAAATGCAATTGTATGTGCATGTTGGAAGTGAACCTGCTTTCTCCGATGCTTAGTAAAGGAAATTAAACAAAATGATTTTAACCAGCTGGCCCAGGAATGCAACAACCATGCCAGCCAGAGGCTACACCTTCCTCCTTCATGGAAAAGAAACTTTGTTATTTCAGCATCCCTTCCTGCCACGCCTGGAGAACAGCATTAGCCCTATCCTCCAGAACTACAGCTGGATTTCAGAAGAAAAAAAAGCATCAAGCTGATTCATCAGCTAAGGGTCTCGGCAGCAGTCAAATTTCAGGCCCTTTCTTCTGTGATGAATTACTTACTTCAACATCAATAAAAAGCAAACAAACAAGCCAGACCTTTCTGTTTTGCCCCCTTTTTTCTGGGCTCAGTAATACCTGTTGAAATCTACCCACTTCCCACTCTCCTCTAATTTTCTGTATCTGAGCTGTTGGACTTTTAGACTGTGAGTTATTTGGTCCTCAGAGATCATCTGTCACCTTGCCTCCAAGCAAGACAGAAGCGGAACTCCATTTCTCATGAGCCGACCCCATCCTAACCCTGGAGATTCAAGCAGAGTGCATAAGAACTAAGCAAAGCACATTTTGGTAATGGCACTCACAATTTCTGCAGACTTCCCTGCACAAGTGCTTCCTGGCTTCTCTTCTGCTTCCATAGCATCACTGAAATAAAATGAAAATGGAAAATGTAACCCAGTTCACCACTCATAACTTACCAAGCACTATAATTGTGGCTAAACACTGTTCAAAAAGAGTAGCCTGGACTTGTTTCCTGACTGAAAGCAAGAGGACTTTGACAGTACAAGGGCTGACTGTTTGGACATCACTGCCGAAAAACAAACTCCTCCATAAATCAGTTTTCCAGGGACTAGAAGACAAAGGCGAGGAAAACGCCACCCTCTAACTCTGTCTA
The DNA here is from genome assembly GCF_036417845.1 of Apteryx mantelli. Classification (NCBI taxonomy): domain Eukaryota; kingdom Metazoa; phylum Chordata; class Aves; order Apterygiformes; family Apterygidae; genus Apteryx; species Apteryx mantelli. Next base: position 12,744,371 of record NC_089986.1, read on the forward strand.
GAGGGGCAAAACAGGGATGCTTGTAGGGAACGAACAAGCAGAGACAGATGAGAAAACAGGGTCAACAACTAAGCAGCAAAGAATTATATCCTCACTCAAAAGCCTTGAGCTCACCCCTATCAGGATGGATGCTAGCGTGTTGAAATGGAAACCAAGGATATTAAGAGGGTGCAAGGGCCAGGCTGCATACAGACATGACGGCTCTGAAGAGCAAAGAGCAATGGGAGCATAAACTTCTTTCACAGTGCCCTCAAGTTAGGCATGAGCCTTAGCCTGGATTGGCCAACCCTCTGAAAACAGAGGTTTAAGACAAAACTATCTATGCCAATTACTTGTAAGTAGTCAAGAAAAGAAAAAGTGATGGAATAGTTAATGCCAGCTTTAGGTATGGTTTTCATAACAGGGGCTTCCTGCAGCTAAGAGCCAGTGATGCAGAGCACTAAAATTTTAAATGTCAAGCCTTTAACAAAACCCAGACTGAATTTGAACTAGCTTCCTCTGCTGAAGGGACAAGAGGCTCTATAACATCACAGTATTATTTCTGAGCTCTCCCTTCCCACCAGCAGACAGCACACCACAGCTGTGATGTCAAATCGAACCTGCACATAGCTGCAACGAGCAGTTTGCTTGAACTCACTCCTTCCTTAGCGCGCCTAGTTGCTGCAAAGAGCGCACAACATCAGAGTGTTCCCAAGCAACTCGCGCTATGGCTTAATGAGTTACTACTCATTAGCTGAGCCACAGTAACTGCATGACTGCACCATGCCTGCCTCAACTGCAAAGGAAAATGCATTCGTTTAAACAGCAGTGGATTCTGGTAACATGCAATTTTGCCCTGAGTAAATAGCACCTCTTGTCTATCAGCCTGGCTTAAAGGAAGGGAAGTAACTCAATTGCTTGCAACAGGGTGTTCCTACACAGAACAGGCAGCTCCATCGGAGCGGGACTGTAACTGAACAATTCCGCCTCTTCTCAGGCCAGTGTTCCCACCTGTCTTTCTCTGATCCAGGGATAGTACCAGTGTTGGTGGATCCAGGCACTGAGGCAATGGGAGTTCCCACAGTGCGGAGATTCTGGATCACAGAAGACAAGAACTGCTGGCTAGCACTTTCATACAGATCAAAGCAAATTTGATAGGCCATCAGAAGGTTGTCTTCCTTCACCAGCTTTTCCAAGATGTCGCTCACAGCCTGTGGGTCATCCAGGAATATCAGGCACTGAGGGGGAGGAGGGAAGAAAAAAAGAAAAACAAAACAAAATAACAAAACAGGAAAAGACATTAGATACTTCAGAATGAAAAGGCAATAACACCTGAGGCCACACTCCATTTCTCCGTTCCCTTATCTCCTGCTCCCATGGAACATTAACTTACAGAAAGAAAAAAAGTCTCTCACTCATAGAAGATACCAAGAATCTTCAAAGAGTTTTCACAGGTCACTTTAAAAATGAGACTAAATATTAAAAATTCAAGACCCTTGCAGTCTTTGAATGCGTTTCTGTCTCTATAAATTGACCAAGTGTGCAGTATTCCTCTCTCTTTTTCATGCTAATCTCCCTTCATTATATGTTTGGAGCATGCAACCAGGAAAAGATATTTCATTTAACTGAATGAAAATCAGAGACCAGGTAAATGTTGAGTCAAATACATCTAAAGAAGAGTAATTCTTGATCAAGTTTTAAATAGCACACTGAACAGTTTACCTGGCACACATTGATGAAGTCTGGTTTCTCCAGATTCATGTAGATTTTAACTAGAACTCTCAAGACTTTATTACGGAACTGCTTATTCTGCATCAAAGACATACAGAGCTTCAAGCTGTAGGCTAGCATCCCAGGAACATCATTCTGAAATGAAATTAAAGGATATCAGGTCTAGGTTTGGACCGACAGATGATGCTTAGAAATTAAAATAAAGCTACCTCCTTTCCATTTAATCAGGGAGAGCAAAAGATATGCACACATACAACTTCAGAGCTTTACTTTCTCTTTTCAGAAAATCTCACAGGCAGGTGTATTGTGGCTTAAAGAAAAAAATCTACCAGAAATGTACAGGGTCAACATTCAATTCAGTAGTCAAATCTTCAATTTAGACCCAAAACATGAAAAAGATTAATTTAAAAATCCAGTACCAGTTTCCCCGCACCTTCACCTTTCTTGCTAGAATAACCACCTTGAATGCAGTGAAATTCACTGCATTAACACAAAACGTCAACAAAATGAACCATGCATCAAAACTAGATCCCCAACACACCTATTTCTTGCTAGAGACAGAAGCAGATCTGACCACTAGGCTTGGAAAAGGTAATTTGAAATAAGGGATTTATAATGGGCAAAAAAAAAAAAAAAAAAAAAAAAAAAAAAATCAGTAAATGCACAGGACAACAAACAGAACGGAGAATGCAAGATGGCGACTTTATGATAACCACTCTCATAATACAGAAGTAGTACACATCCAAGAATACTGGAAAGCTGTTAACTGAAAAGTGGTAAAGTTTAAAGGATTTAAACTACGAGGTCTGGCATGTTGGGATACTGCAGCGTAGCAAGATAACACACCTGCTGAACTGCTGCAAGCGACTACAGGCATGGTCCTGCTACAGTTTCATGGTAACATGACTTACCTTAAACTCTCAGTGAAAGAGGCTTAAAGCCAAATTGTGCTGCCTTGCTATTAGGGCAGGTAAGACTACACATAGTCACATCTACTGAAAGTCAGAGCAGCTCACCCAACTAATGGAGGGGTTGGGGGGGTTATTTTTTGTTTTTTACCTTCCATAACTGGATCACTTCTCTAGCCCTAAGGATCCCTTCCCACTCTGAACTAGAGCAGATGACAGACAACAAAATAAAACAGCTGTACTTGCATTAGGTCAGACCTAAGTCTATCTAGCCCAGTATCATATCTCTGGTAGTAGTCAACACGGGATACCTAAAGAACAGGGCACATAGCCAGGCTTCCTGAGAATATTCTCCTAGCAACTTGCAGCTCAGGGATTTCTTAAAGCTAGGGGTCTCTTTGTACTTGATAGCCCTCAGTGGCTTTGCCTTCCATGAACAAGTTGAATGCCCCCCTCTTTTCTTTTCTTTCCCCCCCCCCCCTTTTTTTTTTTTAACTGTATAGTTAAAAACTGCCCACACCTAAATTTTATCTTTTATTTGCCCATACAAAACAGGACAAGTTTCAGAGCAACATGGATCTCCCACTTCCCTTCCTGATCTACACCTGGAAGAGATGAGCTAGATGCACCTCCTGTCTCTTGCACCTACCGATTCAAGGATGGTTTTCTCAAAGATATCCAGCCTGCGTGTCTCTAGAGCAATGCCAATGGCCTGCTTGTACTTGTGGTCATCCAAGCATCGCTGGAACATTTTGTTCACAATCCCTTCTAGCCTTTCATCAACAGGTTTCTTCTCCCCTTCTGGCAGCTCTGCATTCTCCACGCACTGCTTGGTATAGTGGTCGATACATTTTGCTGAAAAGACATTAAAAATATAGAAAAGAATTTCAACTTCCGAGATGTTTACAGTTTTTACACAGGTTGCAAAAGTGTCAGAGACCAGTGAAGAACAAAAATAAGCAGCCACTGCATAAAATATTTAGATGACTATGTATGTAGGCAAAACCAACAATTCAATCACCTATGTCTTGTCAAAAATCCATCTTTCTAGTGACATTGAAGTCACCTGATTCAGTAAAAGATGACAGTCTGTACAGATTTACCTAGATACTTATATCTCTCTCAGAAATCATCCCATTTTAAAACAATTGCCCAGAATTTCTACTTAAAGTTAAATCACAGCCAGCACAAATTTATTCTGAAACTATGGTAAATTGGTGTTCACCACACCCTTCACGTGAAGGGACTACTATACATATACATGCATTCTACCAGCAAATACAGCATATATGAAACTGCAGAAAGGTGGAGCGCAAGAACCATTTCTGTAGTCAAAGATATAAACAACAGTAGAAGATACTTATATTATCCCCTAACAAACTCTGATTTTAGTGCTGGAAACAAACAGATATTTTTCAAATAGAATCAGGGGCATGATCTCTGTTCAAGTGGCAGGACATTTTAAATAAATGAGGAAACAGCAGTAGACTTCCCAGATCCACTGAAAGCACTAGCTGGGGAGACTGAGGCTCAGCCTGAGTCCATCATATCACGTAAAGGCAAGTAATATCAGATGAGACTTCTAAAAAGCATTCGCCCTATATATGCATTCAGCGTACGATGTGCTATCTTGTTAAGAGGAAATAAAAAACGTGTCCCCTTCCCTCCCTCAGCTAGCCATGCAGCTACTCTTGCTAACTGATTATTTCCAAGGTTAGGCTGACATTGGCAATGATATTAGCACACAAACGAGAGAAGGGACAACACACGAACACAGCAATTTCAGTTGCTATCAGAAACTCACAATGGAAAAAAAGTTAAAAATAGGAAAAGTTTGCCAGAACTCCTAAGTCAGCTCTATTGCAAAATCTCAAAGCATGGGGAAACAAAGCAACACTGAACTGGAAGAAAGCAGCTGCAGCATCAATTTAGATAAATACACAAAGAGGAAGAGGAATTTGGAGAAAAGCAGTTAAAGTAATGGGAATTTCAAAGTTACAGTAGTTTTGACAATTGAGAGCTTTTCTTTTGCAGCAACTGTTATTTACCAATGATCGTCTCCACATATTCCGAGTTGTCGTTGACATTGAAGAGGTCACCCGCTCCCAGGGCATAGTTTAGGGATTCTTCAAAAGCTCCCAGGTGGTAAAACACTTTGGAAGCAACTAAAGCAGCAAACTGCCGGCTCCGAAAACCCTCATCTTCATAGAGAACTTCACTGAAAAAGAGAAAGGGAAGAACATCAACTCCGTGTGCTCCGTTCTCTTTAAAGCCACAGGACAGCTTGATTCAACTTGCATCTTTGGGACTACAGACCACTTAAATTAGTGCTTTCTGGAAAACATGGAGCTGGATGCTGTACTAGCCAGTATCATGCAATTAGAACTACTTCTACTTCATATTTCATGTTCTTTTTATTCCTGCAGTGTGATGCTTAAGTGTCTTTTCTTACATTTTGTCCACTGACTCGGAGATTTCTGCCCAGAAGTCATTGACAACAGCATTCAGCTTGTGAAGAGCAAACTCCTGCAGAAAATAATAGAAAGTTATTTTATATAAAAAGCTGCATTTATTAGCTTTTCTCATTAAAAATGAGTCCACCTAAGACTAATCAGATAAACACTGTCCCTCTTAAAGAGCAAATTCTACTTGAAAAGATCTTTGCAAGCATTCACTACTCTTTGCAATCCCCTTGCAAAAAGGAAAGGACTGCTCATTTATCAGGTAAGACAGAGAGCCCTTCCCATGGTCTCTCTCTCACGACTGACTGGCCAAAACGCCTGATAGTTGAGATTCCTTAAAATACAGAGTCTTCAGAGTCTTCGTGGCAACCTTTGCATAGCACACAAGAACTCTTTGGCCTGTGGTCTGCACTACCCGATATGATTTAACAACTTGCGCGTGGCACTTTAGCAGATGAACAGTATCTGGACTAGAATCATCCACATGTAACCAGTTCAGAGCAAAGGCAGGGCTCATTCAGATCTATCCTCATCTACGTCCGCTTTCAAGCGGAACAGAATTAGGGAACTACAGCTACTACAAGATGCATCTCCCCCTCCTAAAACACGCTATGTTAAGTGTGGTCAAATGACTAGCAAGCATCATCAGTAACCTGCCACTTTGGTGGGGGGTGGTATGGTCCTATGGAATCATATACTTTGTGGACTGTAAAGTTTCTATTGCTGTTTTCTTCTCCTACCACTAATGTGCTTTTAAGTGAAAAACATAACTTTGATTATTTTGTTTTACATATCTAGTTATGCTAAAAACTTGGGATTTTTCTGGCTTTGAATTTTACAGTCAAAATGCAGCCTCTGAATGCAAGTAACAAAGCCCCACCACCATCAGAGAACTGGGAACTTCAGGGAGTAGAGACCTTAGCATGTGAAGCTGCAGTTTGATCTATGTTCAAAATAAGAAAGTTTGCCATCTGTTACCAAGTTACATAGACCTTTCCTTTCACCTTTCAGGCTGGATGGGATCTGAAGCCAACCTGTTGCTGCCCAATCATTACAATTGTTAAGATCCATTCATTTCTGTTTTTAAACTCTCAACATTGTACATTTGCTGTTATTTGCTCCCAGATGTAATCAGAAGTACTGAGCTTACCTTGAGCTGTGGCTCCTCTTCATCCAGAAGAGAGATAATTCCAGCTGCAAAACAAGATCATTATCTATTTTGGATTCTCTCTGTTTTAGAAGCAAACATGTGATTCAGTCCAAAAACAACAGAGCATGGAAGAAGGCTGTTTCTGCAATGCTGGTTTAAAATTTTCAGTATTAAAAATCAATGATCAGAGCGAATCTTGTATTAAAAATGAACATAAAACAACTCAGAGGTTACAACTGTGAAGGTGCACTCTTTATAAAAGATGTTCCTTCTTAGAGGAAAATGTTTTAGACAGGAACTCAAAGAAAGTGTTTTTTACTCCCAGCTCCATCGCTAGTCTGCAGGCTGCTTTATGGCTAATCACTTCCTCTTTCCCTTGGGGAAGAGAAGGTCATGTCAAAGCATCCTAACTCCTTTTCATACCAAGGAGATAGGCTTCCTATCTCCCAGCTTTACCAAGACTTCTGACACCGTCCCAGCAACACTGATACAAACAGCTGAAGAAACACAGTCTAACTGAAATAACTAGAAGAGGGGCTGACAATTATTTGGAAAGCTCTATATGAAGAAGGGTTATAAATGGTTCATTGATAAACCAAAAGGATGCAACTGAAAGCAGGGGGAAGAGGATCTGCCCAAAGTCCAACCCAATCCTTACTTTTAACCTTCCACCCATTATACAGATCTATGAACTTTTTTAATCTGCAGAAGACATCAAACCGGAAGGACCAGCAAGCCTACTGGAGAGCAGAATTGGGATTTTAAGAGATCTTGACAAATTGGGGCAGGGAGTACGTGCGTGGAGGGAGAGTCTAAAAATAAACAAAACAACCTCCCCTCCCCCCACACACATACACGATAAAATTCAAGAAGGAGAGAGCACAGTCTAAAACTAAAATGTACAAATGCAGAAAGGACTCAGTGATACAATGGATTAGGATGAAACTTGATCATAATATCACGTGGCTGCAGTGGGAGGCAAAGACCCGAACGTCACGCTGAGATGTGTGAGAGTGCTCCCTGGCAGGTATATGAAGCAATCCCTCTCTCTGTTTGGCACTGATAAGCCTTAGCCAGACTGCCGTGTCCAGTGCTGGGCACCGCGTTTTAAGACAGCAAACTAGAGTGTCCAGAGCAGAGCAAAAAGAATGATGAGATCTAGCAATCAGGGCTTATAAAGGTTGATTGGAGGGTTTGTAACTGTTCAGTCTAGTGAAACCTGAGAGAACTACTGAGTTCATACATGTATAGAGCAGTCACCAGGAGAAAGAGAATAACCTGATCACTGTGGCAGATATGAACAGCCATGGTAGTAACAGGCTTGATTCGGAGCTTTAAAGATTGAGGTTTGATGGTAGGAAAAGTTTTCTGACAGTAAGGTCAAGTTAATCATTTTGCCTAAGGATTTTGTGGAATCTCCATTATCAGAGATTTTTGAAAGCCATGTTAGACGCACATCTGTCAGAAACAGCCAAAGAAGCACTGAAGCAACCCTTGGGTAGGGAAGGTAGATTCAGTAACCCTACAGTGCTCCAACTGTTTCCCGAAACTAGACTCCAAATTTACGATTTTTATAAGCTCCTGTATTTATCTGATCTACCAAGAAGAAGAAATCTCACTCCCCTTCAACACACTGCTCCTACTTTTTCAAAATCCTTTTAAAATGAATTTCTAATTATCTTCAGTGAAAATAAGACTTCAACCTGAGACAAAGTGTTCAGAAAGAGAAAGCTACATGCTGACCACTGTATTCTTTCTCTTGCAAAGCCACAATCATAGTCGAACATGAACTTCCATTCCGAGTAGTTCTGGAAATACTTTTCCTGTTTTCCTTACACTGTGAAGCTCTCAGCAGAGCTCATCCGGAGACAGTGTTTACCTTCTCATTCCTCACACAGTTTTTAGCCTGGACTCTCTGTGCTGTCTTTTCCTCTGCAAGACACTTGCATTTCTAACCTCCTCCAAAGTTCAAGTCTGTAGCTTCCCCCTTCCTCTCTGTAGCGCCTCTTGATCTTACCGCCTGCTGCTTTTATGTTTCTTTAGCATTAGTTGCACCAAATATTTCAACCCTCGTTTGCAGCGGCGGCACAGGAGCAGCCGGTGCTCGCTAGGGGACTGGCTCTCGCCCTGCTCCCGCAGCCGGGGGATGCTCTCGCAGAGCCCGGCCGAGGGCCGCGCCGGGAAGGGCAGGCAGAGAGCCGCTCCGCCGCCATCCCCGGGGCGAAGCTCCGTGCCCCGGCCCGGCCCGGCGAGGAGCCCGGCTCAGCCGGTTCCGGGGGACGGGCCGGCACCGGGCAGCCCCCCTCCTGCCCCCCGCTCCGCGGCGGCGGCTCGGGCTCAAAGCGCCAGCCGGGGCGAGCGGCTCGGCGGCGACGCGGTCGGGGGCGGAGGGTGACGGGCCGCCGCCGCGGAGGGCTGCGGCCGGCGCCCCGCGGCCTTCGGCGGTGCCCAGTCACGGCCCTGACTCAGCGAAACGCCGGCGGGCAGCGCGGCGCCGCGCCGCTCACTCACCGGCCGAGGTGATCATGGTGCCGGCCGGCCCGCGGGACGAGCTGCGGTCGGGTCGGGTCCGGCCCGCTCCGGCCCGCTGCGCTGCCGCCGCCGCCGCTGCCGCCGCTGGGGTCCGCGCCGCGCCGCCGCCACTCCGCCGCCGCCCGGCCCGGAAGTGCCGCGAAGGGCCCCTTCCGGCGGGGCCCCGCGCCTCCCGGGGAAGGTGCCCGGCGCGATCGCCTGCTCAGAAAGACGCCGCGGGGGCGCCCGGAACAGGCGGGGGCGGCTCTGGGCGCGCCGAGACGCGCTAGGGGCGGCGGGGCCTCGCGGGCCTCCGCGGGCCGCGAAAGCGCTCAGGCGGGGCGGGGGCAGCCCTGCCCCCCCCCCCGGCACTGGGGGCCTCACACCGCGGTCCCCTCACAGCGGGGTCCGTCACACCCCTCACACCCTCCTCACACCCCGCGGAAAAACTGTCTTTCCTCAGGGAAACCTAATGGCTTCCGTCAATGAAAGCTATTAATGAAAGTTATCAGGGCTTTACCCGCCGCGTAGGAAAGGGTCGGCTCTGCTCTCTTCTCAGAAAGCTCTCATTGATCTCCACGCTTCCCCCCTACCAAAGGGTGAGCAGCCCGCCTGGGCTGCACACACACCGGTCTTGGTCATCTGCTGGATTGCAAATGTGCTGCCACGCACTGGGGTTACTTCCGTTCCCTCCCAATATACATTTTAATTAAATCAAGAGAAACATCAGTTAAACCATGCATAAGGTTATTTTAAGGATCACGCCATGGTAAACAAAAACCAAACTGAAGCAAGCTCCAATTCAGATATTAAACGTCTTTATTCTTTACAGCAAGCACTTAAGATAACAGTGCCCTTAAATTATTAAATCAATTAAACTTGTAAATCTGTCTGCTGCACTTCCACATGATCGGCTACTTTAAAAAAAAAAAAGTCACCATCATTCCTCAGCCAAGGGAAAAAAAACACTCAGGGAAAAGATATTCCCACTTACACCTCTCTAAATCCCAGGAGTTTCATCAGTTTCAACAAAAGTCTCACCGCAAAGGTATGCTTGCAGGATTTACCTATAAATTACTTGTAAATAAATCCATTGGATTTGTAGCACTAAGATAGGTTTAACTGCAAATCTATACTCTGCATTTCTTCATCTAGGTGGCAAAGGCCAAACACTGCAAGAAAATGAAGATTCACCTGATCATACAGCCAGCTCCTATGAGACTCACCTAAACAAGGACTTAATCGGGAAAGAACATCACCGTGCGGTGACTGCTGCACCCCAGACACACGCAGGAGATGAGGGAGTGAAGTCTCTGTCCTGAGACGGATGAACCTTCAAAAGGCCAGCCAGGCCCAAACAAAACCCAACTTGTGCTAGAAAGAAAACACAGCCCGTTGTATGTTCCATTAAAATAATCACAAAAAGGCATTCCTAGCATTATATTAATAGTCTCCATCAGCCATGTTTGACCCTACTTGAGCAGGGGCTTGGACCAGACGATCTCCAGAGGTCCCTTCCAACCCCAACTATTCTGTGATTCTCTTTTGCCCCACAGGCTACTAGTAGCCATTTGGAACTACTTAGATAGATGATTCTTCATGCATACACATGTATTTATTTATTTATGAAGCAGCCACATCTCAGTGAGAGGAACACAGTGGGCCTCCTCCAGGACCTGATACCACATGGTTGTGGAGATGTCCAACTTCAGACAGGCCTCCCTCATCACCCCATCTAATGTCAACCACATAGCAGTCCATGTCTGTCACCTCCCAACCCAGGCAGCCCATCAGTCAGTCTATGAACGCCAAGACAAGCCAGACAGATGCATCCTGCTCTCAAAACCACGCTCCCACTGCCAGTGTCATCAGTATCTTCTGCATTATTCTTGTGACCCAGAACAGGCCATTATTGCATTTCTTTGCATTACACAGTAATGTTTGAGCCTTTTCAGCCTGTTGGTCAATCCGAGGCCTCATACTTAGTCCCACTGCAGTCCCCATGCCACCATGTTACTTGACTTTCTGATCAGAGAGTGGGAGGGAACTTCAAAACACCAATAAAGCAGGAAAATACGGCAGCAGAGTCTTCTTGCCAGGGAGACCAGCCTGAAAGGGCTCTCTCAGCAGGGAATTTTGTTCAGAATGCAAAAGCGTTCCTCTTTCTGCAGGCAGATTGCAGCATTTAACACCCCAAATCCCCATGTCATCACGCCCAGCTGGAAGATAACGTTCCCAAAGGGCTTCTCAAAAGCCCGTTGCCAACTGGCAGCTCCAGGCACCCCACGGGCAGTGGGACGCAGCCCCCGCAAGGCTCTGCTGCTGCAGGGCTGTGAGCAGAGGAGGGCTGGCTAGCACGGATGCTAGAGACTGTTGGTAGCTACAGAAGGCCCTGGCGAATTAAGGCGAGCGGCTGCTCCCCAGAGGAGAGGATGCGTGGGCATGCGCCAGCTCTTCCTCTCACAGCTCCAAATCAACCAGGCAGATCCGGGACGCGGCCCATGCTGGGTGCCCGGCGGCTCTAGGTGCCCGTGCCTCTAGCAGCTTCTTCATAGTTTCCATTGGGCGACAGGCTGGTCAGAGCCACTTCTTCTTCAAGGCCCTGCACGTCATCTGCAAAGAGCAGAGAGAGGTCAAGGGAGAGCTGGACTGTGAATCCCTTCTTCTCATGCAAATCACAACTTAAAACAACGCAAAAATAGAGCATGCAGTCAAAGCAATTGGTAAGACCTAAGAATGGCTGATTTTTCCATAACTGATTCTCATTTGATTTTACAAACTTGAGGTTGCTCCAGCAAACAGGGGTGATTTATGAGCAAAGGAGCACGTGGTCCCAGCCCTGCAGACAGCTCCATGGGCTGCTGCAGCCTCAGCAATTTTAAAGCATGCTGGATGGGTATGAGACTTCACCTGCCTGACATTGACTGCAAGATTAGGCACTCAAATTTTTTGACCCACTGTCTTCCCCTAGAGGAAGTGTCTCAAAGCTGCACAAAGCGGGCATTTCAGTCACTTTCTCAGACCCTCGTGTTTATTACAGCAGGAGAACCTCCCCTCTCGCACGCTCCATAGAGCAGTTTGGAGCTCCTCTCCTGCTCACACTCTGTGCCTCCTGGGATGGGCTCTCTGCAAAAAAAGGAAATTGCTGCTGGGAGAGGTGAGCAGAAGTGCCAAACGCTGAGCGTGTGGCTCTCAAAACACGAGGCTGTACGATCCCTGAACAATTTCCTTGCAAGTCAGGGAGCCCAAGGCTGACTGCCCTCTTGTTCCTCCCACTGGCCTCACAGCACATGTTTGGGGAATGCTGCTTCCAGCTGCGTTTGCAGAAAACTTCTCTAAGATCGAGATGATGGTTCCAATTCATTGTTTAGAAGGGCATAAATTATACTGCCAGGAACTCCCGCAAAACGCAGCGGAGTTCAGCAGCACTCCCCAGGGCGTAACTACGCACTGGACTCAGCATGTTTTGATTCTGCCAAGTGAAAGATCTGAAGGATGCTGACAAACGCTTGACCAAGAGAGTCCTACACCACTGCACGCTCCTCAAGAGGGGATGTGTCACTCACTACAGCTGAAAAATGCATTGGGAAACAGAGGGGCAAGAGAGAAAGAAACATAAAAACCCACGCCACCAGAGGCAGCGTGAGCCCAGAGGGCTGCAGAGCCCTGCCTGCTCGCTCCAGGGCACCCAGCTGGCTGGGTTAAGCCCTGAGCACAGAGTCCTTTGAAGGCACTTGCTCTGCACCAGGGCCAAGTGCTGGCACTGTCGGAGAGGGTGTAAACAGCAAGCAGCAGTTCGGGTGTGCTCCAGCTAATCCACAGCATTGCCGGTGCTGAGCACTGCCACCTCGGCTGCACACACAGGTGCTTAAAGAGACTCGGGACAAGTCAGAAAGCAGGAAGATGGCACCACAGCAGCCAGGCATGCGCTGGTTGTCTCCAGGCTCTGGTCAAAGGAGCCGTGGAGCCGGAAATAGCTTAAGGAGGCCACCAGCAAGGGGTTTAGGCATTGGGACCAGCAAGGAGTCAGGGAGGAACCTCCAACGGTCATGCCGGGAGTACAAAGCCCTCGAGGGAGCTGCACGTACCTTCCTGAACGTTTGCAGCTTCTGCTGTGTGGCCTTTTCTCCGGCTCCTGTGGCCACGATAAATGCATTGCAGGAAGGAAGGGAGTCTCCACCTCTTGCTCTCTTTCCACTCTTTGGCATTAATCAGAGAAGAGGAGTTCAGACGGCATCAGGTCAGCACTGCTGCTCCCCCACCTCCCCGCTGGTGATTTGCAACTCGTCCCCTCCGTTCCCAACTCTGCAGCGAAGCCTGGGCCGCTCCGCAGAACCCTCCCCCTCAAAGCACAGAGCAGCTCCTGGGAATGCTTATTTCAGGCTGAAAATGCTCTCCTACTCTGGAAGTTTGCCCTTAGTGTCAGTCTCCATCTTCTTGCCCTATCGCTGCCAAAACCATCCTGAATGCTCTTTTCCCACAAAACAGCCAGGGTTTGAACAGAAGCTGGTTTGAAAGCGACAGCCACGGGCAGCCCAGAGAGAGCAAGAAACCTGGCAGTTCACCCGGTGCACGTGGCAATACGGAGGACTGACACGTTCAGGGCATTCCTGCAGAAGGAAGTTTTTCTATTGCGCTATCGCCCAGCTTCTCCACGTCGACCTATTTACCGCTCCCCTCTTTATTAAGCAATTCCCCCTCTCGGGGAGACCTGCTGGAGACACTGAGGCTTGTAGCACGTTAAAAACTAAAGCTGTAACTGCTTGCAAAATGCAGAGAGCATGAGGCCTCCACCAGTGTATAGTATTTATTCCGGAGGACAACAAAGGTCACAGCAAGTTACTACAAGCTTTCAAACCACTGTAGTAAACACTACGGCAGCTTATTTCCTACGGTCTCAAACAGCAGCAGCTCAGCATCCCCATTGAAATATTGCACGGCCTTTCACCTCCTAATCAGGTCTTATCTCCTGGTAAGAAATGATAAACCACTTCAGCGTCCTTCATCTTATCAAACCATTGCAACACTAAACGGCTCACAGTAGCCATGTTTCCTGCCAGTCAACAAACCGGCCCTCCAGGCCTAAGCACATCGGCTCCCCTCCGGCCACGGGGGGACCCTGGACAAACCGCTGGCATGACGGGATACCCCACAGCCCCCTTCGACCGGAGAAGCCCACAAACCCTGCTGCAGTTCATGTCCCAGCTCCACCACACAAATAACAGCGCCTGGGACCTTCCCAGCAAGGGGGCTGCAGCTCCAGTGACTGGCGCTGGCAGAGCAGAGCGGGGTGGGGTGGGGTGGAAGAGGAAGGGGCTTTAGGGATGGTCTGAAATAAAGGGGGCACAAGCATACGTACACAGCACCTTACAGGTTATACCAGTGTAAACCAATGCAGATATTCTGTATACCTCCCAACATCCTTATCCAGATACAAGCACTTCTTTTTTCCAGCTTAGCACTTCAAAGTCAAGAAGGGGAAAAAGAGGAGCTCAGCCCTGACTGAGGACATCTTTATGGCGGCATCACTAGAAGAGCTGCAACTTGCTTCGCAGGGTGCTCTGCATCCCCAGGCTGCCCTGGCCCCTCTCTGACACATTTCTTCCGCACACTATGTTAAAGTTATTATTCACCTTGTGCTTCACTTGCAGGAAAAGCCACAGGGCAAAGGAGACCAGGCTGCGGCTTGCAAGGCAACCACGCGCTGTTCTGGTAGCAGCGCAGTGCTGCAGGGTTGTGCTGGGACCACGGGGCCCAGGCAGCCCCCCCAGCTCTGCCCTGCAATGAACCTGGGATTCGTCCTCTGCCATGCGCCGTCACGCCCAGGCTCCCCAGCTCTCCAAAGGCACGGCTATGCCCGGATCCCTTTGGCTGCAAGGAGACTTTGGTAGGTAGGGCTCACAGGAGCATGAAAGTAGCCACCCTTGCCTAAGGTCTAACGCCACAGCTGATGGGCGTCCTCATTAAGGTCCCAGGACACTTAAATGACTAAAAGCAACAGGCAGAGCATCAGAGGTGAATTAAAGCAACACGCTGAGTCCTCCTACCCACAACACTTATAAAGTACACACAAACAGGCCAGCTGCAGCACCTGCTCAACCTCTTTGTGGTCTTCTTTCTCCACTGCTAGCTGCCATGCTATCTCCATGTCCACACAAAAGACAAATCCACCGCTAGTCAGAAAAATACATGTACTGAGGCGCCAGCACGGTATGACAGCAGGAAAAGGCCACGCACGCAGGGATGCTTCTCTGCCTCTGCAGCTGCTATGTTCACTGGCATCTGGGAGTGCAACAGAAGAAATTCAACAGGGCAAAAGCAAGGGAAAGGAGAGAAGCTGGCAAGGGGAAATGCATGCCTCCGCACCAAGGGTTGTGGCTGCCCCAGCCCAAGCGATGGCAGAAGGTAGCACTATATCTTCGCAGAGGGACGGCGTGGGTCCTGGCAGTCTCAAAGCCCCTCAAAGTTCAGATCCAGGATTCTGGACTGAGCTAATTTCAACAGCGTGGCTGAGCTCCCGCCCGCCGGGCAGGGGAAGCCAACCATCCCCATGTCCCTGGGATCCCAGAGGACCCTGTCAATGCAGAGCTGAGGACAACAGCTGGGACCCCTCAGGAGCAAGGCAGAGAGCAGGTAGAACTCCCAAGCCCTTGGAGATGAAGGGGAGCAAGGGAAAAAAGCGAAAAATGAAAGAAAGGAAGAAGAAAGGGAAACATCCCAAGACAAGTCATGTCAAAGAACCATGTGAGCCCAAGCTGCTCTCTGTGGCTGCTTTGGGGGCAGTTTGACCAGTTGCCCAGCTGCCCCACGTTTGCACACAAACATGACTCGCCTTTCATTCTGGGGCAAGTACTGCTCTTCAAGGCCTGTTTTATGCACAGCTTTCAACCCAGCATAACCACCTTGCTTAGACTGTCCACTAACAGATGCGTGGCTTTAAACCCAGACGCACACTTTCTATTGTTCTTATTTATTATGCTAAGCCAGCACAAGCACCTTTCTCTCCAGGGACCTGCCCGCACCCTACAGCAGGGGCTGCACCTAAGAACACGTGTCCACAAGCATGGAGTGCCACCACGTCACACCAGTCACCTGCCACATCCCTGCTACCAAGAGCTGCTCTAGTGCTTTTCAACATCCCACCCATCCTCCCGAGCTGCAAGGGCTGGGAATCCCACCAGGATGGGGCAAGTTATACTGGGAGAGGCCAGATCCCACAGGGATGGGGCAGACCTCACCAGAACGGAGCAGATCCCATTGGGAAAGGCCAGATCACACCAAGATGGGGCAGATCCTCCTGGGGAAGGGCAGATCCCACTGGAATGGGGCAGACCCCATTGGGAAAGGCCAGATCCCATCGGGAGGGGGTAAATTGTACTGGGAAAGGTCAGATCCCATCGGCGCGGGGCAGATCCCAACGGGAAGGGTCCTGTGCCCACAGCACATGCAGCACAGAGGAGGAGTGCGGGGGGGGGTGCCGATCCCGGCCGAGTGCTCCCCGGGCCAGACCACCCCCCCCGCCCCCAGGACGGCCGGTCCCCACGGGAGAGGAGCCCGGGGGCAGGTGCCCGCAGGGTGCCCGCGGGGGCGCGGGGCCCGGGGGTGCCGGCCGCCCCCCGCCCCCGGTACCTGCTGGGTGCTGCAGGGCGGCCCGCAGGGCGCGGCAGGCGGCGGCGCGGCAGTCCCGCAGGGCGGCGGCGCTCCCGGGGCTGTAGCGGGCCGCCTGCACGGTGCCCGGCGCCGGGAAGTGCCGCCGCAGCGTCTCGTCCAGCGCCGCCGCGTCCTCGCCGTCGCCGTCGGGCAGGAGGACGCCGACGACGGCGGGCGGCGGCGCCCGGGGCAGGCGGCCGCGCACGTCCCGCACCACCTCCCGCAGGCGCGCCCGGGCCCCGCGGCCCCGCGCCGCCCCGCCGCGGCACAGCACCAGCAGCAGCCGCGCCGCCAGCGCCCGCCGGGACCGGCGGCCGTGGGGGGGGGGCGGCGGCGGGGGGCACCCGGGCCCCGGCGGCCCCGGCGCCTCGTCGCCCAGGAGGTCGCGGGCGAAGCCGGACAGCGTGGCCGCCGCCGGGGCGCCCTCGGCCACCTCGGCCACCAGCAGCACGGCCCGCCGCCCGCCCGCCCGCTCCACCAGCGCCCGCAGCTCCCGCAGCTCCTCCGCCGCCGCTGCCATGCCCCGCCGCCGCCGCGCGCCCTGCCCGGCACCGGCACCGGCCCCCGCACCGCCCCCAGCGCCGCGCACCGCCCCGGGAACCGCCCCCGGCCCCGGGCACTGCCCCCGGGGCTCCGCACCGCCTCCGGCACCGGCACCAGCCCCGCGCCGGCCCCGGCCCCGGCCCCCGCGCTGCGCACCGCCCCGGGCGCCAGCACCGGCACCGGGAGCCGCCCCCGGCACTGCGCAGCGGCCCCGAGCGCCGGCCCCGCGCCGTGCACCGAAAGGCCTCAGAAGCGCTGCAGAGCCGAGGTGCAGCCCCCGCTGCGCCCCTGAGCCCCCCCCCCCGCAGCCCCCTTTGGCCTCCCCGCTGCAAACACCGCGTCCGTCTCCCGCTGTGCAAAACGCGACCCCGGGACGCAGCCCGAGCAGCAGCGGCGGCGGCGCTCAGCAGTGACACGCGCGCGTCCCGGTGAAGCACAGGCCGTTTGTGGGTAAAAGTGCAGAGCTATAATAAGGGCTGCGGCGCTGGCACACGTCACGCAGCCCGGGCCTGAGGAAGTGCCCGTATCCCACAGGCAGGATCTGCCAGCTGACCGTGAATGAAAGCCACGTGAGAGCGACGGCCGGCCGGGGAGCCCGGCCCGGCGCTTGCACGGTGCCTGTCAGATGAGCCAGGAAGCCCCGATCCAAAGCACATGTGACAAATGCTTTCCCTGTTCCTTATATCCACCTGCATCAACAGCCTGCAGGGCTCCTGAAAGGGGCAACGCCAATACAAGTGCCACACATGAGCACGTCGTGCTGCTTTGCAAGGGGAAAAGGGTCTAGACAGCCATGAAGCCCAATGCAGTTTGCATCAACTTTACAGCCGGGGAACACTTGGGCAGAGCGTATTTGCTCTGGCTGCATTGGTGACGCTGAAGTGAGAGGTTGAGGGGGGGGGTCTCAGTGCAGGAGGATGTGTGAAAACAAACCCTGCAACTTTTCCCATGCTGCTTAAAGAGGAAAGGGTGCTGGGGAACTGCCAGTACAGCTGGAGATCAAGTTACGGAAAAAGCTACAAGATACTCAGAGGAGGAAATAGCCCAGTGCCCTCTGAGCTTTAATCAGATAAAGGCCCCAAACTCCCTTCACCCCAAACAGGTAATGTCTTGTTGTGAGAACCTGGGAGGGTATAAATGACTCAAAGGTGCCAACAGCAGGAATCATGTCTGCTGGTCTCTCTCTGAGGCTGTCCAGAGTCAGACCATTTCTGCAGCACGGACGAATGAGGATGAAAGCAGGGCTGAAATCTGAGTGGCAGATCAGTGATTTCCAGCGGGTGCATCAGAGCACACATGCGTGCCACGAAGGCGCTGAGCCGGCTGGCCCGCTCCCTGCCTGTCCCCGCGGTGACCCATCGAGCTGGCCGTGAGCCGGCCGCCACCACAGGCAAGGGACACGCTGGTCCCCGGGCACGCCAGAGCTGGGGCAGCTTGTGAAGGTTGCTGTGTGCTGCTGATTTTAAGCCAGGAAAAAGCGTGCCCCAGGTAGGACAGGGTGAGCAAACATTGCCCCACGCTGTCACTGCCGGGGCCAGACTGCCTGCCGGCAGCTTGCAGAGAGACATTCTGCCCTGGCTCCTAGTAAAAGTAACTTACTCATTGACAAGCACTGATAACCAAATCCAGGGAAGATAAAGCAGGAAGGTTAGGCTCCTCTTCCAAAGATCAGGGTCTACTGTCGCAAGAGCCCGTGCTCCCACGCCAGCAAGACAACCCTGAAAGCAGCTGTCAATGTGCCAGAGCTATAAAGTCAAGCATGCTCCAACAGCCAGGTCTGGCCTTTGTTGTTGCTCAGATTAAGCATTTATAAGGATTTCTTCTCATCTATTTAGAATCCTACTTAAGACCTCTTGGTTTTTGCTTGGAGATAAGCCCTGGGTGCCATCATCACCATGAGTGGGGCCAAGAGCAGCAGGAGGGACAGGAGTGGGTGCTGGGGCCTCCTCCCTGTGCCAGCAGGGCCTCAGGAGCCCACAGCCCTGGGGTTTCTCTCCTCGTACTTCCCCTCCGGCACAGAATTTGGGGCACAGATCTCACCGAGTTTTGTCCAGAAGCCAGTCGAGAGTGGAAGGTCTGCAGGAAGAGCTCCGTGCTGACAGCCAGCGCCAGAAGAGGGAAGGGCTCTTCCCTGCGGGGAACAAGCCAAAGAAAGACTTTCCTTTGACCAGCCTGACCAGGGGAAGCCCAGATTTGTTGAAGCTGCCTCTAAGGAGGCAGGACGTTCCTTGCAAAGAGGCAAAGCAAGAGTCACAGCACATTTAAATCCCACGCAAGCCCGTCGAATTGCTGGCACTGCCAGCGCAGCCCGTGGCGCGATGGCGACAGTCTCAACCTCCCGGCTGCGCAAAGGTCGTTGCAGCGCGGGTCTCACAGGGCTCTTTTCAGCCGGTGCCATGCCAATGACTTGCACATGAACTCCAAGGTGCTTTGGGAAATGGGCTTTCAAGTTAAGAGACCCCCAAAGTTTATAAAGGTGATTCCTGCAGAAGAAGAGAAGGTACAGAAAAAATAAAATGGTCTTGCTAACTCAGCTCAGAAGGAGCATCGCTGCCTGTTTCTCCTCAGCAGCTCTGAGGTTTAAACTGCCAGCACAACCGCATTTAAAAACTAGTATTTGGGAACGGATGGAGCTGCTCTTTGATGGCAGTTTGCTGCTCCACTGCAATTCTATAGTTAATTTTGGGTGCATATGTTCCACTGCCAGTTGACGCTGGCTGGAAAGGTGAATGTAACCCACAAGACCCAAATAACCCTGTTTACATTTCTTTATTCATTAACAGGGGTAAGATCTAACAGCAAATACAGCTTTATCTTCCTGTTACTTAAAGAGATACAGCTCAAACAGTTTAAAACCAGTCATCAGCTCAGCAGTATTTGTAGTCTCCAAAGCGATTTCAGAGTTCTGGCAGGCATCCGAGCAAAAACACAGGCGTATTTACAAGGCCTGACCCTCCTCCCTTTGCCATCAAACAACAATCTGACAGACACGTTTGTAAAAAATCTCTACAGATTACCCTAAAGGAGGGTAATCGCATCCTTCGCATAGGCCTGTGCCTGTTCAGAGCAAACGCAACATCTGTTCACTTTGGACTTCAAAGGGGAAAGAAAGGATGCTTTGTTCAAAGAAGGAAATTCATCATTTATATTAGTAGTGCCTTGAAGTCTAAAGAAGACCAAAGACCCATTTGATTAGATCCCTGAAGAGAAGCATTTGCCAAGAAGAGCCTCTCATCTGAAGAGAGCAGAGGGAGAAGGCAGGAAAAAGGATTCTCACGCCAGGTTTTGTGATAGCAGCCGGGGCACACGGAGGCTAAACGAGAAAGACAGAGTCGGGGGGAGCAGTAGGCTCCGAGCCCCTGTGTCCGTGTCCCAGTCCAGCTCCTTAAACTCTCCCCCTCAGCAGCCTTGGTGCTAGCGGGGGCCCGGGGAAAAGCCTCGAACCAGCTAGCAGGGGGAGCTGGCTCCTGACAAGCAGAACCTTGCCGAACCTTCCCGCAAGTGCTCTTTCACAGACCCGCTCCCCAAACCTTCGTCCACTTACTGCTGCAGAAAAGCACATCGACATTAAGAGACGCAGGGAAGCATCTGTTTTACTTGTGCAGTGCTACCAGGAGCCTTTCTGCAGGGGGGACCAGCACTGGCTGAGCTCTACGTCCATGGAGACCTCCTGGGCAGGTGGGAGAGAGGGCTGCAGAGGATGCAGAGGATGCAATTGCGAGTGAAGAAAATACCTCAACCCTCTCCTATCCCCTTGCCCTGGACCTACCCAGTTCCACTGACCCATTTCTAGTCTCTGTCCCCTGTTCATTCCCCCATGGCTCCTCCCATCCCCTCCACCGACCTTCCCCAAAGCTCTGCTCAAACCTTCTAGCACCCAAACCTAGCCCCCTCCCCGATTTTCACCCACTGAAGCTTGAACTGGATCAAACCAGACTGGGGTCTGCCCTGTGACAGGTTCGGTCACAACTACATCCAGACTAGACTTCATCCAACTACATCCATAGACTTCGTTATGTCCTGGCTTCCTGCTCCCCAGACCCAGCCACCGCCAGGGCCCTCTGAGGCAGCCCTGCTTTGGGGCACCCATCGGTCCCCTTGCAGTCTGCACCAGCTCAGCCCTGGCCTGGGTCCATCCAAGTCATCACACCCTTCCACGCTCGGCTCAGGTCCTGCCCACGGCAGGTTACACCCCGAAAGCAAACAAACCTGGGAAGTTCCCAACTGCCCTAAGACTCAGGTGCCCTGTACCAGCCTGGGTTCCTGGTGGAGACCCCAGACCTCTCCTGGCCTGTCCCCTCCAGTCTTCTCCTGTCTCCTGCCCCACACCAGTAAGGAATGCCCAAGGCATCTCTGTGAGGCCAGGGGTTTCCCTGAAGCACCATCCCTTTGTGGACAGCACAGAGTAGGAAGGGATCTCTGAAGACGCGGATGGGCGCCAGGCACAGGGCCATGTGCAGAGAGCCCTGGGCACCAGGGGAGTGTGGATCACGCAGGAGGAGGGATGTTGCCACCGTCCCCTCGGAGAGCAATGGAGTCTCCCAGACTGCTCCACTCTGCTACTCCTTTGGGAAGATGTTCACAAATTGGCTGGTGATATATCTGAAATCAGACCCGAGGACTATGCTGTCTCTGCTGGCCTTTTACCAGCTACATCCTAGCGTGTAACCACATGCACTCACACAAACCAGTATGACCCCGGACAACCACACCACCTCCTTTCTACTAACTTTTATTCCAAAGAGGTTTCTGACCCAAAGATTTCCCAACCTCACTTTGCCACCACCAGTCAGTCAAGCTGCTCCCCTCATCACCCATTTCCTTGGATGGTGACAAAACCCTGGGTTTTTGCTCAAGAATGAGTGATTCCCGGGCCCTGCCAGAGACAAGGAAGAAATGGCCAGTGACGGCACTGTCCCTGTCCTCCCAGACTGGGCAGTCCCTGAAATCCAGTGGTGCCAACTGAAAGGAGGCTGGTGCTGCAGTACATCAATAGTCCCATAATTTATAGCTCTGCCTTCAGCTTCTGATGTTTCCCTCAAAAAACAAGAGCAATGCAGGGCCTGGTGGTTAAGCCCTGCCAGGTCCTCAGTTGGACCCTCGCCTTTGATTTGACAACAAGTTGCAGGACCTGGGTCTAGCTGTTCATGGCTACCAGCCTCCACTTATATATCCTATATCTGATTAAGGCCTCCACTTCAGGGCAGAGCCACCTGCACACAGGACCCCAGCCCGGCTGGGGACCAGGAGCCCCAGGGCCAGAGACTCAGCTGGCCCACACGGGGCTCAGCAGGGACACAAGGCACAGAGCCTCCCACCACTGAGGAAGGAGCCCCTCAGGCTGTGCCTTCAACGCCAGCAGTCCAGCCTTTTGTTCACTTACCCTTTGAGAACCCCTTAAAAGTTACCCCAGATCCCATCGATCTGGAGACCTATGGATCTGTGATTGGGGACCACTGCACACAAACACCAGCTCCTTCAACCTCCCATGCACTCCCTCTTACATCCTCCTGTCTCCTTCCCAGGAAATCCCTTCTTGGCATGGGCCAAACCCCCAGGTTCTCAGAGCTGTTCCCTTTACAAAAATAAAGGGCAGATCCATCAGCTTCCCAGGCTGGAGTTGCTCCTATGGGCAGAGTAGGAGAGTTTGGAGCAGCCTGGTCTGGCACTTTTGAGCCCTGAAGGAGGCCAGAGATAACCAGCTGGCGAGGTTCCCTCTTGGTACACTACAGGATTGCTCCGAGGGGCAATTGGACATTGCCTAGCACATAGGCATGCCGCACCAGGTCAGCTAGGAGTGGCACTGGGCAAGACTTTTTCGGAAAAAGTCAAAGCTCTGTCTGGATAGCAAAGCTTGGCTTGGGTGCTGTACTGATCAGGATCTTCTTCCAGAGATAGTATGCAGATGTTCATACACCAGGGCCCATGAGATGGCCGCTCCCTGCTGCTCTTGTAATGTGTGATGCCACCTGAGCAGGGCAGGTTCTTGCCTTCTGCCCTGGGAAGCGACCTGTTGCCCCAGGCAGATTTCTGGGTCACCCAGTGATGCTCCTAACATTTGCCAACATGTTTCCTCTTTGGGGTCTAGCTGAGCTAGCTAAAGAGGTTTTGAGCCACAGCTGCTTGTCACCTGCTTTGTTGGAGCTCGGTGCCCTTTCTGGTCTGGCAGCAGAGCCACTGTGTGAACTCTTCCCTGCTCCATGCCGGTCAAAATAAGAAGCATTCAACATTTAAGTAGCAGGTCTTCCGTGACTTGGCCTCAGACTGCAGCAGGCTGGGGAGCAATCACATCAGCTGAGCAGGCAGCTCCAAGACCCCTGTACATCCACCCAGGATTAGCCTGGGAAGGACACGGGGCCACAGCTTGAGAGCACCCACAGCGCTGTGCCTCTTCTCCTCCTCAGTTGCCTGGGTGATCACACTCCTCACCCTGCCCGCTAGATAAAGCACTGCAGCTGCATCATCCCCACGCTCTCAGTGCCAGCTATGGCGTTTGCCCCTGCACAACGACCCTGTGCTCCCAGGTCCTGGCCAGGATTTCAGCCACGCGCCTCAAGCCTTCCCCTTCCATCAGCAGCGCTTTGCAGTGCAGACTCATCACCCCATGCAGCCATGGCTGGACACAGCGTGAACATGCTGGCACAGGAGAAACTTGAGAGCGCTGCATGGACTGTGTCTGAATTTGCACCGTTAACCACGTTTCTGATGTTACAGGAAATAATAGAAACACAAGATTTCATCAAGGTTACATGCTTTAAGGATGTCCAGATCAGGAGTCTTTTGAAGCCAAACTTTGTGCACTGACAAGCTGCCTGAACTATCCACAGCATAGAGAAAGCATCTTGTCTCAAGGGAGACTATTTCTGCATAGCTTGATACAAAACAATAAGCGTCTTCTTTAAAGACAGGGGGAATTTATCTCAAGGTATCTGATTGCTCTTGGAAAATCTCTTCCAAAAGAGAGAAAGCAGGTCAAGTGCGTCATAATTATGTTCACACAACTGGACAAGGTCATTTTCCTTCCCTTCCTTTAAATCAGGTTTTTACACAGAACCAATGCCTCATCCAAGAGGGCTCCAAGCACCAGAGTCAAGCAAACACCTACAGCAGGGTTATTTTGCTTGGTAAAGTCACAGTATCCTCAAGGATGTGGAAAGAACTCATATTTGTATAGTAACCTGAAGGATCCTTTGCCAGAGTAATGTTGGTTCAGAGACCCCATACCACCTTCAAATCCCACTGCTTCCCTATTATATTGCCCACACCTGCAGTTTCTGCAGGAGCTTCACAGTGATTGTTGTTTGGTACTTTACAGGTTTTATATATATATATATATATGTATATATGTGCACAGACAGGTAAATGGGGGATAAGCAATAGGTTTTAATGTTTCTTTTGGTGATAGTTAAGATCTTACATGGATACAGGATCTGTGAAAAAACAAATTAGAGAAGAAATACACATAAGCTCCAAATGCAAAAATGTACAACTAATCATGGTCCTTGTCATGCCCAGAAAGAGTTGAAGGGAAGTGAGCTGAGCTATTAAATGGGACATTGTTAGACACAAAAACTGCCCACTGCTCCCACACTGCCTCCCATCTGAAGTAACCCATCCCCGATAATTTAACTTGCTGGATGTCAACTTGAACCAACTTGTAGGTAAGGTCAGTTCCCTGTAAAATCCCCTTAAATGGACAGTTGACTAGATGTTGATTTTTTTTTTGTCTTCATGGGTTTTTTTTTTGCCCAGGAGTGAGGAGGAGTGAATATCAAAGTATTATTTTGCTTGCAGTATCTCTAGTTCTGAGAGGATGCTGCTTTATTTTCTGTTATAGAAGGGCTTAGCGATATCATTCTGCACTCAGGTACGTATCAGGAGGGTCTGTCCCTCGCTCCAGATGATTCTCAGTCCCGTGCATGCTGCACATTCAGCCCAAGCCACTCAGTCCTTCCTTCCACAACTGCTACACTGATACCTGCGCAAAGCAGCTCTCAGATTCTGATCTACAGGTTTCAGTGGAGTTTGGGTGAAGACACAGCAAGTTTGGGTGAAAACCCAGCGCACTGAAGGGACATTCACAGGCTGCTCAGGCAGCAAGCACAAAAACACAGCATTAATCACAGCAAGATCTTGCATGGCCAAACACACCTCACTGGGCTACCACGCACACCCAGAGAGGCTGCCTGTGAAGCGTTGAGTTGTAGAGCATGCCATGCACACAACCATCCCCAAACCTTTCCAGTGGGGTTGAGGGGAAGGAAGATCCTATGGACCAAGGCAGTAGAACGAGCTTAGACAGCATGTCCTTGACCCTTCAACTATCCCGGTGTGCAGACAGTGGCCTGGGAAAGACCAACGCACTAAGGGCAAACAGCAACACAACAGGAAAGGGGCCTTTATCTTGTTTGTGGTGTCCTGGCCAATAAGCGAGAGCAGGCAGCAAACTTTGCTCTCCCACCATCCTGTGACTGCAAACAACCCCAGGGAACTTCAGGAGCTCTGTGCTGATGGGAACTATGTACCAGGGACCCCTGCATCCAGGCTCTCTGTTGGAAAGATGTCGTCTTAGATCTTACCTTACGCTGTCTTTTACTATCCCAGTTTTGAGACAGTCTAAAATCCAGAGGCAGCTGGCCCCGCTCTGTCTCCCTCCCTGTTCACAGCTGAACCAGCTCAGCAGGATTATAGAGAACATTGCCTTGCTGGAATATCTCATTTCATGCAAAGTGGAAACTCAAGAGATTGCAGTGAGTTTTGACAGAAGTTTCCCGGGGTAGATTGTCCAAACGATGCAGCAGAGAAATCTGAGCTTTGGAGCAAGGACAGCATTATACTGTGGGAGCAGTGTCCCCTTCTGGCAGCAGGCTGCTGAGACCTGCTCAGGATCCTGCCTTGCTGCAGCATCCCAAAGTAAGGGGCTGCCCTCCACCGCAGGCTGAATGTGTGCAGAGTCGCTTAGGATCTGTCCGTCTGCCCTTCCTTGGGTTTTCTGCAGCATCATTCTCAAAGTATTTAAGCCCATTTACATGCCTCCCCCATCCTGTTCTCACAGCTCAGTATAGTTTTGAAGGCAGGGAAGAGGGGGCATCGGAGGCATCTATTCCTCCAAGTTCAGAAACAGTCACGTACATAGGGGATCTCCCAGGCAGATCTGTTTGAATGCACCGGGGTGCACTGAATTCTTTCTGTGCAGAGGGACTGGGCAAATAAGCAAGGCAATATCAGGGAAATACTTCTACAAAGGGGCATCTAGGTGAACAGAACTAAACCCCACCTGCTGGATCCTGCTGCCTAAGAGAGCCCGTCCTCAAATTGTCTTCGGTATCTTGTGTCGCATGTAGTCAAGCTGAGCCAAATGGTAACTGGATCCTGGGAGGTGATTTCTAGGGGAGGAAATGCACATGATAGAAGTACAGTGTGCATCACACCAGCGATAGCTTTGGCCTACAGTTCATCCCCCAAAACTGGCATATGCCTCCCTGACGAAGAACGCAGGGTCAGTGGGACTCTGCAGCCATTAATGCAACCACAGAGAGCCCCAGTGGTGGAGTCAAGGCTGCAGTTCTCACACTGAACAGCCCACATGTTTTATAGCAAGGAACAAGAGCCACCACATTCCAACTTGGGACACAAAGTTGCCTCCTACTCATGTTTTCCACCCCCAACCCAGCATTTCAAGCCCTCGTTGTCATTTCCAGCTCACATTGCCAGCAAGGCCCAGCTCAGCTTCCTAGTTTCCTTCCCCTCCTGCACCTCAACCCAGTCACCAAGTATTGATTTGGTCTATGAAGCCCCTCAAACCCTTCCATGCCTGAGCTTAAGCAACTGTGATCTGGTTTCCAAAAAGCCTGTCTCCCTTGTCCCTTGCCTCCATCCCCAGGATACCTTCACGGCCTTTTAAGACTTCTCTCAGTGCTCTGCACGCAGCTCTCTCGACCTCCAGGATACCATCAGGCTGGCCTGGGCTGTAAACTGCTGCCTCTACCACGAGCTCCTGGAAAGCCCCATCCAGCAGACACTGCATCCTCCTCAGCGCTTCCACTGTCTGTTCTGGCTGCCTCTGTGGGTCTGGCTGGATCACCACCAGCACCAGCACAGCCGGCATGCTGGGGAAGAGGCTCCTTAAGTTCCAGAGAGTTTCATCCAGGTGATCCCACTGCATGAGGTGCTTCAGAGTGGTGGCTTGCCACAGCATGAAAGCCAGCTGTGGCTGTGGCTGTGGTTCTTGTTCCTCCTCAGTCATCTCTTTCTGCTGGAGTTTAGCCCTGAGGTCAACCGCACCAAACAGATCCTGGGCAAAATCCATCAGCACCAAAGGGGATCTTTCGTGGGCATCGTCCATCTCCATCACCAGCAGCCGACCGTTCCGCTGCCCCACCGTGTCCAGCAGGTTGAGGAGCTCCCAGTGGGTCGGCTCCACAAGGGAGTAGGCAGTGGGCTCCCCGGGCTGCTCTGATGCCATAGCTTCCTCCCACACAAGTAGTTTCTACAAGCACTGCTGGGGAAAGGAGTGGGGTATCCCCTTGGGAGCTGTAGCAAAGGCACATGCACTAAACAGGCCAAGCCTGCTTCTCTGAGTAGCTATCATTTACAGGTAAACACACTGGTTTAAGGGGGACTAAATGAACACAACAGGAAGTAGTTGTTTTGACACAAGGAGGTCCCAAAATTTTAGCCACGAGCTATTTGATGCTTGACCTCCCAAGAACAGGCTTTGTGCCTTAGCAGTCCTGTAGAGCAAAAAAAGAGGATATGGGAGGAGAAAGAAGAGATCTACTATATACCTGTGGGCATCCTGTCTCAAACCCAAGAGCACTCATTCCCTTCTCATCAGCAGAACCCAAATACACAATAGGGACCAGAGTCCTACTCACATGCCGTTACAGCTCAATTCACCTACTACAAAGCTTCCTCTTTGTTTTTCTGGTACAGCCTAATGCTGGAAATTTAACTTGTATTCCACCCTGTCCCTCTTTCAATTCTATCTGTACAGCTTGTTGATATTCACCGAAGAATAAAGCCCTGGTTGACCTGACTCAGCATCCTGCAAGTTGCACACTGTATCAAGTTTCTTTTCACCCATGTAAAAGCTGCAGCTTTCCATTGCAAGTGCTCCCTTGCTGTTGGAGAAAGCAGTGTTAACAGATAAGCAATGAAAAACTGCTTTAGCTTTCTGAAGCAAGGCCAGGGAAACAATTAATGTACCATAGGTGTGCAGTCAGGTTCAAAGAGCTGGTGTTTGAGTGGCAATTAAAAAAAAAATACCTTCTTCAATTACCCAGTAATATAATCTGAATACACAAGGCTACCCCACCTCCTTCAGAAGGAAGAGGATTATTAACAGAACACCAGCCCACTGCAAGAGGTCACCTGCAGAATGCAGGAAACAAGCAGAGCCCCCAGCCCAGAGGGGCTCCTTGCCACAGGCACACAGCAGGGCTGCGCAGGCAGCAGGAAGCTCTGGCTCACATGAAAAGAGGGATATGTGCGACCGGAGGGGGACTGGACAAAGCCAATTCTTAGCCACCTGGTTGGGGCAACTCACCTGCCTCAGCGACCAGGGGCGTTTTCCTAATGGCCCTGAAATTGCATCATACAAGGCATATCACCCGCCCGCCTACTGTATTGATGGGTCATTTTGGGAGGAGGGCAAGACTATGACATCAGTAACCATGTCAACCTGCAGTTGTCTGAAACGTCCCTTAAAATTACCTAGCATTTTTGAGGGATGTACTCAGAATGTCTCCCCAAGACTTGCATTTTAAGAATCTTAAGTCCATTTTCACCACATCCTTGTTCAACAAACATTAAAGGACTCATGAAAGTAATATAGTCTTATATGTAAAGATACTCCCACCCACCCTCTCCCATTAAGTTTTGTGATAAGGCAGGCCAGGAAATCAGCAACTATTAATACTCATGCACTACAGAGCTGTATGTGATAAAAACTGAGACAGGTATGCAACTAAATTACACAGAGCAGATGTTAATAACATGCATACTGCCCAGGATACCTGCAGTCTCATTCTTTGTGATTCTACTAAAACAACTACTTTTAGATGAGAGCTAGAAGGATTTACACCTGCAAGGATTTAAATCTCTATATAAACATATATCAGTTTTGTCTCAATAGCAGTCTTCGCCTAATACAAGAGAAACAGAACTTTAAGAGGTTTCCCTCTACTAGGCAGGTAAGGAAATATTTCTCATGTTCTACATAAAGCTTGTGTGCAGTTTACAAAGTTGCAAACATTTATTTTTCAGCTTTGTAAATCACTCAGATTCCATGATGGGAGGTAGAGACAAGTCACAGTAAAGACTGCTAGTTATTTGTCTTTAGGATGTAGTCTGCTCCACGAATACCTTGCCAAGGATAGATCAAATCTCCATTTTAACACCTAGCTCAGACTCACTACTACATCACTGTGCCGTAGATTCTGATATGCTACCGAAAAAAAGAAAAAATCCTTCAGAACAGTTAGACAGAAAAAAACACTGTGCAAAAATGAAACAGATTCTGCATTTTATTTCCAATAAAAATTTAGATCCTAGATGGATACAGCATCTGTAAAAAACAAACAAAATAATGTTAGAAATCTTGTTACTGTACTGTTTTAAACACAAGTCTTGCAGTTGCATTCTATAATCATGGATCTCCAACTCCTGCAAAAGCAAGCCCTCAATTTACACAGAAGAGGTGCAAGAATGAAAAAAGTGTAGCAAAGACATGAAGTACCACTTTCCTGGTAGACAGGTTCTCCCCACTGCAGTCAGCCCTTCTGCACACTGAGAGGAAGAGATACTCATGGGCCTAGTTTCTTGATTTAACCATGCTGCTGGTACTGTGCTTTTTGGAAGGCACAGGAGAAAGATGGAAAGGAAGGATTGCATCTTTTTGATGCTCCTTTTGACAGTATCACTGTGAAGATATTGCATGAAAAGTCTGGGTGACGGCTCAAAAGGGAGAGTTTCATTGAAGCCTTGTGACTAAAATATAAATTATGGAACAGGTCTTTGGCACCAGACTGCAGAGCCCTCAGTGAAAACATTTGGGAGAGAAAAGGAAAAAAACTGATGTCATAGCTCCCTTGCCAATAGGAGGAAATGGAGGACAGGAAGTATACAAAAAGTATGTGTACAAGATTTAGGGAAGAGAAATCAAAATAGCTTTAGAAGGGAGTTGAGGAAGAGTTTAGGAACTTAAAAAGCCTTTGCAGTCAACTTGACTAAGCATACAAAACTCTCGACAATGAGACCAACCCTCTCAACACAAGAACCCAGGGCTAAACCTCCTCTAGCTCCAAAAGGAGCGCTTACCACGGGGCCATGCTGAATATATAGCAGCAACAGAACAATGTCATATATATATTCCAAGCTCTCCCTCATACTCTGCCGGATTAAAATGCACCCCCAAAACTATCAATAAACATCTTGTTGCTAAAATAAATCCACTTACCACTCGGATTCTGTGTCCAATGGCCTTGGCGGGAAGGTTGGAACGGAACTTGGCACGAACCATGCCACTGTTCCCATGGGCGCGGGTTACCTTCCCCCAAATTACTCGTGTCCTGTTGGGCTTACCGCCGGGGGTTACAGTGTTGCTAGGGAAACAGGAAAAAGACAACTTCTGAGTACTTAAGTCACGACTGTGCAAGACTGATCAATGATGAGGCAGACAATGCAGCCTCTTTAAGGCACTTCCATAATTTTATTCCAGTCAGTTTTAATTGGACTGACTTCCACTTTCATTTACCCTTGGAAACTGTTATGCCTGGAATTTTCACTATGCCCTCCAAATGGAGGGAGTATTGTGGCTAGTAATTTATCAGCAGCTCTACTGGAGAGCTACTAATGAGACAACCTCAAAGAGGAGAAAAAAAATCACTGGATGTTACAATAATCAAACCAAAAACTCGCAGGTTTTTATTACAAAGAAAATGTAACATCTTATTTCTAAGACTTCTCCAGACACACCAAAGGCAGGAGTGGCCTATAGACTGGCACTGGTATAGACTGCAAAAATTGCTTTAAAAGAAAAGGCATAAGCCACCTTGGAAATGAAGGCGGACATGCAAACAGCCTGACCAATTTTGTTGAAGGCAACTCTGAACCCCAGTGTCTAGCTCTCACAATTACACATTAAGAAGGAGGACATAAGCAACTACTCTAAGGCCTCCACAAACACCAGTACAGCAAAAGTGACAGTGCTCTGACACGGACATACAAAAAGCAGCTCAGGATTCAAACTCCTTCAGGTTGCATTCCAGGCTTCATGTAATGTTCTTCTGCCATTTAAGCATTCAAATGTCACAGTGATAGACATCAATTCAGGTAACTCCAATTTACT
Organism: Apteryx mantelli; assembly: GCF_036417845.1. Taxonomy (NCBI): domain Eukaryota; kingdom Metazoa; phylum Chordata; class Aves; order Apterygiformes; family Apterygidae; genus Apteryx; species Apteryx mantelli. The sequence goes on from NC_089986.1 coordinate 12,775,655, forward strand.
GCATTATCAACTTGCCTTCAGCTTTGCCAGCCTCAGAAGCAAATTTGTTCTTATCCCACTTGTTAATATATTGCTTATAACAGCAAAACTATTTCATATAATTGCATGATCTGAATTAACAACACATAGGTCACTTAAAGCAAAAATACACCAAAAAAACTTTAAATTGAGACCAACCAAGGAAACTACTCTACAAAATACTCCATGGACAGTCTGTTGACAAGTTCAGCTCAACTTATTTTTGTCACAGCAAGAAATGACTGCTCACATCCTGGCATCTGCAAAAGTTGGTATAGGAGTTTGCTGATTTAGCACAACAATGAAGAGTTACTTACTTTTTAGCTTTGTATACATAGGCACATCTTTTGCCCAAGTAAAACTCTGTCTCCTGGCGGGCATAAACCCCCTCAATTTTCAGAAGGGCAGTGTGCTCCCTCTGGTTTCGGAGGCCACGTTTGTAGCCAGCAAAAATGGCCTTGGACCACAACCTAAAAAACATTGAAAACATTGACAAATTATAAATCACTCCAGAGTATTAGATGTAAAAACAAATAAAGTGCTGTTTCAGAAGAAACTATTTCTACACTAGTAGAAATTTAGTTGAGGAAAAAAAGTTTTATTTTAATAGATTTCTACAAATCCTTACAGCCAGTCAATGGAGAAAAGTTAAGTATCCGGAGCCTGAAGCATTTAAGAACTTTATAATCTTTTTTGTTACAAACTTCTCCTTGTACTGTAGGCTTCATACTAAGACTAAAGTCATTCAACATTAGTACGTGTTATATTTTCAAACATTTGCAAACGGTCTGTTTCTGAAAAGGGTAAATATTATTGTTTTCTAATACACTACGCAAACTTGACAGTCTCCTGTGCTGTAGAACTGCTACAGGCAAAGATATTAACTGCCGCCCATCACAACTCAACTTTGCAGCCTCAAAGGAATTAACTACAGTCGCTGGGGACAGACAAACACAGTCCTACAACTCCATCCACATACATTGGACAAGCTACATTATACTATTGCCTCAACAGTTTTTCATGACAAACACCTGTTTGTCCTCAACACTTCAAGCAATTACATGGCTGATTCTATATATCACACAGAAAATATGACTAGTCTCTACTGCATCCAGCAACTGGCCCATAATATAACAATGTCAAACAGAATTATCCAGCCCTATCTCCCACATGCACATCAGATAAACCCCGACATATTAAAACATTGTGATTCAGTTTCAACCACTCCATCACATGCAGTATCAACACTCTGTACATCCATAAGAAATATTTCAGTGTAACAGTACCTCCCCTCCCCCTTACTTAACAAAACAGTATGAGAAAACCTATACCGTACATTGAAGGTTCTTAAACATCACTGCATTAACATTCAGCATCAAAAGCCAGGCACTGGAAAGCCTAGCACCTCATATGAACAATTGCAAGCAGTTTAAGGTAGTGGTTTTAAAACACAGAGAAACAACTACAGCCGTTCAACAGAGCAGGCACAGCACGATACTGTACAAAGAACTTGTCCTGAAAATAAGAGCAGCTATGGGAAAAATGGACCACTGTTTGACGATGCACCCTCGGAAATACTCAGTTTACAAGACCACCTGTCAAAATCGCGCCTGTAACAGCGAGCCGAGACCCACCTCGGGGCAGGGCACTCACCTCCCGCTCATGGCGTCCTCCTGAAGCCCTAGTCCAGCAGGCCTAGAAACGACACATAAGCCATGAGCTCCGCGGGCCGGCAGCTCCCCCGGCGGCGCCTCCCTGCCGGGCGGGCAGCAGCCGCCTCAGCCCCCTCCGCCGGGCCCGGGCCGCCCAGCCGCCACAGCCGGCGCCACGGCCGGCGACAGGGGCAAAGCGGCCGCCAGTCGCCCCGAGGCGGGTCCTGCCGCCCGCGGACCGCGAGGGGCGCCCGGGTCGCCCGAGCCCCCCTCCCCCCCCCCAGAACGGGAAGGTCCGAGCGCCTCGGCCCCCCTCAGCTGCGGGTTCCCAGCGCCGCCCGGAACCATCCGCCGCGCATCGGCGCCATCCTGCCCGCCGCCGCCTCCGCTCGGCGCCGGCCGCAGCGCCCCGAGTGCCCCGCGCCCGCCGGCGGCCCCATGGCGGGGGAAGCTTCCCCCGGCCCCGCGCCCCCCCTCCGCCGCTCCCCGCCTCACCCCCACGGCGCCCAGCCAAGATGGCGGCGAAAGAGGGAAGAGGCGCGCGGCCTGCCGGGATATGAGCCGGAAGGACCCTCCCGCGGGCGGCCATGGCGCCGCCTGAGTGGCGAAAACTAACACCCCGCAAGTGGTAACAAACCCCCAAGCGCCCCTCCCTCACCGCGACACTCGCTTTGCCTTCCTCCCGCGGGCCGAAATCTGGGGGGAGGGGGCACCTCACCCCGCCTTGCAGGCACCCGCCGGGGAAGCCCCGCAAGGCCCCCGGTGGTCACCATGGAGACGGGCGCCGCGGGCGCGGAGCCCCGGTGAGCGGCGGGGCGGGGGTGAGGGGGGGCATCACGGACCGGATCGGACCGGATCGGACCGGACCGGACCGGGCGGCGGGGGGCATCACCAGCGGGGCGGGGCCGGGCGGCGGCGGGGCCGCCTGGGGTCAGCCCGCCGTCTGGCCCGGGCGCCGCCGGTGACAGCGGCCATGTGGGCGCCCGCTGTGCCCCCGCGTCATCCCGCTGACAGGGAACCTTGACTTCCGTGAAGTCTCATATTCCGCTGCTTTACCGAATAAGAATAGCTACGAGCGGGTACTTACCTGTTTTCTGCCGTCGGGGTCATTCACTGCTGCTTCCCGCCACTTCCCTCGCACAGCCCGAAATGCGGGGGCGTTTGCAGAGTGCTTCAAGGGATGTAGGAACCTAATTCCGGTTTGAAATGTCCCCTACCCGTCCTGAGTTTCAGTGTAACTCTGCCCCTACGTCTCTTAAGCTGCATCTGAGCCTGTGCCCTGTGTGCTTTTATGAAAAAAATAATCTCGGTAACTAAACCCGCTGTCATCTTGTTACCAGCGGGGCTCTGAGGGCCTGAACCTGGACTGAGCAATTGGATCCTGATCCAGTAAGAAAATTAAGTGTATCTGCACTTTACTGGGCCAGAGTAGAAGCACTCAGTACCTTGTAAGCGTGTATAAGAAGGGATCTTTCTTAGATGAAATAATTGTGAAGGAGGAGCAGAGGGGATGGGGTGTTCTGACTCTCCAAAATCTTCTGTTGGCTTCTGCTTGGAGGAAGAGGCAGTAAGCAAAGCAATGCTCAGTGGTCTATGCTGTTGCTTGATAGTATTGAGCAGCCTGCCAGGAACCTCTCTGGTCAGAGAGAATAAACTGTCAAAACACTCAGTTTTCCAACAGTACTGATGCCACAAACAATAAACGTTCCCTAAATCTGATCTTTTCCTGCCCCAGACAGATTAAATCCCATATGGGACGTACAGCTAAAAGTAGCACCATGTCTTTCATTCTTTGCACTTAGTCCTAGGTTCTCATCGGTACAGCCTCAGAGAGCAGGAGCTGAAAGTGTTTCTCTGCAGTCAGAATGAAGCCTGAATTGCATCTCAAAGCCAAAACCAAGATTACTTTAATTTATCAAGTTTTTTCTTTTCTCTTTTCTTTTCTTTTCTTTTCTTTTCTTTTCTTTTCTTTTCTTTTCTTTCAGACAAGCAGCTTATTTTGTAACATTTGTAGTGGTAGAGTTTAGTAAGGCCACAACTGTTTTGCTTGCCTAATAGACAATATTGAGTAAAAGCTAAGATACAATTTATGGCCCAGCTGCTGCCACTGCAGGGACTCAGAAGTTTCTCTTTGCCAATATATTTGCAAAACAGAGCTAAAGGAGACGTAACATTCTCAGCTTTGAATTTTCTCACTGGAATTCATCAGTATACTTCTTAATTGACTAAAGGGGATGCTGCAGAAATGCTGCCTAAAAGTGCACTACTGCCTTTGCAGCCATTTCAGTTTATCAGGCAGCAGGATGGGAGAAATGTGCAGGCAGGACTCTCACACAGCAGAGGGAGTTACAAGCCCCAAAGGAGCAGTAGGCCAGACTCTGTATACAGTTGTTTTAAAAATTATTTCTTGATATGTTTTTCTTTCCCTTTAGAGCAGCAGGGAAAGGATGTCAGCCTAAACTCTTGGGGGAAGCTAAATCCTTCACATACTTCTTTTTTTGTTAGTAGGGTTTAATGAAGGAGTTGAGCAAAGTACAGTGATTAAGGTCAATGTCAGTGACTGAATCAGGATGGTCTGTGGGCATTGCGTTAATGCTAAAATCCAGTGAGAGCAGCTCACTATTTGTAGCGTTTCTAAATGCCCCAGACAGTGGTTTCCTTCTCACATCCAAGTCAACATAAGCCCAGGCAGAGCTTACTGGCTTGGCACAAGCATCTGCTGAGTGTACGGATATAAGAGGAAATATATAGGAGGAGCAAACCAGCAGGCTTTAGAGAAACATTACATTCCAGCTGTGTGTTTTCTTAAAACACGTGAATATCTTGAGTTAATTCTCTCCTGGACAGAAGTTGCTGATGGGGTAGAGGAAAAGCTATTGCATCCTCTGCTTTTTCCAAATAAGTCAGTTTTTCCTATGAGAGCTGCAAGTGTTATTTCTTCTTTCAAAAATGCTGTTGTAATCATCTGTCACAGCTCTCTCAAGAAATCTTTTTTCACCATATTTTAATCATTTGGGCTGAAAATGTAAGAGACTATTCTCATGTAGTTTAGACCCGAAATATCATAGATTTCCTTAAAAAATGGGTAAAACAGATTTACACAACAATTAACTAGTGCTTGTTAACTGTAGAGAGACACTGTTTGACTTTCTCTGTGCAAAAATACTTAACTCAGATGAACTTGCATCTCCACTTCTACTATTAAATTAATTCCAAGTTCGAAAAGAAAGTGCAGTTTATTACTTTGTTAAACAGATTATTAGTTATCCATTAGTTAATCATTTTATCAGATTCCTATCTCAAGCTGTAGCAAATTTCTTATAATTCAGAGAAAGGAGAGAAAAAAATCTCAGAAGCAAAGGGAGGAAATCAGTTCCTTAGGTCATAAGTGACGATCAAAAGCCCTAAAGAATGAAATTAATTATTTAAATAAATATAAATAGTACAGGAAGGATAGTAAACAAATAATTGAAAATATTTGGAATCACTCCATTGCTGTTACCTTTTCCTGCCATGATTTTAGCAAGATTCTTAAAATAATTTAGGGTGCCTCTGCCATTATCTTGTCTGAAAGGCTGTTCCAGAACTTCATCCTTCTGAAAGTTAGCAACCTTATCGTAATTGCCTGGCTAAGTGTATTCATGAGGAAATTACAGTCCTTTAATCTTGTACCAGTATTATCTTTTAACTTAAATAGCTCTGTCCCTCCCTAGTATCTACCCTTCAAATATATTTACAGAGAGTAATCACACTCCTCAATTCTTTCAACCTCTTCTAAAACAGATTCTCCATTCATTCCCCTGATCACCCCACTGGTCTTCCTCTGTTTCTGCATGTTTTTGAACACAAATGCCTAGAACCATGCACGATGTCTTATCTGAGACTCACCAGTGCCTTATACGGTGGCACTGATACTTTTTCCTATCTGCTGAAAATACCAGGCCTGCTACATCATAGACTGCACTTTGCGTTATTCATAGTTCCTCCCGTTGGAGTCATGCCATCCCGAGCCCTGTCTTCTACCACGTGCTCCCCACCTCATAGCAGAAATTCTTGTAAGAAACCTTAAATGAAACTGTGTACCTGATAGTCTTCTCTGAGATATTATTCAATTAATCGAAGAAATGGGACTAGGCCAAAAGAAGCAACAGGTTCCAGTCTCGTTGGCTATACATGGAGCTGTCATGGAAGAGACTGCCACTGACACATTAGGCTTTCTTGCTGTACTCTTATGCCCAAGGAAAACCATTTTCTGTTACCAAAGACAGGCCAATTCAATACACTTCTATTAAAGAACTTACTGCAAGAAACAGGGACATCAAGAAATAGATATATTGAAATATAATATATTGAAATATATTGAAATGTATTTTTTTTCTTTGTTCTACCTGTTGTGACACTAATAGATGCCTAATAGACCTGAACTGAAAAGTGACTCTTATTTTCTGCCTGAGTGAAATTAATTTCATGTTCTAATTGTAAATTACTGTATTTTCTTCAAAAAAGAAAAGGATGAGGACAAATGGAAATGGTAACAGTTTCTGAGATGTTACAGTAAATATGCATTTTTTTCAAGCACCTGGAAAGCTGCTCAGAAAAAATCACTAATTCTCTGTGATCCAGCATGTGCTTGCATCTAAATCTCTTTAATTTTCATAGAATATAGCTATGTCTTATCCTGTTAATCATGTTGACAGGCATTGTTGATGCATTTCCTTGGTATGCTTACAGATTGGACTGTAATATTCTGCAGACCTAGGATGTGTTTATTCAGGGGTTTTACAGATGGCAGAAATCCAGCTGTAGGTATAGCAGCCAAATGAAGGTTTTATTAGTAATGTTGATGCTTCTACTGCAATGACATTCAGAATCTCACTCATATTCCAGTTGTGCTGTACAAGAAATCTCTGTGAGTAGTCTAGGGCCTCGAGGGGCTGTATAATGGCTTAACAAAGCTCATAAAAAAACTCAAATAATTTCTCAAATTTTTTTGTGTAGGTGTTTTCTAATGCATTTTTTCTAAATCAGGAAAGTGAAAATGGACCAATTTCCCATGGATTAATAATGAATTTCCACTATTGCCCACATGTACTCTCACAATGTTGCATTTGCAAGCTAGGCAAGGGGATGCCTAAGTGCACATTAGAGCGGTTTCACATCTGAATTGCAAATTTTTAAAAAAACAAAAGGTTAAAAATAGTTTGCTCAGCCCAGATATAGTTTTTTGTCTGTCTTTCAAAGTGCTAAGCTGACAAGAGTTCCTCCTGAGGAGAATGGGACCATAATAAGGTTACGGCTGTGCAGGACTGATGAGGAATGATTAGAGAAAGAGGAAAGGTTCACCATCTGAAGTTTTACAGAAGAGCTTTTTATTTTTTTTAAGTCACCTTCATTTTGTTGTTTCCCAAGAGACAAAGTCCAGCATGAAGCACTACTCCACCTTGAGCTGAACGGGGAGGCTGCCTCACCCAATTTGGGCGTTCCATCTTCACTCCCTCCTCAGCCTGTCTACCCAGACTTACTGCAGGAGGGACCAGGACCTACTTTGTTCTGTGAAAGCTAAACATTCCCACTGTCCCTGAGTGCAGCCAACAGCAGAGCATGGCTTCTCTTATAAACAGTGTATGAAAGGCTATAAACAAAGCTAGGGAAGTATGTGAAAGCCTACAAATAAGGCTATTTCAGGTCTACGTTTAGTTTACACTACTGTTACTAACACCATACTGTCTTTCTCATTGGCATCTTTTGTCTTTGCTCCTTTTAGCAAGAACACAGAGACTAAAGAAATGGAAAAATTCACTCATCTGGAAGCTCTGCTGTTTACTGCCGTGCTGGAGAACTGTGTTGATCAGCTCTCAATTCTTGGATATATCACGCCAGTTCCATATGAGGGCAGGGCAGACATCAGCCATGTATGTGCCTCTATCCTCCCCCTTTAAAAAATATCTTTCATTTGTCTTTGTTTAGTTTTATGTCTTAACTTCTATCAGCACTTTTTAAAAATATACTCAGATATTTTCTCTGCAAACTGCTCCATGACCTTTTGGTGAAGAAATGCAATAAAAATGCATGCATGACCTATTTGAATATTTATAGTGCAGCACCACTGAGAAGTCTTTGTCAAGGCTTGGGCAAAGGACCTTAGTGACCCAAGATAAGGTTCCTGGGCTTACAATTTTAAAATCTGGGCAGTTAGATGACATGCAAAGGATTAGGGAGAAGGAAACAAAATGCATCTAGGCTCTTGCATAAATACACAGCTATGTCAAAAGCACAAAAGAATAAGATCTTTAAAAGTACTCAAAACCTAGCTCCTCTAGTCCCCTCTAGTCTAGACTAGTGCCCCATAGTCTAGACTTGTCCGTGGGGACAATGAAGTTAGAAAAATTCCACTTCAAAATGCATTACTGTCTACGCATTCTCAATTGCCATTAGTAAGTGTTGATTTCTAATAGGCATCACAGCTAAGCAGGTTTGGGCAGAGGTATGAAGGACAGCAAAGAAGCCCTAGAGGTCAGTGCTGTGGAGGTAGGTGTCATGATATTTCTAGTAATTGTTAGAGTATGTGATAGGTGTAGGAAATAGGATGGGACCATCCTGGGGTAAATGGTTCTAAGCTCTGTTCTCATGTATTAACCTTTAATTGAGGTAGCAATCTGTTTCTAGGTTAAGCATGTTTTAAAGCTTTCTTTATAAGAGGAACTGAAAATAGGGAAAAAAAAGGGTGACTAGGGTGGGAATAAGTGCCTGGGATCTGGGTTATCACGTCTAATGCTGTTGACTGTGTCTAACATTTTACCTAAGAATGTGAGAGTAGGAGCAAAACAATATTCAGTCGTCTACCTGCTTCCTTTCCTCACTGCCTGCTTTTCAATAAACCCATCACAAAGCTGCAGGAGCTGGTGCTACAGTGAATTCAGGGCATGAAAAATGCTTAAACTGTGCAATAGAGGGCACTCCTCCCCTTAAAAGATTGCTCTGAGCTGGGCTCACCTGTTTCCATAGGGTGCTTTTCCCTCACAGACCTGGGTGGGAAAACTCGGATGTGTCAGCAGCAAGCATACACAGAAAGAGCATATTCCTAGGATGGTAGGAGTCGTTCTCCTCCGGACACACGGGCTCAGGTTGACAGGCCTCCTAAAGGTACACTCAAATGATATAAAGAACCACTTATTTTTTTCTCTTCAGGCACAGATACTCTTGTTTTTAAGTCACTTCTTTAAACACACTTTTCTCATACGCTATAAGCCACAGTTGTGTCCTTAAAGCTGCCAAAAAAAATCAAGAGGGAGACAAATTAGAGACCAAAATGTGGCTTAAGGAAGGTACATACTAACTCCAGTGCTCTGTAATTTGCCACTCCACCCTGATCCTCTGTTTACATTTGGCTATCATCAATGTATTTGCAAAAGACCTATATTTGCAAAAGCAGCTTGCATGCTGTTGGAGCTCTGTCAGTCAAACAGATTGATGACATTTTCATAGATTGACATTTCATGTATTGACATTTTAAATTTCAGTTAATGACATTTTTGAGAGAGTTAGTCACAGTGTTAGCCAGCACCTCATTAACTTTCTAAATCTGGGACTCTTGCAAACTGCTTCATGCAGTGCTTCCTCCAGAAGATGACAGTTTCCATCTGCTGAATTTTGGGCAAAAGACTGGCAAAAGATAAGCAGCTAGGAGACTATGCTGAAGGGCACCATGAGCAATTTACAACCCCCTTGCTATTTGCTAGTTATTTCATAATTATTCATGTTTAAGTCCCTACTATTTACAGTCAATCCAGTTTATAGCCTGTCCTAAACTTTCTCAGAAATTATAAGGTATCTGTCAGAGCATTCAAGCAGTTTATTTGCCAAAATTAGTTCTTTCTGAAGTACAGCCATTAACAGCACACTGGTTTAATCCTTTTTTTCTGATTAACTATGTAATTTTCATTGGTCTGTGTATACTTGCATGGCATTCATTTAATGTAAATTTAACTGTCCAAAAATTAAGCATATCATCATCTAGACTCCCTCCGTAGCCAGTGGTGAGTCAGGCACTTCCAGAGGCTGATTCATCCCGTTCCGAGATGCCTGGCTAAGACAGCCAGAGCGCAGCAGCCCCTTGCAGCGCCCTGTGCGCTGCATCCATTGATTCCAGCAGGGTGCCAGACCTGGAGCCTGGCTTGACAGGTAACGTCTTGGCAGTACTGCTGGTTTACATAGTTGCTATCCCGACTGCTTGTTCTGACTGCACCCTCTGTGCCATGTTAGAACAAACATTTGTGTGGTTGTGGAGTGACCTGAACTGAGAACTGGTACAGCTAAAAAATAACCTTTTTCTCCTTTTTGCTGGAAAATGTTTCAGCTCAGTGAGTTCTCTGATCCATTTCGCCAAGCAGCCAGGGTGGGAGTGAGCAGCTGTGAACTAGGATAGAGCTGGTAGTGACTGCATTAGCTGGCTTCAGCAGTACTGCTATTAAGTGTGTAACCACCGGCTAAGATGACACACCAAAATATGAGATGCTTGTATGTGGGCAAATGCTTTTCTCTTTTCGTGTATATGCCTGTACTCATACTCATAGCACATAGAGCAGAGACATTCCTAGAAGCGAAGCCTCAGCTGATTTACAACATGCTTTTGCTTTTTCAGGGCTTTTTTTTTTTTTTTTGGTTAAATCATACAAGGCCGTAAGATATCTTTCCACATAGAAGAGACCTGACAGTTTTTTGAATTTCCTCTTTGAATTCATGTTATACTTCCTCTGCTGTCACTCTCACAAAAAACCAGCTAAGCAGATAGCTGATGTTTATCACTTATTTCCACACATCACAGCTCTTGTTATAACAATAATACTGTAGGCAAAGCTCTTGATGATTGGCAGCGGGAAATGGCTAAGATGGAGAGAAGGCTGTGGGGAATCAGACTAACCATCTTCTAGTATATAAAAAACGGTGCAAAGAAGGAAGGAATAATTTGTTCTCTCTGTCTATGGAGACTAGGACAAGAAGTCAGGGGCTCAACGGCAGCCAAGAAGATTCAGAAAAAACTTTCTGACAGTAAAGATAGTTGTGACATGCTGGAACTGACTGGAGGGTAGGTAGTCTCCAGCTTGAGGTCTTTATGAACATGTTTAGACAGATGTATGCCAGGAATGACACAGTCTGAGACAATCATCTCTTGAGGCAGATGAACTGACCTTTTGAGGCCTTTTTTAGTCCTGTCTCTTTAGGACTTTTGATCCCATAAACTTTAATAAGCCTACACTGCGTGCTTAAAGCTAAACAAGATATTTGTTTCTGCTGTTCTACTCTGTAGAATGTCATATACTATATCAACTACTCTTAGTAGAGTTTCATTCAAGTTTATTATTAATTTAGGTTTTTCTTCCTCTCACATAATGTTGCAGAGGGTTTATTTCTACTGCCCAGTGTGCAAGCAGATATCTTTATTCCCTTTTAGATTGACAGCCAGGAAATAAAGGAAATCACAGAGACCCAGAAGGAACTGGACATTAAGTATCAAGAGCTTGTGTCATCAAGGCAAGGGAGTGGGGAAACAGTTACCTCCAAGTCTCTGAAAAGCAATGAACTTGAGCAGCAGCTGCAGAAAAGTGGGGATCTAGAAAGGCCCCACTGTCTTTTCAATAGGACCATGAAACACAGAGCTATGTCTGCAGATAACCTCAGAAAAGTTCAGGCCGACAGGTGAGTGAAGCACAAACACGATGCTTGTAGTGGAAGATGCTCGGAGCTGTGAAGTTCTCCATCTATCTCTTGAAAGCAAAAATACAGGCTTCCCCCTCTCCCACTGCTGGTGTACCTCAGTCTTGGCCTGGGGGAACTATCTCTAAAGAGAGTAGCGGGGTCTGACTTCACAGGTCATTCAGTGCTGGCCTTTCCTTGCCTCTGGATGCCAAGTACTGACAATCAGTTTATTTCCTATGGAGTCACAAAATCTTACCAGTTGATAACGGTTACTTGGGTGGAATTCAGACTGACGGTCTTTCCAGCATTCATCCCTGGAACCAGCCAGCACTGATGCTCTAATGTCTTGAGTTGGGTTTCCCTAGCAGGTATGTACAGGCAAAGCAGCATCTGAGCATTGTGTCCAGAACTCAGTTATTCTGTAGGGCTCACATAGCCTCCATTGCAGCTAAAGCCATTCTCCTTTACAGAACAGATAATGTATATAAAGGCCTAAGAGTTTCTTTCTTTTTGTTTTTTACAATAAATTTTATTTCTGCACCTAATCAAGTGCCTTGATTTATAGAAATACCAGCAGCCTTTGATTTAAACTACAGATTTGGGAGCTGAGCATTCAGCATGTGTTTTCCTGAATACTGGCTTCTGTCCTTTAATGTTATTTCAACAAAGGACTTAAAGAAATTCCCCGCAAAAATGAGGAAAATGCAGCTAAAATATAAATACTGCATGCACCATGTAATTCAACAAGCTGGGTAAGCCTGTGTATTTGTAAAGATCAGCTTAGGACTGTATTGGGATATTTTGGCACCCACTCCATACACACACTCCTCTGCATCACAGAATCTCATCTACTTCCCATTCGCTCTCCTCTACCCTCACGTTCCCAGATCCACCTAGCTGTCGTCACTCCTGCAAACCAGCAGCCCTTCCTCCTGATGGCAGCACAGCCTGGCACAGCATGGACGTATTTGTGCCCCTTTGCCGTTTCCGAGAATAGCGTTCAGGGCAGCTATGTTGTCCATTTTTAAATTATAATCTTTGACCAGCTCCTAATATCGAGTTCCTCAGAAGTACAAGTGGCGGGTACTATGGGCAAGGCGCTCTTGGGTTTGATAGGACGTAAGAAGAGAAGTTGCATTTCTTTAGCTTTTCATCTGTGAGCAAGAATGGATAACAATGCTAGTCGCTGTAATACCAGAATATGCCTATAAATTACTGTTGTGTTCTTTTTGGTTCTTCCTGGCAGGCAGTATGTGAGCAATGTAATTACAAGCACTATGATAAAGATGCAGGAATCAGGAACATTTAATAGCTTACCAGAAGCTAATGAGAGAGAGAAGGCAAAGAAGAGCAAGTTGCGTGACATCCTCATCAGGTTAGAGTTGTGTTCAGTACTTTCCTCCTTAACTGCCCAGAGTCAAAACCCATTACCCTTCAGTACAGGCTGGAAAGGATCAGATACAGCTTTTTCCACCTGAATTAATCTGACTACAAATCTAATTTCTTTCCCCTTCAGAGAGAAATAACTGATGGTTCTGATATTGGCCTGAGCTAGGAATTGCCTGGGCTTTCACCACAGTAGACGCCAGTGCCTGCATTAATGCAAATGCCAGCCCCACATCAACTAAAATGTAATGTGATGTAGGAGTTCCTGGATCTTTAACTCCTGTTCCCAGTGAAAGCCAAAGCAGCAGGGAATTTGTTCAAACCAAGGCCAGCAACATACGGTTTTTAGGTTATGTGATGCCCAAGAGGATTTGCTCTGGCCCATATGCTAACATGCTCCCTTCTCCCTAGCAGGGAGGGGCTGTCACAGATGGTGACAGAGGCAGTTGTTTTATTGCAGACTAATCCACCAGCCACTGCACTATAGATCCTCTTCTGTCCCCAGTCTTACAGGGTACCAATTTCTTATAATCTGAACTACAAACCAGGGACTCCTTAGCCCAAACTTCTGTGCACTAATTTTTTTTTTTTTTTAACCATGGGAAGTTCTGGTTCAATCCCCACCATGTCAGAAGGAATGGCAGCCATCAGAGAAGTACTTTTTACCATTTTAAAGCTACTTTTTTCTGTGTAGCAGCCCAGGCCCATCATTTAGGGTAGACAGCAAAGCTGCTGCAAGTCATGATTTGCATGAATCCAACCTACTTCAGTTTCAAGAAAAGAGAAAGCACTCCTTTGCCTGTCTGCATCAGGGCTTGTAGTGGAACAGCTCCAATGGTGGAGCATCCACATACTTAAAAAAACCCCAAACCCCAAAACCTCTGTTTTAAATTCTCAGATCCATCAAGGGATATGAGTACTGTAGGCTTCAGACCAAATCATAAGCATAAAAACTTGAAAAAACAGAGAGTGAAATAAGTCAATTTAAGACCTAGAATATTCCTGCAGCAATTTTGTTTTAAATGGGTAAACATCTTGGTAGCTTTTGGCCTTCACTCATATCCCTTGACAGATCTGAGAATTTGAGTTTGTTTGTTTTTTAAGTATGCGAATTTTAAGTTTGCTGTGGAAAAAAAAACCATTCCCCATACAGATAATAAAATTTACACAATTTGGCACCATCTGCTGATTAGGCATTCTTCTGCACAGAATCTGAGAGATTTTTGCCTGGAATATAGAAACTGTCAGTTAATAATCATTTAATGATCAACTATAACTTAATGTCACTCTCTGCTATAGGAATCACATCATCTTTGAGTCTACTCCAGGTTTTCAACGAGAACATCCCCTGGTTTTTGGTTCATTCTCCCTTTCAGTCCCATCCTCCTTGCTCAGTCTCTGCACCAGTTCTTTCTGGATTTACTTACCAAGTCACCAGCTTTCACGAGGAATCTCAGTTTCTGACTTCCAGATGTGCTGCCTCCCTGAGGCTCAGACTGAAGAGATTAGTGTCTTTTTTGCTACCAGGCCATGGGAAGTGGCTTGTCCTCTGTTGTTTGTAAGAAGCAGGCCAAGCTTTTGTGCGCACTGTTTTAGTTCAGCTGTAACAAACTCTCTGGGTGAGCAGGATAAGTGGGGTAGCTTTCAGCTAGGTGCAGCAATATATCAAGAGACCGGAAGTTCCCTAAGCAAACAGCTCTTGACTTTCTTGCTCTATTCAAATTGATTGTATTTTCCCATTTTCCTTCAGGGAGGAGGAAGGAAAGAAGGAGATAAAGTCACTCCAGCAACAGCTGCAAGATGTCAAGAAAGAAACAGAAATGGAACTTCAGGTGAGATTACTTAACACTGGGCAGCATGCCAGAGGGAAGTGTGTTAGCAAGCTTGCCTCTGCTGCCTACAGCTAGCACTCAGACGAGAGGACATGTGGCATATATAACAATCCATCATTTAGGAAAATAGAAGCAGAACAACAGTAATAAATATCTGTGTTCTGAGTATGTTTGTTAATGACTTTAAGAGCACTATCCAGTGGTTTACAACTGGGAGCTCAAAGTGCTTACAGTTGTGAGAGGCTGTGATCAAATCAGAATACACTGCTGGGACCTGCAAAGCACTGACGTGGGTGTTGCTACATCTACTGCAATCAGTAAGGAAGAGGTTAGCTGTAGATAGCAGTATCTAAGATACTGTGATGCTTATGGATGTAGATATGAAACCTGGCACAGAAAAAAAGTGTAAAGATGAGGGAGTGAGAAAGAAGTACATTGACAGAGCTGGAATAGGGTCAGGCCATATTTTTCTATCTGGAAATTTTGTCTGGAGAAAAACTCATGGTTTTCATATATTTTTCCAGGCTTCTAGATATTGAAAAATCCCAAACATGGGAGCCCTACACAAAGGCAGATCAATGTTACTGCACATATACTGTAAACTTGATCTTTCTGGAAAGCTTCAGCCCTTCTGTCTGCATTATGCAAGTGGTCTGTGCATGCACAGTAGATCTGGGTCATTCTGGACACCTCAGACTTGCTGCACAAATGCAGATCAGATGAATGGCATATCCCTAGTCCCTTTGCTGCTTACCGGACAGTTCAGACTCCTGCACGTGTGCTTTAGAGCCCAAGCACACACAGTTCTGTATGGAAACATGGAAATGTAGCTTAGCCCAGCTGAGACAGGGAAGAGTGTAAGATAAAAAACATGAAAAAGAAGGGCAGGTCCAGACCTATACAAGGCTTGAAAGAAGGAACAAGAATATGACACTTGGTTCAGTAGTGATTAAGAGGACAGCAAGGGCATCAGTAGAAAGAATTGATATAATTGAATTTTGTCTTTGGGCAAAAGAGCAGACAGTAATCAAGCCAGGATATAGTTGGCTACAGAGAGGAATTTTAAGCCCCTGATATGCTGGCGAAGTACAGTTTATAGAAGATGAAAGTTTTGTGTTGGCAGCCTGGATGCAAGTGTAGTGGAAAGTTTAAATAACAGGATGGTTGTAAGAATGGAAAAGATCCATTGGCACTGGAAACATATGCAGATATCTATAACTGAATAAACACCAGATCTCCAGAGGAGACACTAGAACAGCAGAGAAGAAAGCAGGAATGTACAGAATGAGAAAATAAATTTAGGTCAGTCATCTTCTACTAGTGGAGATTCTGGAAATGCATAAAGTACACTGGGAATTGTAGCAGGATGGAAAGAACCCTGGAAAAAAACCGTGGACATTAACAGATAAGAAAAAAAGAGAGGAGTCATTGAAGGAAACATAAAGTTAGCAAGTTAGGAGACAAACCGAGAAAGAACAATTGTGGGAACTGAAAGAGAAATGCAGGCTGAAGGTTTTTCCCTAGAGATTTGAACATTTTGAGCTTGGCAAAACATCTAAAGGATGTAGAGGTCAAAGCCAGGACTGAAAAGGAGAACTGTATATGTACCTCAATTTATACTTACCTACTGCCAATGGAAATGGGATGGGAGCCTATTTATAGACCCGATAGGACAAACCAAAAGTCCTTTGACCTCTTTGCGGCAGTTAAATGAAACAAGCTGAACAGTTTGTCAGACTCAGAGACTGTATTTTGTCCATTTGCTTCTGCACGTTGTCCCTTCTCAGTCAGGTGCTGATGGCTCCTGGGAGCCTTCCTGGGTCCAGCACAACCCGAAGGGGCAGTCCTGGTCTCCCACTCCCCAAGCTAAGGAATAGGAAGAGGCAGCTCTCCTTCTGTGCAGTGCTCCCAAAAGTATCTGTGCATCCAGCATATGTATCTGGTTGTGTTTTAATGCCTTTCCAGGGTCTGGGGTACTGGAGGCTGTAATCACCCCACTACCATCTCGCACTAGCAGCAATGTCCTGGCTCTGTGCAGTCAGGCTTAGCAGTCGTCGCTGTCCTGCTCTGCACCTCTCCTAGCTCTTACAGTCATAGGAAGATACATGGGCCCAAAGCTGAGGGTGCTTTCTTTCTCTTGTCTTTTAGTACCTTCTGCTAATTTGGTTCTTGCTTTTTGCCTCATCAGGTGTGATCTGCACTCATGTGGGATTTTTTTTTTTAATGTTTCCAGGCTAAAAGTCCTTCTCTGGGCTTCCTTATAGTTTCAGCTTTGATAACGAATCAAAGACGAGACTACTTTCAAGTACTGCTTTCCTCCTGTGCCAGAAATAATGGTGTCTCACTGTGTCTTCCAAGGGAGAATAATTTCTATTCACTTCATATGGGATTTTCCCATAGGCAGTTTTACAGACACTTGCATGATTTGTCACCTTGCCAACTAATTAAAAACAAAACCAAAGCTCGCTGATTTTGGAGTACTTTGAACAACAATAATATACAGACATTTAGACAAAAACCTACATGGTTGTCTCCAGTCTAGTGGATGAGAAAACAAAAGCAGGTAAATCTAATCATGGAACCAGAAGAACACGGTCATTGTTTCACACGTTGCTTGTATGTTTGTATATTCAGCCTTGCTAGCTCTTAATGCAATGCTAATTAATGCTGCATTCACCTGCTCAGCTCATTTTTCTCTTCTTTCTAATGAAACGCAAATGCTAAGTGTTCTTATTTATTTTGTTTTCTTTCCTTTTGGAAAACGCTGGTTTTGAACCAGTCTCTAAAGGTGCTGAAATTAACAGGCTGGTTTTGTTCTTTCCCCTCTGTGTGTGCAGGCGCATCACTGATAGCTGTAATGTGGCTGCAGTTCTGTTTGCTACTCCAGTGCTCATTTTCTAGCTTGTACAAAAATACTCAATTTCTCATGTTTCCTGAACAAGCGATGACAGTCTGTACAGATTTTGAAACATGTTCCTATCATACAAGATTATATAGTTAAATATAAAAATTTAGGAAATGTAAACTTTAGAAGTCCTGCTTATATTAAACCAGAAACTTTATAGGTCCTATAGGTTTAGTGATATACTCATGCCATACATATATGCAAGTTATGGTATCATTTTACAACAATCAGTAGTATTGCAGACTACATACCAGAGAGAAAACCAAGACAGTGTACCAAGGTCCAGTGAAAAGGGGTCCTTAACTTTTATTCTCTATGAGCTCCTATAACACACCCAACTCCACCATACGTGTGCCATTCTGTAGTGCTTTTAGCAGTGTGATGTGTTCGTTCTCTCAACCCCTCCCAGGGGCACAAGCGCGTGCAATGAAGTACTATGGGGGAATGTTTTTAACACATATACCCATACACTGCTACATGCTCATGCTGGAGAAATGTAGCTGGCAATTACGGCAGAAAGTGTGAGGTTTGTGGTGGTCCTGAGATCCTGGGGGACTTGATACCACTGTGGGAACAGTCCCCCAGAAGGCTCTGTCTTCTGTTTTACAGTTCCCAACTTTTTGTGATTATAGTCTTTTAGCCCATCTCACAGAGTAACAGTTGCTTGAATTTAATTTCCCAATTTGGAGGTTTTGTTTTTTTTAAGAATAAGAAATAATCTAGAATTTCACAGCGCTTGCAAGCTCTGCTGGTTTTGCTGTAAAAGTTTATAATTGCCTTAAAACAATAATTATGCACTCTTATTACTATGGCCAAGCACAGCCACAGCATTTTGGTGCCAGCTCAGTGTGCTGAAGGGGACAGTCTTCCGTCGCGAGTCAGGGTGCACAAGGTCCCCCTCTGTACCACCGGCAGTGCGCTAGCCTTAAGCAGTGCAGAAGCAATTCAGCAGGAACCCAGAGCCGATGGAGTAGATCCAAATCTGAGACGATTTTGGACAAGAATGTCACTGCCCACAGGGTCTGTTCCCTCTGCCAGCAAACTGCCCCTCACACATGGCAAAGCTCACTCCTGCGGTTGTTGGGATTGGGGCTGAGCTAGCAGGGGGCTGCGGAAGTCATTTTATCAGGAGGTTGGGTGAACTTTCAGTCCTTGGCTGAAGCATTTCTAGGGGCTGTGCAGCGCAGGGATGCCCTAGCACCCACGACAGAGAGGCAGCCCTATTGCAGTGATCTGCCAGGCTGCACGTCTTGGTTTCAGGGGAAGCAAGTCCAGGCTGCAGCAGGTGTGTAGATCTAAGCATATCTTCAGGCTCCGCACACGGAGATATTGCGGCTGCCAGTGGAAAGAGTTGTGCTGCTACGCGCTCAGCGTGGAAGCAAGGGGGGCAGGCAGCAGGGCTCTCGGCAGCGTGCCTCTCTCCAGGCTTGCTAGCTGCCTGCATGAGGCACAAAACCTGCCCCCCTCCAAGTACTGGCCCAGTGGAGGGCTCTGGGTATGCTGGTGGCAGCAGGGGGTTTAGTTGATTGCTGCTGGTTACGCACAGGAATTCCACAGACTGTTTACTCCTGCTTGTTAGTTTTGTAACCAGCTGTATTTTAAGTGACTGTAAATACTAATTGCTGTGGAAGGGCTGAGAGAGCCAGGTGGCACTTGCAAGAGGGATAAATCAAAGTAAATGAAAACACATGCGTGTGCGTGCCCTCTCCAATTGCGTACAGTTGCTTTTGCAGCCAAACATCATCTGTGCGGCCAAATCCTATGGCACCAGTTAACAGCAGCAGACCAGACTCTGAGACGATGTTGGAGAGCTGAGAGATCAGAGAGGCTGAGCTTGCTTACCTGCTTTCAGAGCAGACTGGCTCTTCATGACTATTTCCTGGGTTTCCTGGGTTTTGATGTTGGCTTCTGCCAGCTCTGTGATAGTTCTGGACACACAGTGTGTCATTTTCATCTTTGGTTTGGCAGATTCAAAGCTGAAATCATCCCAAACAAGCAGCCCAAAGGTTTATTGCATTAACTATGAAAGCACACTATGTCCTGCTTGGTCCTTTTGCTATGATAAACCAGACTGAATAAGTACTAACTCATTTTCCCAGTGCCTGCCTCTAAAGTTCAGGGAACAGCATACTCCACAGATGGTGCCTACAGGTTGTGGGTGGCAGCTGTATTTATTGCCAGCAACCTAGTATCAAGTGTGCCCAAGTTCTGGAGCTCCATCAGCTGGGCTGCAGTAGCTGCTCACATGCCTGCAGTTGACTTTCCCTCTCCAAGTGCAATATGTTACCATAAACCACCAACGGGGTTTTGTGTTTCACTTCCCGTCTGCTTTGGATTGTGTAACCAAGCCCCCAGACTCCCTGCTTCTAACAAAGATGTTTTACAACACCACAGACCAAATCCAAACCACAAACATGCCATACAACAAAGAAAACAGAGCAGATGGGCTCCCATCCCAGCTGAAGCCTCAGGCTCTGGAATCAAAAGCGCTTTCCCCTCTCCTTTATCAGAATATGAAATGAGAAAGAAAATAACCTGGTAAAGTTTTCATGCTCTGTCCCACCCCTCTAATATGTGAGTACTTGGTAGATTAGGGTGAACCCTTCTTTTCTGACCTCTTTTCAAATCCTTAGCAGATAGCAGTAGCACACTGAGAGCAGGAGCGCTTGGCTTTGTTGAGCCTCAGCGCCACAAAAGAATTGTGTTTTTCATTAGCGTCTCCCCAGTCTCTGCCAGCTCAGTTTAGACATGATTCCACCACCATACAGGAAGCCAGGCTCAAAGTGGTACAGTCACCTCCTGTGTCTACCAGTCAGGAACACAACCCCTCCCATCACCCCTACCAACATGTCACACCAAGGAAAATAAAGGCCATTACCAGAAAGCTTTAATGGGGCATAAATAGGTCATATCTGTAGTTTGTCTGCAGTCATATGATGATATGGCTGTAAAATAATATCTGATCTTGGAAACCTTCAAAA
The DNA here is from genome assembly GCF_036417845.1 of Apteryx mantelli. Lineage (NCBI taxonomy): Eukaryota > Metazoa > Chordata > Aves > Apterygiformes > Apterygidae > Apteryx > Apteryx mantelli. The sequence continues at coordinate 12,796,125 of NC_089986.1, forward strand.
AATTTTGAATGCGTGACTTTTGAACCCGCAAAACAACATCAGCCAAGGCCCCTGGTTGTCCTGAGCCTTATAAATACACTTTACTCTTCCTATGTCCGACAAGGGGTGCAGAGGGAAGGATTTTCCTTTTAACTGTTCCAAACTCTTCTTAAAAGGAAACCTTTCCAAATGAGTCATGCTGCATTGACTTTTAAACACAGCACTATTGAGCTGGCTTTTTCCTGTGGCATTTTTCCATGTTTACACAGCTAAGGAATGCAAGGGTGCTTCAAGAGACAAGATATGTGGGCTCCAAAACATTTAAATGCCAGCACTTCGGTATTTCATCTTCAGCTGCAAGGTTCAGCTGATGAATATCAAACTTGTCATAGCATGACAGGAAAGCAAAGAGACAGGCTGTAATGGAGCAATCAAAGGCACATGGCATTGGGAGCTAAACCAGATGCATTAAGATTGGGCTTGCACAATTGCATAGGAGAGTTTGATTACCTTTTTAACTCTTAATGCAAAGTCTGGTGTTCTTCATTTTATAGGCAGTTCTTCCAAGTTCCAGTCCTAGATTAATGAACTTTTATCTGTTACTCAAAGAAATTAATTAAAAAGGAGTAAACAAAACAACAACCCCAAATGAAGCAAATGCCCTTTGCTTCCTGAGCACACTCAAAAAGCGTGACAAAGAGGGGACATGATGGCTCAGGATTCTTGCCTGTGGGAGAGCCCCTGGGGACGTGACTGCCCCAGGAAAGCTCAGCTCAACTGCAAAACAAGGTGTGAGCAGAGCCTCAGAGCTTATAGCCAGCTTTTCCTTGGCACTCCTGTCTCCTTACTCACCCTGGGCGTATGCCTTTGTAACAAAATGGGCACCATCTACCCGATAAGATGAGCAAGTCAAGATTAGATTTCCACCTGTTCCGAAGTTTGTGTTTATACAGTTGGTGCAAAACTAGAAAAAAACTAATCCAAAGAATGGAGCATATCTCAGGAAATCAAACTCTGGCATACCCAGGACGGAGGCATTATCTTCCTGTTATGCATATTCCAGATGCTCATGACATGCCTGAGCTCAAAGAGACATCCCAGTCCAGGAGGTTAGCAAAGCCTAGTGCAACTGAAATTGTGGGACTACTCACATGCTTTTAATAAAGCATGACTTTAAATCTGCTCCTGGACCAGAGGTGAGAAGACCTGGTTTCTTGTATCACTGTTCATCACTCCCTCTTTTTCAGAGGTCATCACTCTTCACTGATGCGTTTATTGCTTTCTGTATGGGTTACAAATTAAACTTCCCTTTGTAGCACAGGTTGGAATGGGGCAACACTCAGGGAAAGTGTGAAGTCTATATCCTTAGACTCTTCTAGCTGAGTTTATCAGGGAGCGGAGAGAATAAGAAATGGTGAGCTGAGCTCAGGCTCCAGAGTTGCTTTTGTGCTTTTTCTGTCTCCTCCATTAGGAACGAGGTAATATAATTGCCTTCCTCAGTGACCAGCTCCAAGAGATGAAGGCCAAAACAGACATGGAGAGCAGCTATGTGAAGAAAAACACAGAGCTCCAGGTCCAGCAAACCCAGAAGAAGTGCAGCAATGCAGGGAATGACCTGGACAAGGAAACTGAGGTAAGTCCTTCCTCATGGCCTCTACTGGAAGGAATCTCTAGCTAGTAAGGACAGAGTCAACTTTCAGCAGGTTGTCTGTAGCTGAGGACAGAAGGAGGACTCAGCGCTGTACTGGGAACAGTCCCTGTCCCAGCACAATCCTCCTTTCCTAGGGTTCTAGCAATGCCTCAGTTTATCTGATGCGTCATTTTACATCATATCATCCTCTTTTCTTTAAAACCACAAGCATCCTCATCCCTTATAATTACAGGGTGATCAGCTGAAGTGTGGTGAGCTTAGCTCACAAGCAGTGTTTCTTCAGATCTGTAGGGATGGGAGTGAACAACGGACAGAAAACAAATGAAAAAACAGGGCTGGTGTTTGGCCTCATCACAGAGGAGTGGCTGTCTTGGGTGCACTCTTCCCTGGAGGAATGCCTCATCAGAAGGCTTAGATGATGGCAGGATGTTGCCTGGCCACTGGAACCATCATGTGGATAGAAAGATTTCTAGAACGGACCCCAAACAGGAAAAATGTGGCTCAGGACTACTTTTTCGTTCCTTTAAAAAGTGATTTAAAGTGATCTGGACTTTTTTTTTTTAATAAACGTTTTATTCCTATTCATTTTTAATGATGAAAATTCACACTCCACTTCCATTTTAGAACTTCCCAGTGATAGGAAGTGCCACGGCAGGAAGCAGGATGGTGGGGCCATTTCCTATCCCTTGCATTTATGTGAATTATGAGCATTTCATGTACATTTATTTATCTACTGGCAGTGCTGAGATAAGCAGCCCGAGTCCTCCCTCTGTCCCCAGATGCCCTTTCTGTTGTCCATCACAGTCACCAATGCAGCTGTTTGAACTGTATCAGGAAACTCATCCAGGTTAGAAATAATAATTTCTCTCTCTTCAACTGCTTCTCTGTATGACTCTGCAAACAGCTGAACTGCATGGCTGGCAGGGCTGCAGGAGACAGTGGCTAGAGGCAGGGACTGCTTAAACTAATACAGTTGTCAAAAGAAACATTCATGTAACCATGTCCAAAGGGTGGAGTTACAAGACTATTTCTTTAGCAACATAAGCAGCCCTAGTTGCCAGAACTGCCCAGCACATTATGCTAGCCGAGCGGTTTGTGTAGCCACAAGGTGAACCGGACTAGAAAACTTCTCTGTTTTTGCAGGAGTCCTTTTTGGACTGATCAAGGTCTGATCTAGTTGACCCTTTCTCGGGGATGGCCCAGGGGCAAGGACTGCCTAGGTCTTTTTGTCACTAGGGAAAATAGCTGTGGACTGCACAAAGCACACCTGCGTGCTTGCGCACCAGCTCAGCTCTCAGCAGCATGTGTGTGTGCATGCATAAACGCACTAGCGGCGTCTCTGACATTTTCTGTCTGCGCTGATCACAGAAGCTGAGGAGCAAAACTGATGAGGAGATTAGAGTCCACATGGAGATTGAAAATTTCCTCAGGCAACAGCAGATGGTACGTACGACTGTTTTCTGTTACTGCTTAAAATAGCAACCAATAAAAATCACATCATCAGTTAATGTCTAAAGAAAACCGGTTATTGCTCCATCACACTTAGCAGGTTCATGATCGCTGCCATTAGAATTACTACTTGCCCTCAACTCTTAACTAACACTCGAATTTGGGATTTGCTACCTTGAATACATTTCCTTCAAATTATAGTTCATATAGTGATTAGTTTTGTTTATTCAAGTATTTTGGATTTTCCCTCCCCCAGATAGTTGTATTCAGGTAACTGGGATTTTGGTTAGACCTTCCTTCGCAATAGCTGAGACTTCCAGTGACTCAGTGGAGGGGGTTACTGCACAAAGTTAAGGCAACAGCTTCACAGACCCAAGTGTTGCATACAGAGGGCATTAAGAAGGAAATAACAGAAACCACCCAATTTTGCCTTATTTTAATCTGAGGAAGAAACAGGGTTGGATACTTGGCAAGTCACAATTATTCCATCAGACTTCAGCTGCAAACAACCGTGCACGACTTTGTGCTGTTGATCCGAAGGTTCAGACAATTTTCCTGTCATTGAACAGCAGCACCCATTACAGTAAATTCTTTAATACTGGTAAGCATCTCACAAACCATTTGACTGGAAGAAAGTTTGTACTGCTGCAGGATATCTAACATCACTGCCAGTGTGAAATTTAATAAAAGGGAATTATTTTAAATGAAATTTAAGAGCAAAAAAGTGCTGTATCTTCAGAGCAATTAGTGTTCTCCATATCCTAGAACCTTACTTTGATCAGAGAGTTTCAGAGTGAGGGGATTTTCCAAGTACAGGTTATGGCCTTTTTGGCTTCTACCCAAAGGCAAACTACAAGCCTCTCCATACTCAAACAGTACCTGGCTACCTTTTAGTGGCCCACAGAAAAGAGGATGACTATGTCCTCCATCTCTCTTGTGTTTCCAGCTGTTACGTTGCAGTGAGATTGATACTTTCCCTCAGATTATTTTTCCATGCAAGCAGTCATGGTTGACACTATGGAGAAGTAATGCACAAATGGGAGGAAGTCATCTGCACGGCTGTTTTAGAAACACCTGCTCTCCTATTCACAACCGAGGCAAAGCCAAGTTCACGGTCCCCTGGTACCTTATCCCTGGTGTGTTGAGTTTAATCTAGAAAGTGGCTAGGGAGTCATGCAAAGCTTTCTCACTGTCAAATTCTGTTCCTAAACCCTCCTCCCTACGCACACATGCAGAATGTCTTCCAGTTGTTGTTTATTGCACTGGGCTTGACTGTGCACAAAACCAACCCCTAATGTTTCGCCATTCTTCATGCAGCTCAGAAAGCCCAGCCCAATCTCTCTTCATCCCCAGTCCAGTGCTTTGGCTTCCATGGTGACCCCCAGGGAGGGGTCTGCAAGCCATCAGTAATTCATCACTAGTCCTAGTGTTTTGATCCTTTCAAGGCTTAGGAGGAAACATTAACCATGCAAAATTAATGGGACGCTTACCACCATCCTGAAACTGGGCCAGATAACAGTAACACACCTTTCCCCTGTACATTCCCTGTACCGTGCTGAGCACCATTCTGTCCCTGAGCAGAAGGTGGAAGAGAAGCTGGAATACTGGATGGACAAGTATGAAAAGGACACAGAAGCTAAAGACCAAGAACTGAACACCCTGAAAGAATCAAAGGCAAACAACTTGGAAACGCTGCAGAGACTTGCCAGTGAGGTAAGACATCAGCAGCATCTCAGTGCTCAGCCATGCAAAACTGCATCCTGGCTTTTTCCTACCCTCATTCTCTTCATTCATTCAGATAACATACAAGGACCATGGAAAAAAACATTTCAGTAACCGAGAAGTGTAGGATTGGATAGTGAGGACTGGTCCTGGGATGGCAGTCATGGAGTAGGAATCTTCCATTTGCTACCTGCAGCATCAAGGAAGGATGATGATGTTTTCCCTATAGCTATTTTCAAATACCAGCAAGTAATTAGAGAGCTATTGACAGCCTTTGTGAGGGGCAAAGACATTGTCTCATCCTATCAATATGCCTCACCTTGGTTTGTTGCCTTAGTCTGCACAAGCTTGCTCCTTCTAGCCACATTCAGATATCAGGCTGTGACTGTGGGTTAACGTGCATTTAAACAGGCCCTGCTACTGCAAAGGGCAGTTCTTATCCCTTCCCGAAGAAGCATGTTCACAGCTGCACAGTGATCTGCTATCAGGGAATTGATGCAGGTTAAAAGCATTCCTACCCCACATCAGTTTCCAAGTTAACTGCCTGGCTTCGATCACAGCTATGCAGGCACAGCAGAGCAGGCAGAAATAAGTGTCTAGAAAAACAGGCTGCTTTAAAGCTAGAAGGAATTCACTTGTAATTATTCCATATCGCCACTGGGTCTGAGATGCTGGGAGCGAGTTAAATGTTTCCCTGCTTGTGGGCTCATCTTTCACCCCTTACACTGTCCTCTTCGTGTCCCAAGTGTTTCTTACATCATCTGCTACTTAGCCTGGGGGTGGGGGGAGGCTTCCACCAACATCTGTTGCCTGAGAAGCCATCAGACACCCATTTCACAGCACAGGATCAGAGGGTTAATTATACCCAGGCCATGAGAGGTTTCAGTTTGGCAGCAGCTCTCACTGCCTTAGGACACTGATGGTGGTAATGAGCAACGTTGCCATCTGGATTCAGGAAAGATGAAATGAAAGGAGGTGGGGGGAAGGTCCGATGTTTACACATTACCCTTTAGCTGCCACGGAGCTCTCTGGTGCACAGGGTGGGGACCCAGACTGCAGCCTAGGGGCCAGAGCAGCCCTGGCTGGGCTGTGAAAAGCAGATAGCAGAGACGAGAGCAGGAGGTAGCCAGAAGGGAAGACTCCTTGCACCAGGGTCCAGATGAGTCCTACCCTGTCCTGCTGGGCAGAGTAAGCCTTGAGGGCTGGCTCTGCAGTTTAGGGGATGTGTCTGCTGAGCCACCCCTGTGCTATCTTCCAGTGCTGGACATTTGAGGAAACCATCATCAGTGACCGGGTGGAAAAGGAGGCTGCAAGAAGACAACTAGAGCAGGATGCCCTGGAGCTGAAGAGCATCCTGAAGGTAAAGGGGAGCAAAGCTGAGGCAGTGTTGCTCCAGCAGCAGTTTGGGGTCAATTATCTTCACCACAGGCTTCATTCAGTTAGAAAATGTCCTGAGAAGTTTGGCCGGTGTGGGGTGGCACAAGCAAGGGACAGATAAAGCCTGTCCCCTTCTGTTGCTGCAAGGCCAGCAGCTACCTGAAGAAGGCTTAAGAAGGGAATTAAAGGGGAAAAGACAGGCTCCTCAACTGATTTGGGGCCCTGCCCATCATACCAACTCCACTGCACAGGCAACACAGGAAGGGAGGGTCGCAGGGCAATTCCCTTCTCATGCCCTGGTCACCAGGAACAGATGCCCTCAGTGCAGACCACACACAGATGCCTTCAGCAAAACCATCACTGGCCCAACTGCTGCTGCATGGGGCAGAGGTTCCCTCCTGAGCCGGGGAGCAGAGGAGAGATGCTCTGGCCATTGCGCTGCACCTGGTATCCCAGCAGCTGACTTCCTGGGCCATGCCAGTGAGCAGCACTGGCTAAGACCTTTCTTTCTCTCTCCTGCTCCAGCTGCAGGCCTGGTGGAGAGGTACAATGGTCCGCAGGAACCTTGGCTGCTACAAGGACCTCAAGGAGACTCTAGAAAGGCAGCTGTCAAAGAAGAAAGGCAAAGGGAAAAAGGACAAATTCAGAGCAAAGAAAAAGAAGCGATAAGTAAAGAAACCTGGCCCCGGAAGTGCTCCAAGGCTCTAGAAGTCCAGGCTGCTGCTGGGCAGGGTGCTGTTGTCCGTGTGTCCGACAGGACAAAATAAAGCATGTAACAGAGCTTGGGCTGTTCTGAGGAACTCGGATTATGACAGATGCAGTTAAGGTGAAGCTCCAGTAACTCTTAAGATCATGAAGCTGTCTTTGTACTGCAGAGACACTATTTCCCTAGTAGTAGGGGGAACTGCAGCTAAGCAGTGGGAAGCACATATCCCCCAAACTTCTTTACAGAAACATTGCAGCTAGTGGGGTGTAATCCGGTTAATAGCCCAGTAACTCACCTGCACTGGACGCACTGCGCTGAGGACTGCCCTCGCTGTCCCCATGCATCCGCTGTGGTGAAAGTGTTTCATGTTTGCTGTGGCTCTGGCAGCTCCAGGTAAGGCACGGTAGCCAAGTCACCCAAACCTAGGCCCAGGCAGCACTTTCCCTGGTGTCAGTGCCAGCGTTAGATCAGCAAGGAGAAAACTGCTGACAACTCGCAGTGTAAGCATGGGGGCAGCCGGAGCCTGCGGGTTTCCATTCCCACAGTCCTGCGAAGTGTCAGCATGTAGGCAGAGTTAGTTCTGGACGCCTGCATACAGAGGTGGCAACAACAGAAAAGGCCGGCGGGCCGCGCTGCCCGGAGAAGCCTTCTGCCAGGCAGCCGTACCCACTACCCTGGCCCAGATCTCGGTGCAGTGAGATGAGCCAGCAGGCCGGGAGCGAAGCTGGTGGGAAGCACTGCACCCCTTTGCTAACTAAGGGGGGAGCCCTTTCTCTTGATACTACTGTCAATCACATACAGGTTTGTGCACAAAGCAAAATCAGCCCAGCGGCTGAGCTGGATGGTTTCCGATACTCCCACGCAGGAGAGACAGCTAAACCATACAAAGTCTGCTGCATTCTGTGTGACCAGCGCGTGCTTTATCGGAGGCACCATCCCATCCAAAAGTCCTCGTGTCCAAGCTGAACACTGCCAGAAGTTCTTAAGTTCAAGCAAAATGACTGAAATTGCAAGCAGAAAGCGTTTGGCTCAGAACTCCGTCTGAAGGGAAGGGAAGGGGCTGGTGCCTGACTATCAAGCTGGGTCAATCGTCAAGGGAGCGCTGAAATTTCAGACACATTAGACAAACTTGAGTTAGAAGTATATTACCACTGGAATATTGCTGGTTAGCTTAAACCAGAACATGTGCCCGTTCAGAGCACTGATACCAAAGCGGAAAACACATTCACTTGTTTTCCATGGTCCCCACGTTGTGGTAACAACAGGGATTATTCTAGTCTGCTGCTTGCAGAAGCCAAGTTAAGACTATGCTTACATCACATGTCTGCACCATGGCTCCTTATTGCAGTAGGCGCCTCATAGCAACCACTGGTGTTACGTTCCTAATTTTAACTCTTCCTTTTCATTCACTCTCTGGCTTTTTTTGCTACGTTTCATTTATGACTAATATGTGCCACACGTGGTGGATGCTAGCAGGTGACCTGTTTGGGTGGAGGGAATGAAGTTTGATCACTAACTCTTCAGACAGCAATTTAGACAGAAAATGGAGGAACAGTAAATCTCCACTTTTTATATCATAATTTCTAGGCACACGCACATTAGTAATAAAACCAAAAAGCTGAAATCTGAAGCATGGCAAGAAAAGAGGAGCAAACATTTGGACTAATAGGAACAAAGCTTTCAAATGCTGTGGGGCATGAAACGGGTGCAAATTTTATAAACTGAACCCAAACAGAACACGAGAACTGCAAAAGGACTACCAGTACTGGCAGCAACAAAAACAAGTGTTTTCACTTGCTTTGCAGCTGAGAACAAAACAATGTAATTCTGAAAAATCCTCCTCATCATCCAAGGAGCTCTGCCTAGGCTGGGCTCCTCTTCAAGCTCTACTTCCTGATGCCAGGAAAACAGTTGTTTTTATGGATTTTGACCCTCACGAAGCATTGCAGCAGATCCAGGGCTCTGGACCTGCTGTAAATGAGCCAGCAGGAAGTTACAGACTGCACTAGTCATGAAATTATTCAAAACTTCCATTTCAGTGACTGGTATCTCAAAGGGAAAAAAAATTATATATATAAACATATAATTCCACGGGCACAGCAAAGTCTGCTTCCAGAATCAGGAAACTCCGTGTCTGTGGGTGTATGAGGGGGAGGGTGAATTTTCTTTTTGTTTTGAACTGGATTTGTATTATTCCAGTAGGTTGCGGGGGAAGAGGGGGGAATGCAATCTCCAGAGTCCCAGCCAGGTGGTCTTGGCCACTGGCTCATACTGACCTGGAGGACAGGACACAAGGCTTCCTAACCCCACCTGACCTCGGGGAGCTTACGCTCTCCAGGCAACAACAGCACGTTCTTGTCTGTGGACTCTCACCCAGGGGGGTCCACGCTGCCATCCGTCCAGTTCCTCCAGGCCTCCTCCACTGCAGCAGCAGCAGCTCTCAGAGTCACTGCTCTCCTCATGAGCCTCACCTTGCTTGGGCAGAGAAACCAGAGTAGATTTGCGTTTCTGGGCTATACGGTTGCCAAGTAAACAAGCTGAGCACATCCAGTGACTGGAGCAGAGGGCAGAGTGACACAAAATCTGGCATTTTGGGGCAACTTTGCCAGGGTTGGTACTGCTCGTATTTTCCAGCTGTGGAACGACCTGATCAAAGCACAGATCAAAGATTGTTCTGCTGGGAAATCAAGAAATCACAAATCTTTTGGACAAACTGGTTTCTAGGGAGGTAAGTGGAGAAGAAAGGCTGGAGACCGAGAAGCTGGTTAGGAGGAGACTTTAGATGGGGGAGGACGGGGGAAAAAAACCTGGAGAGAGCTGGGCAGCCCTGAAGAAGACAGAAACTGAGCTGTCCCAAGTGCTCGTGGTTGAAAACTGATGGAGTCACCACGAAGTTGAAAAAAGGATGCTGAAGTGGCATAGTGAGCATGGGGCTATGCAGTGTGTATGAAGTAGGGAGGGTTTGTGCTTCTCTGGCAATTTCTAAGCTTCATATTTTTTTAGTAACAAAAACTAGCTATGAGGGGGGGAGAAAAGAGGAGTAAACATTTGGACTAATAGGAACAAAGCTTTTAAATGCTGGGGGGCATGAAACAGGGACGCAAATTTTATAGACTGAACCCAAACAGAACGGGAGAACTGCAAAAGGAGTACCAGTACTGGCAGCAGCAAACTGCCCAAATCTAAAAGGTATGTTGCACTGCTCACTTTGGGGGGGGGGAAAAAAAAAAAAAACTCAAAAAACTGTGGGAGAGAAGGGAGGGGCAAAGGATTCTGAACAAAAATCACTGCTACTCAGTGCCTAGGAAAGGCTGAAAATATCCCTGAGAAAGTCTGAAGTGGCTGCAGAATGCGTGTAAAAATGTCAGAATTTTTTCGATCCCAATTAGCTATGAAAAGGAGAGAAACAAGCCAAGTCCATTAACTGCCAAGTGTGATAATTCAGAAGGTGATTATTCACCTGACTCACAGGATGTGACATTCATTGATCCCACAAAAAAACAGCAGGAAGAAATACGGTAATTAATGTAGGTTTTAAAACTTTATTTCAAATTACCCCTGGTCTTCTTTTATATTATCAATGTGCTAGGAGTTCACACTACTGGCAGAATACAGGCAATTTAAAATAAAGTATACACATTTCAGACATATTTATACTTAACAGACTTAGAAATTATGGAATGTATTTACAGACATACAGCATGGGATGAAGCTTTAAAATCCTTTACTCTATTAATTACACGTTTACACTGTTTTCAGAAATAACAAAATTAGACCGCTTTGTAAAACACCACAATATCTATACAAAAGACTGTTTTAGATGTTCAAATCAACCTTGAAAGTCCTCTGCTTCTAAAAACAGTTTTCAAAGAACCATTTATAGTCATAAAAGGCTAAAAATACCACTTGCCATCATGTCACTATTGAGAACAGAGATATTCTCAGTACTGTAGAAAGTTGTTTCAAATTGGTTTTAAACAGGCCACCAAGGAAGAGGCCTCAGAGAAAGCTTCCCCCTTCACAAGGGGGAAGAATCAAATCCCCACTGTTTCGACCTGATCTTTCCAAAACTCTCAAGGACTCCTAAGTGCCAGCGCTGCTTGATTTTGAGTCTGTAACATTGCTGAGCCTCAGATGCTGTTCGGTGCTCGACATCATTTCAGGAAGGATCATAACACAATGGAGTTAGTATATAAATACTAGCAAGCACTAAACACTCCAACGGATTCCTCCCACGCCCTCCAACACAAATGCCCCAGAAAGGAAAGACAATTGCCTCTTGCTTTAGCACACAAAGTAAAATTTTACACGTGTTTTCCTTAAAATATTCTTTTCACCGGATACAGCAAAAATTGCACATAAATACACCAAACAAATCCCAACCCATTTTGTTGCAAAAGAAAACTGAAGTGGTTTTTGGTATAATATGTTAAATAAACCATATGACGAAACTTCAGGCTTAGATTTTTGTCCTAAACATCTGGTCAAGATTTAGTGTTTGCCGGCACGAAAATACAAGATTATAAAGTGAAAGTAACATGACCACTATACATCAGGAACTGCCAGAGTGCGTGGATGCTTGGAAGCATCTAAGTGATATTTGGGACAAATGCCTGCCCATTCAGGCAAGCATTGCTCTTTGCATAAAATTCAGCTGCTGTGTGTACATGCTCATGGTACACAAGAGTAGCTGTTTTAACCAGACACACCAGGAAACGGCCATTTCTTGAAGTCCAGATTCAACTCCCCACCCCCACCCCGTTAATTCCTAAAAACGAGTATTAATGAAAGGTCAAGCTTCCACCAACCTGAATACTGCTAAGTTTCACTTTCTAGAGGTGCTGGAAGCTGGACTGGAGCAAACACCACACCCTTACAAGTCTACAAAGGGAACCCCCTTTTCTTAAAACGGATACATTTAAGTAGTTTAAGAAGGGTGTGCTAATTAAGTAGCATGCCCACGTATGATACAAATGACCTAATGTTGAAAACTAAGATAAATTCAATGTCTTCTCTTAAATTATGCACAGCCATAGCAGAAACGTGTGGTCTGCACTGTTGTGAGTGGCAGAATCTTCCATTCAGCTAACTACAGCAGAGACCTCAGTGAAAGTTTTCTTCTTACATTTTTACGTAATCCCTTCAGCACTATCAGCAATCTTTGCAAGTGAAATTCAGTGAAATACAGGACATACTTCGGGAGGAAAGTATGTCTGTATGGAGCTGCTCTCCTCCTCTGTATTGCAAATTATCGGTGTGTATAGATTTTGAAGAGTTCACGGCAACCCGCTTACCCATTAGGAAAATAATGTTTCTTTTTTCAAATGCACAGTTCTAAATACCCTTCACGGGGTCTTTTACGCTTGCAACGTGATCAGCCAATGCCAGTAAGAGGCAAATCAAACAGGGAAAAGCCCAGCTAAGACCAGTCTTTGTCAGTGCTCCCACAGCAGCTTTACTTCAGCAAAGGTGACTTTTAGCTAGCTTTTTCCTATTTCTTCTCCTTCCTTCATCCCCGTGAAATCCTCTTGGTATATTCTGGTTCAAATATATTCCATGATAGAATATCTCCAGTGCCTGAAGTTGGTCTCAGACCCCGTGCACTACATATTTGTGGCGTAACACTCTGGGATACTTTAAACACACCAGAACCTAACAAGAGAATCGCATGGATGGAAAACGGGATTTTGCAAGGTCTCTGGGGGGAAAAAAAATATATTGTTACTGATCTGGTAATAAGCCTGGCCTAGTCAGTGGGACCAAAGCACAGAAAACTAGTCTTTGTTTTGCAGGTTGACTTTAAAGTAAAATGCAAAACTTGGCTGGTGTCTCTCCCATTCCTGTATTTTCAATTTCAATTTTTGCATCAGGAAAGAAGGGTGAAGTAATGGCAGTTCTGTAAAATGAGTGCATCTCTCTATTCGAACACCGATGAAAAAATGGCTTTTTTTTAAAGCCCTGTCAAACCTACAAATAGAAGCTACCTTTTTGCAACAGATTCCCGCTTTGATAATACGCAACCCACCTACGGAAATTCAGTAACTATGTTCTTAAAATCATTAATTTTTCAGTGGCTGGGACATTCACCAGTGTTGGCACAACTGTACAGGATGCTCCAGCCCCTGCTAAAAAATTTATTTAATAATGGGTTTCTAATGATTAGCAGGGCAGGTTGCAATTGCAATTCTTTGCACTGCAGTGAAAACAGGTACATGATTCTTGATGACATTTAGTCACCCTCTGACAAAACTGCTCAGTAACTAAATGCATCCTTATGTGACTGGAAGGGGGAGGTGAGAGGAGGTAGAAGGAAGTTTCCTCCACTGATGTTGGAAAAATTTCCAGACAAAGACATGTTAAAACCCAAACAAAAAGTAAACCCAGCAAAAATGCTAATGTGTTTAATACAAATGGAACTGTTCTGGTTTAGTATCTTTTACTAAGATGTGTGTTTCTTGTGGAGATACCATGCAGTACTTTTTTTCCCTTGGGGGGCGGTGGTGGTGGGGAACAGGACAGGGACTCGGTTATTTTTCTTCAGATTTTAAATACTGAGGACATGCCAACATAGGATACAGCTGCATGAGGTTCAGCCCTGTGATGAAACCCTCTGCAACATAATTTTAACCTGTAATCCTTTACATATAATGGAAAGAGCTGGTGTTTCTTAGAGGCAAAAGAAACTCCCTTTCTTTGAACCCTGTGGGGAAGGAAAGAACTCTCATTCCCCATATGCCCATTGCAACAACATCCTTCTAACACCTGAATCCTCTTAGGAATCATCTCACTTTCCAAACTGTACACCAATGTCTTCAAATCTACAAGGTCAGTTCTACAGCTGGCTCCAACAACCAACCAGTGGAACTCCCTGCCCTCCTCACAATAAACTTCGTTTTATAAGGGGCAAAAATACTGATAAAAAAACCTGCTATTGGAAACTGTTGTGATCTCCAAAAAAAGTGGAGAAATGAAGCAAAACATTCCTGTCAGGAATCATGGAAACTCATTTCCTTAGAACAGAGCTCTGTGTGTTTGGATGCACTGCATGGGCAGTAAAGTCTTCATGTCCTTCTGCTTAGCCAAGGTAACCCAAAAGGTCCCGGAGGTCTCTACACAGCAGACAAGTGGTGAAGTTGCTGCTGCTTTGGGGGCGCCAGCTCCAGGAGCGCCTGGACAGTCACAGCTACCTGTGTCAAACCCTTCTCTTCTAAAATATGTAGAGGCAAACATAATTGCTCCTGAATGGGGAACAAAACAAAGACAAAAACAAAATGGATGAAAAACACTCAACTGAAAAGAAAAAAAAAATTAAGCAAAAAGAGACTGAAATATGAAATGTTATGGACAGCTAACACACACACACAGAAGTATGAAATGAAATTTCTGCTTGTGAATAAAGAACTGTAAATGTGACTACCAAGAGAGGAAGCTTTCAGATAATCAGTGTGTTTACAATATCAGCCATCACACAGAAAGTAAGTATAAATAAGGAGAATTTCTAAAAAGGATTTTGGGAGAAGAGGGAAATAACACTGTCCTCTATCTTCACCCACACTGAAATGGTAGCAGTTGATGAAACCAAAATTAGACTAACTTAGGAAAGGGGAAAGTGTTGATTCAACATGATGAACCAGCTGCAATGTAAACAGTAGGAAAGGAACCATGGTTTCCCTCCCAAAACACAACTGGCTTATGAGGGAGTCCTCATGCAGCAAATCTTGTTACGGAAAACAAGAAAGCAAAGACCTGCTTTTAAAGCAGAGACTGAAATAGTAATACGTGTGACAGAAACACTGTGCAAGAAGTCTAAGAGGCAACATTATACTGAAGAGCAATTCTCATTGCAAGACACATTGTCCATCTGAAGTCCTTCAGCCCATATGTATGAGTTGATTTCTATCACCACAAAAATTCTTGGGAAAGGAGGAAACAGCAGAGAACACAAGTTGTTTTATGGAAGAACAAAACAAAACAAAACAAAGATTTGCTTCTGTGTATGACTGAAATAGCCTTGATAATAAATGTAGAAAATGCTGTTTCTCCTGTTCAAGACAACAACAAATTGTCAGTATATTTAACGGCAAATATCCCTCCTGTAATATTTAAGAGTCAGTACAACTTATTCATCTTTCAGAAGTTCACCTGTTTAACAGGTTACCTCAAAAATCATTCGGAGGAATAACATGGATACACAAAATACAGAGAGTTTTCAAACTGTTTATTAAGAATTGTGCTATTTTCAGTCTACGATGACGTTAGAGCCTGCACAAGGCCTTGGCTCTCCTCACTCCACAACAGTCATCCCCGGACAGGATACGTGTGCCAACAGTCCTCCGCATCTCTAGTCAATAACCAAATTTGTCCTCCCTATAAAGCTACAGCAGATTTTTTTTTCATGTATTTCCACAACAATCAGCGTTTCTTCACTCCTTGCACCATTACTGATCATTCATGTAAAAGAAAATCTTCAGCATAAGTGATGGCAGCCAACACTCTTCCCACAAAGCTCAGGGTGGAGAAAGACCAAATTAACCCAGACTGAAATCCTCACAGTAAGACAGAGCATCAGGCTGAAATGTGTTTTTCTTCCACCAATTTTATAGATGTTATTTTGGAAAAAAAAAAAAAAAGTTCTTTTTGAGAAAATACCTGTAAACTTGACTGAATAAGTCTTATCTTTTTACTTAAGTAGCAAATAAATAAGGTGAAAAGCTTTGGAAGGACTCCATACCACATAGAGAGTCCTGACAAAATAAAATTTAAAAACTGGAAGGCACTGTTAGGGTAAAACTTTACCCTTGCTGCTTTTATCACAGTGTTCATTAGAAGAGGTTAAGAAACACAGGAACTGAGTTCATTTTAGTTCATATCAGTAAACAGTGCAAAAATAGCTTATTTAAAAATAAAACAAGCACAGTCCTGCCAAAGATCCCCTCTCTCCTCAGAAATGTTTTGCTTGGACAGGACATTTTGCATCAGTCACAGTGTGCGATTTTGAAAGAGGGACTCAACTCCTCTGCTTACTCCTTTGCTAAACATCCGTTTTATGTTACAAGAGCTCGTGAGATCCGTGTGCCTGTAACAAACATTTTTACTGGTAGCGACAGCATTTGCAACTAAGCTCCTGTGTATCTTAAACTGTGCTTCAGAGTTGTTGCCGGGTTAATGCCGGAATGCTGACACCACGTAAACTGGGCTTACGAGCCGGTTACTGCATTTTCAGATATAAGAGAAATTTGTTGAGAAAACCCTCAGAACAGCCATGTTACCTAACACTTACCTGTAGCTGAGCTCTGAACAGAGTTCCCTGAATCGGTCTACGCTCTGAGGAGACATGGTCTTTTGCACATGACACTAGGAGTGCCCTGACGTTCTGAGGTGTCCCTGAGAAATACATTAAAGCACCAGGATGCAACGGGGAGGGAAAAGCTTGGAAGCTTAATGGAAGACTACCTGAGTTTTGCAAAACAGCGAAGAGTGTATGTGCAGCCAGGGCTTATATCTCTGTAATCACATGATGAAAAAGTTTCCAAAAATGACAGGGGAAAAGAAGGGATATGGAATAAGCATGGTTTGGGGCATCCACAATCAAGTGGCAACTCAGGAAGTTTTTCTTAAGTTTTTATCAAGTCTTTAATCAAGATCACAGTAAAATGCCATGACATTCTGTGGCATCTGAAGGAATATTAAAGATTTTTCCTTCTGCACCAGAATTCTTTTTTTCCTTTTTTTTTTCCTTTTTCCCCAAAGCTGGCTGAAGAGCTAAATTTCTTTGAATATTTCCTGCTTGATCTGTTATGAAACTGAAGTAGCTCTGGATTCACAGACAGCTACTTTAAAAATCCTGACTCAAAATAAACATACCAGAGTCTACAAATGTGAGAAATCAAATACTCTCAGAAGCAGGATAAAGAATTGTGGGTAAGAAGAAAAAAAACAGTAAAGCCCTGCAGACAAGCTTATCAGACCATGTCTCCTAAGACTGGGAGAGCTAATCAAGAACACCAAGGTGTAAAAAAAAAAAAAAAAAAAAAAAGAGAAGAAAAAAAGAAAAAAAAGTTTTGCATCCTTCTCTAATATTTTTCACCAGATAATCTTGAAACAACGGACCAGAGTGGGTGCAATTCCCATTCCACAGATGGGGAAATGGAGGCACATACCCACATCGCACCCACATGTCCTAAACTCAGTCCCTTGCCTTAGCCTGTGGACAACACTTCTCCCCTTGTAAGCATTTATCCGCTACATATCACACAGCAAATACAAATGTGAATTATGTTACAGGCAGGCACATGGGTGTACCAACATGTTTACACATTGTACCTGCCACCTCTGTCCCCTAAGTGGAAAAGAAAGCACTTCATACACACAGTCTTGACAGAAACCAAAATCCTTTACCAAGCGCTGGAGTGATGGAGGGAGGAAGAAGCAACACCTTCTTTCAGCTAGAGGAGAAAGACCCAGCGATAGAACATACAGAGTGTTAGCATTAGAGTACAGTAAAACACCACAAAGCCCCAAAGCTGAATGGAAAGGGAGACAAGACTGGATTCTTCTGAATCTGTCCCCAGGGAAAGAAGGGTCTCAACTGTTCTTTTAACGCTGAGGTTTAGCTGCAGAATGTCAGAAGGGGAACAAAGATTGTCCTGTCCAAAGTGTGTGAGCAGGAAGGGAAAACAGACAGAAAAAAAAAAGTCAATTAGCCATACGAACATCCACGAAGCAGTCAGTCATCAGACATCTCAGATATACCCTACACATTCAAGGAGTGTATCCCAGCTGGTTAATTCTCACAAAGGAATCTGCAAGACTCTCACTCCAAAGAGCTACCTTAATGCAAGTGTTCAGTGTTCAGTGTGTTGCTGCCTGTCACGTGTACAACTTGAACATGTAAAACCCTTTTTTGTTAAAAATTAAGCAGCTTACACATGCCTTAGTGAAAACCAATATTGTTTCAGGGGAAATAAATTGGCTGCAGGTTTTTGAGACGCTGTTGGCACTGAGTACTCACCAACGTTAAGATGCTGCATGCATCTTAATTAACGGAAATAGTACAAAGGATTATTTATGTGTAATTGATGCTTGAATGTAGTATTCTGCAGAAATATCTAGTATTAATCAAAGCTTAAGTGTTCTATAACTATTACCAGTATATCTTTTGCCTCCCTTGCACAGAGGTAACTACGTAAATCAACAAAATCTAGATGCACACATACCATATTCTGTTAACCATCGGTTTCTTTTCATGCAAGGGCTCTACTGGCAAAGTCCTATAGAAATAGCTGCTCTATTGTGGTGCTGGAATAGGAGTCTAGCTCTGCCTGTAATTAGCATTTTCTAAAAGTAGCTTCTTACATAAAGTAGCCTGTTCTCTTAGAAGGTAAGTATTTCTACATAGATCCATACTTTGAAAAAGCCTTTTATATTTGTAATTAGAATTTAAATGAAAGGAGATACCTGCAGGCATCTTTTCAACAAAAATATATTAGGCTGCCATGCCACTCTTTCATACAGATATCTTGCTTTCTCATCTCAGTAGACATGTAACGTAGACATGTGAGAGTAAATTTAGAGTTCACGCGGGGGTTTCAGTAAGCTTCCCCAGAGACATTCTCCTTGAACTTTTTCAGATTAAAGCAGGAGAAATGAAAAGAAAAAAAAAAAAAGAGGATCTCAGGTAGGAGGTGAGTTTTTAATGAAACCAAGACAGATGTAGCACAAGTCTATAGGGGACTTTTTGCTGGGGTTGGTTTTTTTTGTTTGTTTTTAAATGTAGGTCATTTCAGTGGTCTGCTTTGCACTGCAACCTCCACAAACAATTACATCTGCATATCTGAGGGAGCTATAAACTGCGGAGCTGCGATGGAATTGAATAACTCTACCTCAGAAGAATTTGTTATGCAGTCCTGCCAGAAGTAAAAGTCTGAAGTTTCTTAGGGGAAAAAGAGAGTGTAGCACCTCAAAACGCTAATTATCCCTCATGTCCCCTACCACGTTCCAATGCTGTGCACCATGGAGTCATGTGAAAAGGCTGGGCGACTCAATAAATATGCTACCCTGAACTTCCAATGGCTCAAATCCTGCCTGCAAGTAAAGCTATCAGGGACAAACCCAGAAAATACTGCGCTGGTGACTAAAGAGCATAGCTTTTAGAAATTGTTGGGAAATGAGTCACTGGGTCTACTTTTCCCTTTCACAAAGCAAAAGAAAGAAAACGGGACCTAAACCAGAAACACTAACACTTAGCAGTTTAAGAAACCAATCCAATTAATGCACTAGAAGAAAAATAAAGCAAAACATGACATGTATCAAAACCATTTGCACTGAGATAGCTGCTAAATAAAGCAATGGCAAAAGGACAGGACAGCATAAAACAGGATAGTTGGACTCCAATATGTTACTTCATATGTTTCCACTTCATAGCTCTTCCAGTTTCAGAAGGGGAAGAGGAATACCAGAAGATACTGGAATGCTACCACTGGTACATAACACAAAGAATTAGGATCTATGCAAAGATAGCTACCATCAGAGAAAAGTGAATAATACCGTGGCTTCTTGGTAAGGCAGTAAAAATGTTCACATAGGAGGATTAGTCTGAAGGCACATCAAAAGCTTTGCGATTAAAGTAAACATGCAAAACATTATCCAAATTTTACTCCACTTTAAAGCTACTAAATATCTAATCTCCAGAAAATTCAATTATATTTGTAGAAGTACACTGCAATTCTGCAAGACAGATTCAAACTGCATCCAGTATCATGAATATGAGGCAGAGCAGTAAATGAATCAGACCTATGACAAATCAACTGTATCTGACTTCATTTTGCTCTGGAAGACAATGTAAACCAAATCTGACCTATACAGTAAGATGTACCTTATTCCTGAACCTTCTAACCATATAATTATTTGGTTTCCACCAAATCTCTCAAAAAAGGTTCTGTTTTTTTGAAGCATCATACAGAACTGCACCTGAAGCAATATCAGAATAGCAGAAGGACGTACCTGAGGCACTCCAATCCTTCTGCAAGCTTCCAAGAAATTCTCCACATTTCGTCTGCATTTTGCCATTGTAAGTTTAGGCTGCAAAGAAGGAAAGGAGGAAGGCATAAAGTATTCTTAATTGGCAGGATATTCAGAGATTTTTTTAATGTAAATAAAATTCTTAATAAATCTGCTGGCCAAAACCATACCACGCTGACATAAGCTTGTCTAATTCAAACCAGGCTCTGTTGCACTTTGTTTTTCTTCAGAAAAGCAAGCCCAAATTTCAAAGCTAATTTAAAAAATACTAAGCTGGATGTTTTAATGAAAAGACAATCCCAACCCATGCAAAATTTGCATACAAGGTGTTACCTAAAACAGGCTAACACTTTCAGTGGCTGCAATATGCTAATTTAAAAAATATATTTTGAATGAAACGCACGTACATGGCTCCAGTGTTGTGATTTCAGAGCAATTTCTTGGTATGAGGCAATCTGGAGTCTATTCTGGATTGCCACATTTTAGAAATATTTCAAAGTATATTTCAATTAACAAAGAGATTAAAAGAGGCTAGATGAAACCGGAAAATAATGGAAGAAAACTGGAATTGAAACCTGCTGCTCGTAAGCCTCTTGCAGATGCGTTTGATGTGGCTGTTTGAATTGGGTTCCCTGGCATTTTTTCAAGAAAATTTTTTTCCCCACATAGTTAACTTTTACACCTCTACACAGACATGCTGCCGCACAGGCTCTGTCTTGTTTCCACTCTTGAAGCCTATTCTTTCCTTATTAAAGGGGCATAAGCTTCCTGTTCCTTTGTATGAGCTACCTGCAGTCCACAGAGCAGCAGGCAGCAGCCTCTGTGGGTTCAATACTTTTCAGTAAGTGAGAAAAAGCAGACTGGTGGCGCTTCTGCTCTGTCCCCTCAGTCTGCCATACTACCCCACCAAGCAAGCAGGTTAAAGGCTAGGGCTGACTTCTTTCTCCCGAAGGACGAAGGGAATACAAAGATCACATTGTGGACTGAGGCATGACATGATGCCTCTTCTGCTCCTGGAGCTGTGCAGCTACAGGCTGCCTTTTCCTCGAGATTTATGACAAAGCCATGATTTAACTCCTAACACAGCTTATTCCGACAGTACATAAAACTGGGCCATTGAAAAGATATTCTTTATAACAGGAATCTGCTGAATGGTGGCTGTATGTTTTTTTTTTTCTTGAAGATTCCACATTCTGCCTAAAATGTTGGCGTGTCCAGTTAAATAGTTCTCAAAATAATGAGGACATCTGCCTCTTCACATAAGCCCAAGGGAAAGGAACCACAATGACATAGTATGCAGCCCTGTAAGTGCCAGTTCAAATTCCACTGACACAAGGACTGAGGCCAAAATACGGAAAAGCAAACAACACGCATGCTATAACTTCTTCCCCTAGGAATAGTCTTTGTTTTTTCCCCCCCCCCTCCTTATTCATACAATTTTAAGATAATGTGAATGAGTGTAACAAGCAATTCATCTCTCTGTACTGCTTCTGAGTAGCTGACCCTAAATATTTTCACTGAACTTTTTGGCTGCCAAAACCAGAAAGAATTTATCTTGTTGATAGATTAGGTAAATATTCTGTCTCTACTTCATGGTTCTCAATCTTTCCCTAATTCTGTGCTTTCCTTACATGATTCACAGTAATGCACCTAGAAATACATCATCTTCATCGCTTCCCCAAAAAAATGCAGACAGGCAGGGTAAGAGAAATAGCTTCCCAAATTTTCAAACTTCTCTGTGCGCTTCCTTGCTCAGATAACAAGGGAGATTCCTATCCCCAGATACAAAGTAAGCTATTTTTCCTGTTATCACACAGGTATGCCTGGATTTGTTTTGTTCTAGGAACTCTCCAAGCACATGCAAATGGAGCTCAAGTGTGCTCGTCTAAAAATCCTACACAGAGGAATTTATACTGCTGTGAAGTGGACACAAGAATCAATTTGGATTCTCCGCCTGTTCTTGCTGTCTTCTGTAACAGGCTCCTAATCATTTGTGGAGAATACTGTATATCCTTACCATCTGCTCTCCTGAACTTCTCAAACCTCTTGATCTTCTGAAATATCCTTTTGCAGTTTGTGTGTTGAACCGTCTCTTATTTCACTAGTTTTCAGGTTAACATAGACAGGACTTGAAAATGTTAATATCATCTTAAAATCTGTGTTAAAAGTAACTTTAATTGAAATATATCCCAAAATATATTTTTAAATGAAGCCACACCTTTTTTGCTTAGACAGACCAGGTGGTTATTGGCTTGGGGGATGGTTGCTCATGAACAGAGGAAGATGCTGAATGGAGCACTTGCCTGATTACAGAACAATGCTGGATATCATTTTGGACAGCTATAAAATACTGTCAACATTACATACTTACAACAGCAGGGGAGGGGACGTGAATGCTGGGAACAGATCGAGGACGCACATGATTAGCTAAATGGCACAGAACAACACCATCGGTGAGAGCTGCTCCAAGATCACTGGGCAAGGATACCTTCAACCGTGATTCAATATTCTGTATAAAAACGAACACACATGCACAGAAAGTAAGAGCTGCTTTCCTCCAACTATTTCATTCTGCCGAACATTTTCTAAGAGGCAGAATCACTTGCATTCCAACTCTTTCTCCATCCTCATGATGTATTTCTGAACAACTTTATTTCTATGTACCACCAAGAAAGGCTCTGTGCACCACCACGGCTGAG
Organism: Apteryx mantelli; assembly: GCF_036417845.1. NCBI lineage: Eukaryota > Metazoa > Chordata > Aves > Apterygiformes > Apterygidae > Apteryx > Apteryx mantelli. The sequence continues at coordinate 12,818,728 of NC_089986.1, forward strand.
AGCTGACCACAATTTGGGAGCAGCTGAACTCAAAGATAAACAGAGCTTTTATTGCACAGCACAGGGGGCTAATGCAACCATTATACAAACATAATGTAATCAGGGTCTAAGAAAAGTAATCCACATCCTTCAGATTCTCAGAAAATGGCTCTACTAAGGGAAGTGAAAATAATTGTCTTTGTGGGTTGGAGGAGAATATAGCTAACAAAAGCCAAGATAACATTTTTCCCTGTAAAGAAAAAAAAAAGAACTACTAGGTATAAATAGTATAAAAGAATGAGGTAGTGAATGTATGGTGTTATGGGAAGAGTGAATACAAATTCAGTTCAGGTTTTTATCCTATTTCAAATGCTATATGAATTGCAGTGTCTGTACGAAAATTGTTAAGTATAAAAAAACGAATTAAGCTTACCTAGGAAGTAGAGCAGGAGACTTAATATATAAAAAGCATTCTGAGATAATGCAAGAATGCTCTACAAACAGCACCAAGTTTTTTTTGTTTTGTTTTGCTTAAGGGAACTTGCTATATTGCCCTTTCTTTAAAATTCATAAAGAGGAAGAACCCTCTCTGTCCATCTGGGAGCTCACAGGCTTTTAAAATCAGCTTTAACAAGTAGTAACTCTTTTTCCTTGAGAAAGCTCAAACAATTAATTATAGCACTTCAGGAAATCCCTTCACGTTCTCCAAAAACAAGCCTGGAGCAAAGCAGAGCAGTACCTTAACACCATGTGGCATTTTCAATATTCATTTGTACTGCCATTGTACCTGGCCACCAGCCAGGATCCTGGTGACCTGAATAGCCAAAAAGCACAAGCATAAGGTACATCTGTATCTCAGATATTCTGCACTCAACTAAGGATAGGGCAAGAATCAATAGATGGATCCAGAGCACACAAGAAAGCCTCGCAGTCAGTATGGCTGGCAGCAGTCTCAGCACTCCGCCTCCTCTTCTGTGGGCTTTACAGCAATGGGGATTTTTTTTTAAGAGATTAAAAGGACGATAGCGAGGTGGCTTTTCAGCAAGTTCCTTACAAGCATGAAGGGTGATAAGGAAGAAAGCACATGTTCATTTTAAAAGTGAAGGATCACTGGGCAGTCAGGAGTGAGAGTCAGTACAGTATATTCTACAGAATTTGAAAGCTGACTATCCACCATGAAAAACCAAAGTGAACACCACTTCATGCAACTGAAAGAAACAGACTGTACAGCTGCCATTTAATTTTGGTCAGCTGTTCAGTGTATTGGTTCACTGAAATAAGTCCAAAACACAAGAACAGCTTTAGCATGATACATGCAATGCATTTCCTAAGATGTCCATGTACTGGTTACTGTCAGCATGTACCTTACGTAGTTGCTCTATTAGCTCCAGCTCTTCCTCACGTTGTTTGGAGTATTGTCTTGCTCTGGGGTCTGCAGAACCATTAGCAGGAGACAAGGCACAGGTGGAAGATGAAGTAACAACTAAAAAAGGGTAACACAAAGGAAAGAGAATCACTAAGCTTGGTTTGGCTGACTGTCCTTTGTTGCTGTATTACACGTGCACACGCAATGTGCCAGGGTGGGTACAGCACATTCCTTTTCACAAATCTGTTTCCTTCATTGGATTATTAACCTACCAAGCTAACGACCTGCTAATCTAAATGAAGCGTTTCTGTAACAGATCTTCCTTTCTGTTTAGAGTTTGTTCTTTCCATTGGCTAATATTCATTCATAAAAAGAGGACAGATTTTTAAAGATGAAATATGTTGAAAGAGCTCAGTCTTCCTAGAAAAATTGTAATTTTATTATGTGTTACTATACAAGTAAACATATCAAGCTGCCTTCGTAACTTTTTGGAAGCTCATGTGGCATTTCCTCGATATCCTTCTAGGTGTAAGCACAAACCCTAAGAACAAATTCCCACATTTACATAAATATGACAAAAGAGTATTTGACAACTCTAAATAATTGCTTATTCAGAAAGTACTTATTTTCAATTTAAAGCCAGGTACCCACAAATGAAACTCTAAAACTAGTTTGATGATAATGATCTGAAGTAACAGAACAGTGCAAAACCTAGGTAATGCAGTTGTTTATATAATGTAACAAAACCAGGTTGTTTCTAAACTATATAACCTACCTTTGTTTGCTTCATCCCTGACAGCTGCTCGGAAAAGGAAACTCTCAGGTCGCTGGGAAGGGTTTCTATAGGAAGGCGGGGCTGCAGGGCCAGGATATGGAGGGGAAAGGTGGACTAAACAAATGTGGAAAGGCACAGGAAAGGAAAGGAGGAAGAAGGAAACGGTTAGAGTTTAATAGGAAATGGGTTCAGCAATGTGGTAATTAAAAAGAACAAAACAAAATTTTAATATAATAATGGCAAAATAAAATACAGCCATGCATGATACAAGCACACGGCAGGAAAAGGCACTTCCAAGGACACTTGCATGCAAAGCACATTCCACATACCACTTCCAGCAACTGTTCTAACTGGTGCTGAACACATCTGTAGGACACAGCCTATATGAAGGCCTGAAACAGCCAAACCCTACTCTCTCTCTCTGAGGACATGCTTCACCCCTGTTGTTGTTTACTCATGTGTTTCTAAACAGACACAAATAACTGGATAGATTCTCAAACACAGCAGTACCACATACAGAGGTGGGAATCTATGCTCCCTGCTCTAATAGTACAAGTGTGCAAGCAGGCATTTTAATCTTATTTTTCAGACATGACTTCCTTTCCCTGTTACCTGTCTGAGTGGTAGGTGAGCTGGGAGAGATGGTCGATCTGTCATCACTCTGTGGACAAAAAAGCAAGAGTATAAATGATCCTAATTTGGAAAAGCTGTGACTAACTTCTTGTTTACTTTGTTTTTAAAAAGGCTCCATCCATCTAAATATGTTTCAGAGAAAAACAGAAATGTGAAAAACACAACATGTTGTTCTCCAAGTCTCATCTCCTCAGAAAGTTACAAAGTTATTTCTTTTGCAGAAATTGCACAATTCTTCTTTCAGGAAAAAGAATTGTGAAATGGCATTAACAGTGCAGTGACAGATCTTTGTTTACTCTTCCTTCCAACCAAAAGCTTTCAAAGTATCCTTCGCTAAGGAGACACTGAAAAACAGATAATTAAGTATACAAAGAACTTGCGTAATAGCACCACTGATAAGACTACACAACCTCTTCTACATCTCTGCTAATGCAAAACTGCTGTTTACTGAATTTCACTCTCCCTAATGAAATACACTGTGGTTTTATTACAGTGCTTGCATAGACTTAGGATTTCTTGTGATGAATGCATTCAGTATAGCAGTTTCCACAAAGGAAAAAGAAATATAGGATAACTAACTGTATTTGGTGGTAAAAGTAAGCTGGTAAAGAATACAATAAAAGTATTTTTGATTAACTCAACTTGGTCATGAGAAAATCATCTTGTAAATAAAACACAACATCAAAGATGACTAAGAACCCCTCAGAACAGAGACTGGTTAACACGCTGTTACGATTTAGGCCTCCTGTAGACACAGCCTAAAGCTAAAGTGAGGTAATATCTACTATAATTTAACCAGGTAGATCAGATTCATACCCTACCTGAAACTTTTGATTAGAAGCTGACAGACTAACACCTGTTAAAACAGATGTGTGGATCCAAGAGTTTTTTGTTGGCTTTACTGGTGAATGATAATAGCAAGAGATACCTTGACAGTTCTGAAGGTAGAGGCATTAGGCAGGGTAGTAGCACAGCCTTCTTGACTCAACCCTGAGAGTGACTGAACACAGAAAGAAAGAGAAGGCAGCAGTAGTGTTAGCAAACAGTTGACAGGTCACGTGCAGAGACTGAACGCACTAGACAAATTAGAAAGGAAGAGGTGGTCACAATCTCAGAAACACTCAACGGGCAAAGACAGGAGTAACAGATACTTACTAGCCGAACTACAGTTAAAGCCTTCCTATCCTCCTAAACTTTCTGGCTAATAAGCCTGGGAGGTGGCGTGTTTCTTCTACACACAACACAGTGACATCAGAAACAGAACTAAGAACAATAAATGAGGTTGGAGCTTCTTTATTAACACAGTGCCTACGCCAGCAGACTCTGGCGCCAAAAGGAAAGTTTGCCCTACAACAGCTCATCCGAAGCCACTACTCAAAATAAATAGCTTTCCTTTTAACACATTTCAAACACATTATGTTTCAAACATATTATGCAGTTTTAGCAGGCTGTTTTCTCATTAACTTTGTGAATGCAGAGATACCCACATCTAACAAGCTCAAGACTACACCAACACTGTGTCTGCCCCATCCCCTAATGCTGGCCTTTGTGAAGTACAAGCACGCAAAGCACACGCAGTTCTGGAATCTAACTCTCAGAGAAGATGTCAGTGTGAAGATTTACAGTGCTGTCACGAACAAAGTGCTGCCCAATTTCAATTAGAACCAATGCCCAACAAACTACTTTTCACGTGTCCAGAATGGGAGCTCCAGCCTGCCAACACACACGTGTCACTGATGAGTGTATCTAAGGGGCCAATTCGGTCTCTCCATGAATTCCTCAGCCAATACTGCTGCTAAAGTACAAGGTCACATCAGACTGTGGGAAATAGTGTCAACTATGGAAGTCTACTGTCTAAACACATAACATAATGTTGTGTGTTACCCACACAAAAATGAAAACTCAGGAAAGCCCAAAGCAGGATTCTTGGGGTTCTAGATATCCCAGGCACTTGAAATAAAAATGCAGATGTTGCCTTCTGAATTTTAATTAGCATGAACTACTTTCTATCCCTCTGGTTATCAAAACCACACACAAAACATTAACATTTGAGGAGTGAATGACTCAAGAATGAAACAAAACTCTCTCAAACAGCATTCAAATAGCAAAGAGCCCCACTAAATAACACCTAGGAATTCTATGGGTGCAAGTCACACACTTGGGCTGTTTTAAAAGATTCACAGCTATTCTGCCTCTTCAGAGAAGTGCAGCCTGGAAGGCCTAGAAAGAGAGCTTATACACTGGGCAAGCCTTAAACACAAACATCTTTAGGAATCATGCAGACTTGGTAGCTGACTCTCAAGACAGCCTCTTCTCCACAGCAGTGTAGTGGGATTTAAAAAAAAAAAAAAAAAAGATAAGAGTTTCAAAACATCACTTGACTTAAGCAAATAAAACCTTAACTGCCACATGGAAAAAAACAAAATGAAACATTACAGACCACAGGTTTCTGCTAACTGAACTGTTTATTTCTGCATAAAAAGAACAAGACAACCTTGACACGGACTGACAAAAAGGAGCAGTCACAATTCACAGATCCCCCAGAGGGCAGGGGGAAGGGGGATGCAGCACACCACAGGGTACGACAACCACAACAGTAACACGCCGCATGCTTTTCACCTGTTTGCGAGTCCCTGGCCGCCTTTTAATGGTATTGGTGTTACTGTCAATCTCAAACACAAAGAGAGGCTCAAAGCCATTCTGCCAGGGACAGCAAGGAAAGAAAGGGAGGGAAGAGAGGAAGAAGTGAGGCAAAGAACAACTGTAAGAAAAGGCTGCTGCAACACAAAAGGAACCAGGATGCTGCAATTCAGACTTACACCACACTAGTGCACATGCTGCACTCGGTCGCAAGGTCTAGCCCTGAAGCCAGAGTAATGTCCCCTCGCCAGAAACAATCGGAGACGCAGGGTTTGCCAGAGCAGAGCCCAACCAGAAACCCGCACTAACCAAATAAGGATATTTTAAGCGAATTTGATTATTAAATGTTTGACTACAGAAATGGATGCCAACTGTCTGAGAGAAAACTCCAGGGCATGAGTTAGTATACTTCAAGCCCTGCTTACTTTACTCGTACCGTTATTATCTGTAGCACAGCGGTGCCTAAAAGCCTCAGTTTAGAGCACGTCAGCGGCTCCACGTGCTGAACGCCGCCATGACCATCCCAGGCCACGGCTGAGGCCGCGACAACAAAACACAACACGGGGGGAGCCCAAGGCAACAGCCACACATGGGTTGTGCTCGGAAGAGGTCACACCAGCTGCCTGGTGCTCATCAAGCCTTTCGTGGGCCTCACAACAGAGGGAAATTGAGAAGCCGTCCAAGAGAAAGCAAAAGATGGTACCTTTGGTTTTTTTTTCCCCCCACAGCAAACGCCTTGTAAGGGACAGTATGAGAGAAAACAAGGAGATATTTGGGGAAAAGCGAGTTCCATAAGCAAATCAAGGCTGAAACCATTAGCAAAGTCTGAAACCTTGATGTCTTCTCAACAAGTAATCTCAATTAATCTCAACCAAGGGGACTACTCTTGCGGGAGTGGCAATGAGGACAGGACTAACACAAAACTTTGGGATACATAACAAATCTTCTCCGAGAGGCCAGTGATTACATCCCTTCAGCAACATTTTGGCTAGTCTGGCTCTTACAAGCCAACACAAGGAAATCCATCTCAGGGCACGCTGAAGTACTACAACCAAACTCCACTTTGCTTCAGAGCACAGGCATTTGGAAGAAACATGCAACTGAAGTGAATTATTAATGTTCACAGGAGGGGCACGTAGCTGTTTCACGAGTTTGAACGCACTCTTCCAAAAGTTTTTCCAAATGGATGGAAATAATCATTTTAACTTTAATCCGTGATAAAGAGGCAACATACATGGAGAAGCCCAAAAGAAAGGTGACATAAAATTTAAGACGATGACTCACAATTTAAATTCTGCTTTCAAGGTTTCTATTAAAATACTGACAGAACCAGAAGAGAGAAGCAGCAAAATAAAAGACAGTCACCTGCCTTCTAACTACCCTATTACACTTGTTTTTGTATCTTTTCATTACATCTGAGGTGAAAACATTGCTTGGAGTGAAAGAAAAGCAACTGCTCCATTTATAGAGCTCTGATGTAATGAGGGAAATGCTGAACAAAAGGTCTTTTATTATATTTCTGTATAACATTCTACTCTGTGTTGCCACAAAGCGTTATTGCCACACCATAAAGCTAGAGCAATCAGTGGAAAACCTAACAGAACACAATTTTTTTTTTTTTAAATTAAATTATCTGCAAGTTCAAATGCCGAAAATAATTAGATTTTTGTGAGGTAAGGTTGGTACTAGCACATATGGTATTTAGGCAGAGAGAGAAAGACAGAGACAGAGAAATTATACCTAAATGGAAAACATGTACTGAAAACTCCTACCACTGAAGGGAGTTTCGATACGAAATGTCCCTACACTTCAGTGGAGGAAAAGATCATCCTCAAAAATAAGATCTAGCTAAATTTCAAATCCATAAGGGCAGGAAAAGTGACAAATGAAATGCAACAGAATTTGTAAGATAAAAGTAATTTCAACTCCTAGCAAATTAATGAACATTTTTTTGTTGCTGAACAAGTTTTTACTATAGGAAATATATTCATGGGAAAAAATGTTACAAATTCATGAGCTAGCAAGGGCTTACTGTTCCAGTTACAGTAATTGCTAAAAACAGCTGTCCTGGCATATGTCATCATTAGACACAGTATATATTTCCACTACAAAATAAATCTCAAGATCTTACTTCAAAAATTTGGAAAACCCAGTATGTCATATATTATTATAGTTAAGTGCTACTGAAAAGAATAAGGAATCAGAAGGAAAAAAAAAGAATAAAGAGATGATCATTTTCAAATCTGATTTAATATTTCCCTATCACCTTGCCACTTCTTTGTGAAAGGCAAGGATGTAACTTGAATAAAGACATAAAAGAAATCAACAGTGATGGAAGCCCCAAAAAAGAATTTCTGAAAACTTCAAGGCATGTATATAACCTAAAATTCAATATATTAATTTACAACAGCAATGGGATCACATAATCAAATAGAAACGGGGTCCATATGGGCATCTTTAAAACACATTTCCAAAGAAGAGTTCACTGACAACAGAATAGCAACACTTAACACAAGTCACTTCTTTTCTCTCCTGCTTCTTATTATATAAATAGGAAAGCATATTTTTATATACTGATTGTGATTTCTCTGAAGAGGCACATGCATGATCACAACTGAATCACTCTCTGGTATTATATGAGCTTTCTTTCTCTCTCCCACACAGTGCTAGTCAGGCAATAGCAGGAAAACCAAAAAATCTGAATAGAGAGACAGTAAATACCTTGACCAACATGTTCTGATGAGATGCGTTCTACCCGAGAGCACTGCCTAATGAAGGTTTAGGCAGATCACAGAAGCACATGGATTAAGAAAATAAACCCCAGGCATGCAGTCATGCAACAGCAGGCAAATCTGGTGATTTTTTTTTTTTTTTAATAGGCAAGGATTATGGCATTAAATTCTTTAATTATGCTATATCGCTAAGATACCATAAAGGAAGAAATAGCATAAAACATGAAGTGAATATATAAATGTTTTAATTTTTCTAGTGTCCAGAATAGATTATTTTTAGATTTTGTCACTGATAAACAATAAAAAGGTATGAGGAATATTGTATGATTTGTAGCGTTGGTATGTAGAGCAGTTTTTCCTCTGTTATGATATGGTTACCAAGATACCGAGTATTTCTAATCACTGTGTGCAGTATGTAAACAAGTTAAAGCAGAAGGCTATATGCAAAGCATTAAAATTATTTACTTAATATCGAAGAGCTCATCAGTTAGGATGCAAGCTAAACACAGGAGGAATCAAACTGGACCTATGAGAGGTGTATTTTGAATTTTAAAATCTGTTCTTCATTATCAGTAACTTCCTTCTGCTCTCAGCAAAAAGCTAAGCTGTCAGTATTTTATGGAAAAACATCACTATATCACCACGAAATTGCTGGCAGTACAAGCATCATAGTAGTATTCATGGTATCAAAGTTCATAGCCAAGCCATTTTCCAAAGATGGTCATGTTTTATGCTATTTAGATTAGCTCTAAAATAGTTGGTCTAATCTGAGACAATCATAACATCTCGTTATTTTTATGTTCTAGAATCTGCCACATAAAAAGGTCATTACGTGCAGGATTCTTACCACTAACAAGGCACTATCATCAGTATGCTGAGACCTTCTGGATGGAAAGGGACACTGGGAGGTGGGAAAGATGGAGTAATGTCAGAAACACACAGAATGACACAGTATGTGAACAGACAGACATTCTGGAATACGTATGACCCGTTTACCACATTTTGAGGCAGTTTTTCCACAGTTCCACACAGTATATGTAAGTAAAGGTAAGAAAGCATAGGAATATATAGCCACATGACCCATGGATTACAGTGTATTCTTATCACTTCAGGAACTAATTATTCTGCTTTCTGTGTTGTCTCAAGCAAATTCAGACAACTATGTATTCACAATTCTTACTGTGGTAGAACAAAGGACCCTTTGGAAGAGTAAGTTCAGAACAGAAGAACATTAAGAAAGCAAAGCAGCAAAAAATTTCAAATACTGCATGTTTGGGTAATTTTCAAAAAAAAGAATAAGTTGGAAAATGCTTCTAAAGTAGTATTTAAGTGTATTATGTTAAAGTTATTGATCTGATTAACACTGCCAGGTGAATTATCTTCCCCTGGAGGAAAGTGGGGATGGCAGGTAGAGAAAGATGTGTTACTATACAGAAATGTGATTCAGAAAGTGAATAGATGACATTGGCTCAGGCCTGCATATTTTAGAAGATTGAGCCTTATACGACTTTTTTCCCCTCTATTTGCTTATTACTTTCATTATAAAACTACACTAAAATAAAGCTGCTTTTTTTCCCCTTTGCTGATAACCCTCAAAATTCTAATGCTTAATTTTTCTGGAATAACTAGTAATCTAAACACAGTAAAATGGGAGAAAATTGATCACTGAAGGAGAAATGATTGTAACACAAAAACTCATCTGATACTCCTGTAGAAATTTAACTGTACTGCTTCCAAGGAGTATCTTAAAATGGAACATGGAATGTATTTTCCATATAGAACACAGAAAACATAAAAACAACACAATAAAACAAAACACTCTCAGACAGGCAATCTACATGAATACAAGGAAATAATACATTAAACTGGTCCCATAAGCAAAAATCCCAATGCTTAAGTGTGAAAAAAGTATGTGCTATAGCCCAGGACTGAAAGGTTCTTCATAATTGGGAAAATATTTTTGACCGAGAGTGCTAAGAGTTCAGATGCTGCCAGCCGTAGCGAAATTCTTACAGGAGTCTTACCTCACTATCCAGAGGACTTTGCTTCTGAGGACTTAAGGATGCTTTTTGCTATAGAGAAAAAGGAATAATGAAAGATCAATTTAAAAGAATGTGACAGAGAAGCATAAGCTCAGAACAAAACAGCACCACTTAGAAGTGTTTTAAAAGATAGGAAGTCTTAGTTTTTAAATAAAACAGGCATTGGGGAAATTTCAAGTTTCTTTGAGCTGAAACTTCACAGATACTAATTTTTTTTTTTTTGATTAAAAGCTTTTACACCATAGAAAAGCAACCCCCCGCCATCGTTGTTGCATATTAAGGATACGTAATAAACCCAAAATATAACCAAAGGAAGGAATATCATTGCTGAGAATAAAGTGCTCATGAATAACAAAGGCAACAGAACAAAAAACAAAAAAGGCTCATCAATGAACAAAATGCATCTTAAATGCCTAAAAGCCTTCAACTGAAAGGCTGAGCTGAATCTATAATAAAGGCAGCTTTTCTGCAAAGCATTGTCGAGGGGCTGAGATGAGCTGGTATTAAAGAAAAGCCTAGTTTCAGGCAGTTAAAAACCTTTTCCTAAAATAACATCATACATTGCACAGATGCAATATAATATTCTTTTCCTCTTTGCAGACCAACCTAATCCTAAAGTATTAACTGTAACATTTCTTGAATTTGTGATGCAAGATTTGGTTGGTCACCAGAGCAGTAAACAGCAAGACAAATCTAAATCAACTGGCATATGAACAAGCTTGCGTGGTAAACTATATTACGGGTTACAGGGAATTACAAAAGAAGAGTAGACTACTTCATGCTGGCTGCAATGAAAGAGAAAGCAGAGAGGCAGTGCCCACAGAGCAGCTGATGTGTCATAAATCTGCACTGTTCCTTTACCTGCAGATAACTTACTTCTGCATCATAAAATATGGAAATAGGTCAGGGAACATTATCTTCCTGCGTGTATGACTGCTTTCTTCTCTGCCAAATTTCTGTTTAAAATTCTTTGAGCTTTCCCAAATAAAGACTCCTCCTTCCTTATACCAACCCTGTCACATCTATAAAGATGAAAAACTGGGAGAATGAGAGGTCCACTGTGTAGAAACAGAATTCTTTACAACAAACATATTTTGGGTAAATCTATTCCCTCTTCCTCCCTAATTCCAGGTTTGTCCATGTTAAGTTATAGCACCAACCGTGAATGGAAGTAAATGCTGTTTCTCCAATTGCTTTATAAAATATCATGCATGCCCAAGGGTGCAATGTACAAGTTTTAACATTCTTCGTAATTAATATTCATTGAGGGACCAGAAAAGACAAAGGTTTGGTATCAAATGGGTATTAAAAGGAGGTACTTTAACAAAGTCAAGGACAGCTTCTCTCTGGATCTGTTTTGTTCTCATCCTCTCCTCCTCGTACTGAAGAACTGCTAGCTGGGCTTCCCGACGGGTACGCTCTATGTGCCTGTGGTGCAGCTCAGAGTCTGTATTAGGCACCTGGAACAAAACAACACACGAGGCTGTAAAGACAGAGCTACAAAGGGAAGGAAAGGTGGAATACGCAGAAACTGTCCGTGCCTTGTGGCTAAAGCAAATTTGTTTTTCTGTCAAGCTTATCCAAAAGAATTAAACAAGGGAGTTCAATGTGTTACCTGACTGTGGTGACTTGATAGAGAGAGAAAGTAAGGTGAATCAGCCAAGGGTCTGACAAAAGAAAAAACGAAGAGTAAGTATACTTTTTACCTTAAATATAGGCAATTTTTCATATATCAGTTGTCAGCAATGCACAAATCTCATTAACTCCAGAACAGCAACTATTTAGTAAGCTAAGCTGTTAAACCAGCTGCTGCAATAACGATCGATTCTGGACAACAGTTTCTATCACACTTCAGAAGCAGAGACAAAGTTCTTTTACAGCTCAAGATGTATCAATAGGATTGTACATTTGGCTTACTATATTGACACATCCAGTCCTCAATAACCATAATCTAGGAGCTGATTAAGTAACCAACTCAGGAACTTTTCATACGATCCTCACATAACGGAGCAGCTGGTTACCATCGTTATTTAGCAAAATGATAGTTTAAAAAAATTACTTAACAGAAACTACATGCTTCTCTTCCCTACCTCTCGGTCCTGTCCACAAAATTCCTTAGTACTTGGTGTTGCTCTCTGTCCTGCATCAAATTTAGAGTTTCAGGTCTTCGTAACTCATCAGTATCCCTGCAGGTAAACATCAGGTGGAAAGTGGATTGGCCACTGACGCATATAAACTATTGCCAGATTAATTTTTTTCTAGATTACAGCTGTTTGTAAAAGTAATTGCCTAGACAATTAGCTTTAGAAAACAAACAACACGAAATTTAAGATGACTGAAAAAGTTATGTTGCTATACCAAGTTAGATCCCATCTGCTGCAGTTCATCGTTTAAAGAATGCAACTTGCTTAATAAAATGATATTTAAATACACAAAGCTTCTTTCAAGACTATTTTCTGGTTATTATGGACCTTATACTGCTCTGGAAAGAACAGATTTATTATTATTTTTAAACATCATCTTTGACACTTTTAGAACAAATCTGTTCACTGATGAAATGATGACTTTCTAACTGTCAGTGATACAAGCCATCAAGGTCACCAAGTAAATAATAACCGATCTGTCTCATATCTATCACATCAACAGCAGAAGAGAGATTTTGCGGTCAACTGGAAGAAGGCTGCTAGCACCAAAACAATTCCTAAGGCCTACAGTTTATTGCGTGCTCTCTGCTATGTTGTCTCCAGGAAAGAAAGTGGATGGAAGTTGGAGTAGCTTATTCTGACAGCCTAAACTTCGCAACTTTTGCTCCTGGTGCAATTGTGTAAGAGAGAAACCTAACAATGCATTTCCAAAAATCACCAGCCCTGTTGTCTATGTGCGGACCAATTGTCTTGCCTGCATGGATGAGGTCAAGAGATGTGGAAGGTCCATATGCTACAGGTCTTCTCTGTCACTTAAGTTAGCACTGATGCACGTGACAGATCCATTACTGTGCTGTTCTGAACGGACAGGACTGGGCTCAACTGAGTGCCAAGAAGCAAGATCCATATTCAGATCAGAGTATACACCGCTCGGTTGAGTCAGGAATGCACCACAGTCTGTCCACAGGCACAAGCTGTATTTGCTGAACTGAATCAACTAATGTAAGTACTCTTGAGAAGAACTCTGCATTACATTCAACTCTTCAAGAGTTTTAATGGCTCCAGTATGGTGAAGAAAAAAAACAGGCTGCCTGCCAAGGCATTTGCAAAGAGTTATTGTGGAAGCAGTTTACAGCTTGTGGTTGTCACAAATGAAATATTCCACTAATATAAGCTTAAAACATATATATATAAGATAGTAATTAATTGTCATATAGCTGTTTTTCCTGAATTTTGAAGGCAGTAACAATATGATCTGTTTTTTAGTGCCTCATTAAGAATTTCACTCTGCTGTAGCACAATATGAATAAACTACAATTCATTTAGATCTTTGATTAAGTACTTCTGCATAAAGATCCATCACCACCTCCAAGTAAAATTCTGAAAACACTGGACATCTTAGTAAACTACAGTTTCCTATATCATTGGTGTGGTCTGCCAGAATCTCGTGTGTAAACAGCTGCTCTCTCCTGGCTAACTGGCCTTGTCTTATTTCCTTCAGATGTGTCATGCAACCCAGTGTTTGTAAAGTCTCTAAGAATTTCCATGTCAACCACAAACATCCAAACAGGAAAAAAAACCCCAAAACAATAAAAAACCCCAGTCTTTCAGACCAAGCATACTCTCTTCACTTGGGGAGAACATGACAAACTGCTACATTATTTCATGTCTTCCTTGGGGACACTACAGGGTAAAGAATGCTGACATATGCTGAAGGAGTTACCCTCTATTATATCAGTACAGCTACCTACACTGACTGCATAGGTCAAAATCCTTACTGAAAAAGTCGTCATGATTTTGGAGAAATTTACACACTGTTCTTGATTTCGTTTTCTCTTGGAAAACTGTTTTTGAATGCCATTGAAATGAATTTCTACTGACAGCATAAATAATGACATACTTAAGAGCTAGCAGTTTTCCTTCTCTTTTTTAACATTCCTAGTACAATCAAGCCAGTTTTCTGCTGAGTTCTTGCACATCCACTTTCACTCCACAAAATACTGAGGCACCTCAATGGCATATTAAGGTTCTGTCACTTTTGATTTTAGTTGCATTAGCAAGAAGCTACATATTTGCTTATCTTCTGTTCTTTCAACTAGACACTCAGAAATCGCTTCTCAAACCTAGCCACCTCATTTATATCCTGTCCAACTCTGACCTAGTTTTTCAGGATAAGCATTAACCCTCTGATAAGCCAAACAAACATTTAAAAATATTAGTGGAATTCAAAGGGTCTACTTTGTTAGACTAAGCAACTATAGAGTCTTTCTGTTCTCATCACTGACCCCATTCTCCCTTCTTCCACTGATGTAAGCCCATCGTTATGCCACAGAAAAGCTCATTTTTAATTAAATTGATTTTAAATCACCCAACTAATCTCAAACAAACCCCTACAGTACTACAGCTACCGAGAGGTATGAAGAACATGACTTCACAGCACATCAGTTACTCCACAGTAACTCCCTTTATGTTTCCCCTAAACCTGCAGTATGTTTATCCCTTCCGTCTTTTTTATGTAATTTAGCTTAAACTAGCTATTTAATCAAAACACAAATTCAGTCCCCCAAAGCACACATTAAAGCAGTTAAAATGTATGTGTTTTAACTTGGCAGGTTTCTTTAACCAATTGATTTAAAGCTGAGAATTTTTTCTAGAATAGTCAAGCCTTTTGGTCACTGCCATCATCAGAATATGAATTCCTAATCTGGGACAATAGCTTACTTGTGAAGTGCCATGCACATTTCTGGCAAAGCAGCAGAAAATGTCATTTTTTTAAACACAATCTTTTAGCAAATGTGTGCTCTGCATTCATCATGAAACTTTGTACAAAATTACTGTTACTACATACTCTTACCTATTTTGATGTAAATATCGTCTTGTATCCTCTGTTCTCTGAAATTCTCTGATGGATACAGGCTTTACTGGTGAGCCCTAAGCAAAATAACACAGAAGATGAAGTTAGCAACGTGTTCTGAATACTGTTCATGAATGTCAGAGAATCTCTTTGTAGCATAACATTTTTAACTACTGGTATTCAAAATACCTGACCTCCCTCTGTCCCCCCCAAAAATCACAAAACAACTCAGGGATGAGTTCATTTCCAACTAAGTAAGCTCACTTTTATCTTTTCCTGTGATTTACAGGAACTTTAGTTTCAAGATTAAACATGCCTACTGATAAATTTAGGAGTTTAAAAATCTCCACTATTAAGAACTACGCAGAGAAGTCAGTGCAGGTATAAAATGATTAACGTCACTTGAAAGAAATGTGGAGTTAGACTCCAAAGGAGATACATATAGCTGTATGGCAATACAGCTAGCAGTCCAGCGATGGAGATGGTCCTGAGCAACCTGCTCTGGCTGATCCTGCTTGAGCAGGGGGGGGTTGGACCAGATGATCTCCAGAGGTCCTTCCAACCCCACCTTTTCTGTGATTCTGTAGCCTTGAATTTCAGAAA
Source organism: Apteryx mantelli (assembly GCF_036417845.1). NCBI lineage: Eukaryota > Metazoa > Chordata > Aves > Apterygiformes > Apterygidae > Apteryx > Apteryx mantelli. The sequence continues at coordinate 12,834,496 of NC_089986.1, forward strand.
AATAGGATACAGTAGTCAACACTCTTTTATGCTCCCCTAAAGATAGGTTACAGAGTTTAAAAAAAAAAAAAAAGATGGGGTAACTGAGAATGCTCACAGCTTAATTTGAGCTATGAAGTCATTATCCCACTGGGAACAGGGACATATTGCCCTTGTCATTAAAAAAAATTTTTTGATACCGTTAATGTGAGAAACTGGGAATTTTTCAAGATGAACTTTCAAATTTTCACTTGTGCCTGTATATATCGTGCATATAGTCCTCCTTCTTAAGTAGTGAAGTGTTTGGGTTGCTTGTCTTCTTAGAGAAACCATTGCTTCAGTTAAAAGTAAATAGCTTAAATTTTATGACTAGATAGATCCTTACAAATAGCTTTTTTTGGATGTACATCAATGTCTTTTCACTCTTAACACCTAAGAGTCTTTGGCTTGTATTGCCAATAACTTTTTTTGAGTTTGGTCTTGTGCCTACACTTCAAATGGCATGAGCCTCTCTGATCTGATATTGAATTTGTGGGACTTGCAAAATGAATGCCTCTCCAATAGATATTCATGTCACTGATTTTAACACAGTAAACAATGATATAAAGCCTACTAAATAAGACAACCAGACTCCTACAAGGATACTAAAAACCCATAATTCCCCCTGCAAGAGCATATATCTTTCTACTTCAAAATACACAAAACTCTGAAAGGACACATTCAAATCTTAGCACAGTGTAGTATTGTCCAGCATATCAACCACAAACAAGGATTTTTTCAGACAGGTTGTTCATGCAGTACATACAATGAGCCACTGAACTGTGTAGGTCTGTACACTGGTATTAAGATTTGCAGAACATAGAGGAACACAGTACTTGGCTAAGAATCTGTTTCTTTAGTTTGATTTCTGAAGAGACTCTCCAAAGCCTAGCACCCAAGCGACTGTAACAGAGAACAGTGTTCTCCACGTGTTCACAGCAGCAGCTACTATAAATGGCAATTCATGCAATTTTGGCAATTCATGCAATTTCAAAGCAACTTTAGTGAATTTTGATCAAATGCATGCTAATGCTTGTGCAGCTAGAAAGCAACAAAATGACACGAGCTAAAGAAAAGTCACAGTAAATTTACTGGAATTATTGCACTTGTCTGCTTTAGGACATCATTTGGATACAGTAAGCAATCAATAAAAGCCGCTATTATTAACACAGTACAATGTGAATGCTGTTGAAAAATATGTGAAAACAAATAAAGCTCCTCTTCAGGACATTGTGGGGAAACAGGTGCATGTGTCCTGACTCTCAGGAATTATAGTGCAGTTATATTATTCAGATTTCTAAAATGCAGCATTCCAGCGCAAGTATTACCTACCAGCCTAAACAGAAAGATACTTGAGAACAAAAATGAAAAAGATATGATTTAGACTCATTGGGAAAAAAACAGAGAGACTTTTTTTTTTGAGGGGAGAAAACAAGACAATGTCCAGAGCTACTCATGCCTATTTCTACATACGTGTAAAAAGCTGTCTAGAGAACTGTCTAACCTGTCTAGCAATACTTTATTTATTGCTCACTTACTGTATTCTTTTATTGATGTAAAACAGTTTAGTGCCAGATTTATCTCAAACTACAGATGTTTTTTGTTCAGAAAGGTGAGCATGTACATTTCCAGTCTGTTCCAGACATTTCAAAACCTTGCTCAAGACTAATAGAGAGAAAGTAATTGTCTGTTGTAAATCTTCAGACTTTTCAGAAAGCCTAGTATTTAAGCTAGTCTAAACTTAGAAGGATGCTCAAGACAGTAAGTTTACTGGCAAATAACTTATAATCAACATGAACAAACTAATGCAGTTGCAAGATTCCTCTACTACATCTTTATGCAGATAATAATCAACATATTTTGCCCTTGCAAAAGCCAATATTCATTCAGTATTACCAAGTAAACATGGTCAGTTTTTTACATATCATCAATTACCAGTTGGAAGCATCAACTGATTTTCTGAAGGGAGCACTCCTTTGAAAAACCATTTACTTCACATATGCCTAATGCATAAACTTGCAGAAACCCACATGAGAGGAAAACTATTGTTGCTAAAATAGTGTTGCTATTCCAGATTCATCCCACGTACCCCAAAGGGCACTCAGGTAGCTTAACACTCCAACTCTGACCTTCTACAAAGCACAACACAGTGTTCTTGCTCCAATCCAGGCTTAGATTTTTTGATTTTTTTTTTTGTTAACCAAAGAAAACAAGAAGCATTAACACCATCAAAAGGCTTTCCTGGGACATATGAACTTAACTAATTTAAGTAAAAGCACCACCTCGTTAGAGATTCGCCGCTGTTCAATATATGCCGTGAATTGTGAGCTGAGGCTGTCTGAGTCCACGCACTTGGGTTGCCTCACCTCTTCCTCCTCCTCTTCTGTGGCACAGCTATCAATATAGTCGATCTGATCGAGATCGTGTTCCACTTGACATACATACACAAAGGAAACGCACAGAATTAGATAATCAGCAGGAGGGGAAAAATAAACAACAACAAAAACAATGTCAGGAACTAAGGCCTACAGTTTTTCTTCCATATGGGAAAGCTCAGCCTGAAAGCTCTTGAATTCTGCCTGGTCTGCTAACATTTGTTAAACATCAGATTTTGAAATAATGATAAAATGAATGTTTTTTAAAAAGCAGTGAGAAACAGATACATCAAGCATGTAATTTTAAGTTTCTGTTTGTGGATAGTTTTTTGGTCACTGCAAAAGTAAGTAGATACTGTGATTATTTTTTTCAATAGCAAAAAGCAAGCATTACCTATCAACTGACACCAAGACTATGCACGATTTGTGTACATTTTGAATCATTTCTCTTGATTCAAATTCATCTCCTTCAGACAAATTAGATGGATATGACAAGTACTACTACTAACTACTACTACAAAAAAAGAAAAGAGGATAGCATGACCAAGTTACCTGGATGTGAATGCAATACATATAAAAAGGGTATGTGGAAAAGACGACTACAGAAAGCAATGAAAACTTCTAAAACAATAAAAAATGCAGCATCCAGCAGTTTTATTTTAAAAAGAGGAATGAGAAAACAAATTAGGAGCCACTGAAATGGAGCAAGAAACAGCAGAGTTTGTCACTTACGGATTTTCCCTCAGATGGTGATACTATGTAGGGCAATTTTTTTTACTCACCACTGCTTCTACACATTCTGTTCAGGGATTTTGAGAGTCATGGCATGGAGCAAACTACCCTGGTGAAAAATACTGTGCTGAGGATGCAGGGGAAAGTATAAGACCCTTTTCTGAGCACCAGAGCTTTCTTGTTCTTAAAATTCACCCCAAACTTGCTCCAGACTCTCTTGCCGACATTCTTGTTCTGCTCCCCCCCCGCCTTCCTGCTTGTCTAAAACAGACTTCTCTTTGCCTTGCCACACAATCTCACAACTGTTACTGCCAAAGCCACCTCCTCTGCTACTGCAACCATCCAAAACAGCATTCCTCTATCCTCTGGCTTCATTAACTCTCCATCTCAGTTTCGAATCTTTCCAGTCTTGCTTATTAAACATAAATAATACAGTAGAGGGTGGAAAAAAATTAGTAACTGTGTTAAGAGCACAGATTTGGAAAGGATCTGCTGCACCACTGACAGCTGCATGCTGTGGCTTGTGCCCCCCTCAGATACTCTTCCTCATGACCTGACTGTGCTCCATCTTAAGACTAGTGAGGCATTTTGAGATGTCTGGTGTACAAAACCCAAAGAACAAAATAAAGTTAGTCTTAGAGGCAGGGCTGGCAGCACTACCTGTTATTAAGGCTGCCCACAGCTTCCCATAACACCATGCTTTCGATTCTTCTAACTTTGCCACATTTAACTGTTTGAACCAAATTTTTTTGTCTGTGCATGCGTAAGAGTGAGTCAATCCAAAAGTTTCAGATATTTCTAGAAGGCAGAAAAGAAAACGGAACATTGTCGCAGAGAAGAATAAGACTAAAAGAAGATGAGGCGGGAGGAAGAGAGAAGGAAGAGTGGGAGATGGGATGGGAAGAAGTAGACTAGAGAGATAGGGAACATGAATCAGAACCATTAAGGGAAAGGGAAAACAGGGAGCAGGTGGGCAAGAGGCTAAAATAATCAGACTATGTTGGAATGAGAAGGAGATCTCATAACAAGCAGTGTGCAAAAGGGAGAAGAGAGAACGGCTGAACAGAAACAAGGACCTGGAAGAATACTAAAATTGGGCAATAGCACCAAAAGGAGGACTGGACCGCGGGCCAGTGGTAGCAGGGGATTATTGGAAGCTCAAACGAAGGACTGCAGAAATCAAGAAACCCAGGAAGCACTATCACTTCTTGAACAAATACAAGGGTGCTACACCCAGACTGCAGGGCAATGAACTGAGAAAGCATAAAAAAGCAATCTCGCTCAGAAATACCTGTCGCATGTTTGGACTGAAACACAAGATTTCTATCTAAGCACTCTTCTGCTGCTTGGAAATATGAAATTCTCTGGCAAAACTGCTCATCTCATTCTGACATGGGTCCACACAGAGCACGGACAATTTACTACCGCTGCAAGTTTTTCCCATTAGCTCAAGCAGCAAAACTCCACACAGTGAAATTCAAGATTCCAAAACACTGTTTGAAGTAACTGGAGACTAACACAGCACATATGCAGAAGCTGACTTAGATAATGTTTCGCACATAATCTTAATTCTGACGCTGTTTGATCTTACCTTGCAACATCCTTAATATCCTGTATACACAGTGGTCTTTTTGTGTAATTCCACCTAGACTTTTCTCTTTTTTCCTCTTAAAACAATTTATAGCAAATATTCTGGAGCTTTAACAATGACAACAGTAAACATAGTAAGAAAGATCACTATTTACCTCCACCATTAGTTACGACTGCGCTACCTCTGTTTTCTTGGTATTGACTCTCTCTTCGCAGTCGCTGTTCCTTAGTGATCTCTGCCACGCGCAAAGGGAGGTCGGAGAACTCATCTGTAGGCTTTAGAAAACAAACAGTGAAATCAAGAAACACATTTTTCTTGGGAAACACCTTCTTGTGCTGCTTGGCTCAGCTGCTATCTCTCAATTTGTTTTTTTATTTCGACTCTCCTGTTTTGTGCCCACAAAACGCTAATTTAAAGCAAAATACAGCTAAAGCATATTGTTTCTAAACAACATATATTTAAGCTTTCCTAAAAACTTATCTACCTACAGTCTTGTTTTTCTCTGCAATATCTGCAGGTAGTTGAAAATATCCTAGGGTGGAGGTTCTAGAACTCTTCCAAACAAACCAGGTGGGGGCACAAGCAGGCATATGGAGTGTAGCTGGCAGGAAAGCTTTAGGTCTTGGCTTCTGCCTTTTCTAGTTTTTTCAAGAGGAATAGGGAGCTTCTTCCTGGGAAGAATAATTGACAACCTCCTCCCTAGGAGATCCCATTTTATTGCTTATAAATGGCAAAGAGATTTTATTTTTAGCATTTTAAATAAAAGCTATAAAGTAAGATGATGAAACTTCCATTTCATTTTTGAAGTTTAATTTTTATGTCCTGATTTACTTTATAGAAACAATCATTCATGAGTAATTGAAGATGATCCAACATTGTAATATGATACAGTGATTAGCTTTTTTGTTTTGTTTAATGAGAAATCCCCTTTTCCTTATCTGTTATGCTCCAATAAATTCATTGGTCATGAACTGTTTTATATATTTCTCTTATTATTTCCAAATTTGTATCCATCCAGTATAAAGTTATGCTTGCTTTTCTCAAATAAAAATCAGAAGTTATTCTGGAGCAACAAAACTTGCACGCTGTAATAGATGTTATCTACTGAGCATGTTTCCAAATCTATACTTCTTATCATATCTCCTTCTTGTACAGTATTGCACTCAACAAAAACAAAACTATACCACTTACTTCATTCCCTGACCATCTTTTGTCTCCGCTGTCCACACTATTGAAGCCAGAATCTAGTGCTCCATATGGACGACTGGAATAAAGTTCTTCATGGCTGTCAAACACAATTTTAGTTACTGCAATGTAAATATTACTGAAAAAATCTCAGCTATAACAGAACAAAAAGTAGAATGGACTTCCAAGCACAGTTGGAGCGCGTTCACAAACTCAGCCTATTAGAAAGCATCATACTGCATTTGCCATATAGAACAAGAGGCTACGTGCTTACAGCCACAAACATTCCTATCTGTCAGTCAAGTGTCCACCTGCCACCGCCTAGTGTTTTAAGGGCTAATCTGATCCAAAGTATTTACCCATACTTAAACATTCCCAAACAGCAATCTTGACACACAAAATCGCAAAGTGATCTCTTATTTCACTGTTTAAGGGGTCAAACTTTCATTTTCTAACTCACATGTTTGATTGAATAACACTTCTGCTTTCTTCCCCCAAACTTTCTCATAGGTAATCATAAAATCATGTAAAATTACCATAAATATAGCTGTATCAGAATACACATCTTCTAGAGAAAAGTACACAGAAAGCATTATATAACCATTGTCCATATCAGAATTGCCTACCTAAGAAAATGCACAGTAAGCAGGACAGTAATTTCAAATACTCCATCACCACTTGAATAACATAAAAGCACAGTTTTTACTTAGGGACTCTGACTTTGTCAAGGACACATCTAAACAAAGGCATTAGACATGTGCCTAGGGTTACAATACACATTAACGGAAGAGCCACACGGTTCTTCTCTAAGTTTCTGGGCTCAGAAACTACATAATTCAGCAGTGCGGCCACCACAGATGTCAAGCCTGGCAACTGCTGCAGATAGCTACAGTAAAGAAACAACGGGGCTTGTCTGGCCCACTGCAGATGGCACTTCACAATGGATCAACTGTTCTGCTGGTGCTTGATGCCCCAGGGAGAACTGCAGCAGTAATTACTGCATAATACACAAGGAAGAATGAACTTCAAGAAGCTAATTGCTCTACCCCATAACAACTGAATTGCAAGTGATTTTCTCACTGGTTTTGCTCTCAAGTTGTTACTCCCTCTAATATCCCTCTTTCAGGAAATACTTATTTTTAAATTACTGCTATTACTATTATTTATGCAGTGCCATAGGCATGCATGGGATTTTGTAGGGCAAAATGACAGACTACCACCTTGCGCTGTTTACATATTCAGATAGGCGTAAAATAAAAAAAGTAAGAAATCGGATGAAGAGCTACAGAAGAGAAACATTAGGTATATATTTACTTTTATGCACATCTACCCCCTGCAAATAGACACAAATGACCAAGCTCTTACACCTGCACAGAGTTTTGTTTAACTCAAAAGGTTTCACCTTCATGGCCTTGCAGTTGAACAGAAAGATCATTCGCATAACAAAGCCTTAACAACAAATATGGGGAAAGAAAAAACTCCCTTCTTTTGGGTGAGAAAGAAAAAAGAATGACCATGAAATTGCTCAGTGCAGTTAAAAAAAACTATTCACTTGAATCACTGACAATAGAACCAGCTCATTTCATGTGGCTGAATCTGGGGGGGACTCTAGAAGAAGTATCCTGAATTGGTTCTGGACTTGTTTTTACAGTCATAATTCCAAGCTATGATTAAAATACATTAATTCTTTTCATTTCACATAAGTAATTAATGAAAAATTTAATAATAATATATAATTACAGACAACAACAAATCAATAAGCACATTAGTCACACTCTGATTTGATTGGGGTTTCTCTTAAAAATAAACTATGCTGAAGATCAACACAGCAAGAAAGTTTATCATTTTAGAGCCAAAATGTTATTTGTTTTCAGTAACAGGAAGGTACCCCTTCTGTGTGCAGAGACCCTGTCTGCAATAACTTATACTCTAGGAAACTGAGTAACACTCATAAAATGCTCATATGTTGACCTCCTCTAGAAAAATAATTCAAAACATTCAGTGCTGATGAGGAATCATTCTGTCAGTCTGTCATGCAAATTCTCCTTCACAAATCTCTGAATCATCATGATTTATTGTCAGGCCCTTTGATTTGTGTTTTATTACTGCTATGACAGAGGTACATCCTTCAGCAGCTTACTCCTCCAGACCTTACTATCACCTTCCAAGATCATTTTAAAAATATATTTAGTTTCATATTTCACTGCCTCCCTTTCTTCTATAACAGCTATAAATCTGAACTCCTGCTTTTCTCTGAACATCTTAATTTAGCAGCTGATATAGCTGACTGTTCCAATATTTGTGTTATGATGCTAAGCAGTTGTGCCAAGTGAAAGCTGGCCAAGAATAACAGTTTACTAACGGGGTGGAGATCAGCATTTACACCTGTGGTTTGAGCAAAGCAGTTATAAATTCTGTACAAAAGGTTAAAAATCACAGTAGGGTTATACTTCAGTAAGTATGCAGGAAATATTAAGATCTTATAAACTAAGCACACTGGTTACTAACATGACAGCATATCCCTTGTACTCTGAAGATCCCAACACTCTCTTCTCACTGTATATTAATGCTAACACTGCCTTACATATGATATTACCTAGTTTTTTTCTTCTGAACTCTTCTTTGCTTCTTTTATAGTGGTATCTTGCTAGAATGTATCATGAGATAACACAAGTGATATTCTTCAAAGCTACCTCCATCAGTGTGCTGACCAGTGAACAATCCTTGGATCTAGTTTTTCAAATTCAGATGGCTGACAAGTTTTCCTGAATGACATCAAAACAGGGAACTTGGATTGTGCCAAACTCACCAGGATCCAAACCCCATGGGTCTCCTATCATAATCAGGCAGGTCTGGAGCTATCTTGCATGCTTCTATGTTCAGGTATTTAAATATGTGAATTTTTCCTTTTATACATATCTAAAAAACCAAACCAAAACAAACAAACAGAAAAAGTCAGTATAATTTGACAGCACCTTTCCAAAGTACTCTAAAGACATTTAACCTGCAGTTGGGAGTAATCAGTGAGCATATTTATATCAATCAATACATCTTTTCTTCTAACCCTGCTGCATTTTAGAGAAACAGCTACAGTGGAGTGCCATGGGATGCCCGTGACAAACAAATGGAAGCCGTCTTCCACGTACATCTGCTCTGCATGCAACTCTGTCATCCGGATACTGAGATTTCATTAGGCAAATGATGTAAGCATTTATACCTACTAGAATTTATACCCTTCGCATCAGAAAAGATGCCTCCCACCCATGCCCAACTTTGAATGGCGGCGGCAGACTGCCAAAGCAAGCTCAAACTGGAAGTAAATGAGGCTAATCACAGCTGTCTTTGCATTCTACAGTGAGGCGGAAACTACAGGTCTTAGCATGTGCCACTCTTGATTCAGAAGCAGAGCTCACAGTAGAACCTGTAGTACTGAAGGGCTTATATACTCACATTGAAATTTAAATTAGCCACTAACCATATTGCAGTTTCTAGCCCAAAGGCTGATGTGAGCCCACTACTGCAAAATGAAACAGAACACAGAGCAGAACTGGGTCCTCGGTCTAAATTTTGACATTTGAGTGGCACAAAACCAATTTTGTCTAATAGTTGCTTCCTCTCTCCTATAGCTCTCCTGAAACTATAGCTATTAGAAATCTTCAGCTAATATTAGCGAGATGCTAACAGAGGAATTCTTGGTATAACCCCATAAAGGCGAAACTACTAATGCCATCAGTAAGGGAAGAGAAAGCTTCTTCAAGTTGTGATGTACATTTAAAACTGGTAGAGGATATACATTATTTAAACTTCTCTTGTTCTTAAGTAAAGGTTCTAATATAATCCTTCAGCTTTTAACTTCATTCCCCCCTTTTCAGCTAAAATAGTCACCCCAGTTCCCAGCTGCAGTTTACCTGTGCAGGGGGTGACTGGAGAGGGTTGTTCTCTAACATGATGGTCTGCAGATGTCTGAGGTTCCGGTAACAAACAGGGATTGTTGTTATTTTATTGCAGGAGATATCTAACCGAATCAAAGGCAACTCAGCAAGCTCTGGAGATAGAAAACAAATATCTAGTTCAGCAGGTTTGAAAACAAGAAGCATAAAACTCAAATGTGTGTTTTACAAAATGATTAATTAAATACACCTGCACCTAGCTCTCAGGAAAAGAAAAAAAACATTAAAAGGAATCCAGAAGGGCTCAAAGTTTTTGCTGTTACGACTAACAGCCTTTATCTCACCTTCAGGTAAACGCACCAAATGATTTCTTCTGACATTTAGGTCACGCAAGGACTCCAGATTGCCAATCTGTGGAGGTATTGTTTGTATTTCATTACAGCTCACATCCTGCAAAGCAAAAATAAAGAGCAAGTTAGCAGTTTTGACATTACCACCACGAACTGGCAAGTCTGTTAACTATGATACATGGTACTTTATTCAGGGCCTGAAAGAAAAGAGACAACCATTTACATAACAACCTGGATGCTTACATTCATTAAATCTCACTTCTGAGCTGAGGCATTATTCTCATTTTAAATACATGGGGGAATAAAAACTTAAGAAAGTTACTTAAGTTACTCGATGTTATTTGAGACAGTGCAACTTCCCATATGAAAGCTTTTTGCCAGAAGAAAATGCACCAGGAGCTCTAATTCCATACAGCCTCCCTCAAAAATAGGGAAAATTCTTAGTGATGTGGATCACTAGTTCTCCAGTGCAAGGTATCTTTTCCCCACATAAATCAGATTTTTAAAACCTCAGACAATATTTCATATTCTTTTTCTAATATCTCTATTACAAAGTCAAAAAAACATAGCTGGAGATAGAATGACAGATACAAATCTTTCTTAGGCCAAAAGCAGATTTCAGTTACTTGCTATGGCATGCAAGTGACAGTTTACAATCACAGCGTTCTTAGCAGAACAGGAAACAATTCTGATTTCACACATCCCAAGACAGCATCCTAATTACTGCATTATTTTTAATTGGTTAAAAAAATTGGTATTTCTTCTGAAACACATATGAACCTATTAAACACATCAATTAAAAATTAAAGATTGAATAATGATAGTTAAAAAAATAACTGTATACTCACAAGCTCTGTCAGCTGTCTGAGCTGTCCGATTTCTTCAGGTATTGAAACCAACTTATTATTACTCGCTATCAAAACTTTTAGCGGTAGACTACACAAGTGTACTGGCAGTGTTGAAAGTTGGTTTCGACTTTTTGGACAGAAAGAAAACAAAGTCATCATCATCTCACTCTAGTGCAAAATCACCTCACATCTTAATGTAATGAAAGATATACAAAAAGCACAGTCCATTTTGATAATGGTCAACTCAACTTCTCCCTTATTACTGTAAAACTAAGGTCATGAAGTCTTCCTTCATTACCTGCTTTACCTAGTTATGTGTGAACAAACTCTCAGGACAAAGTACTAACCCTGATCAGATTCTTTTGGAGAAGACTCCACTCAGGGTGGAGGAACATGACCTTTTCAGGCGCTTTTAGGTGCTTCTGATAACTGGCCGCCCTCTGTCGCAACCTAATATGTTTGAACACAGTGTGAAAGCCCTTCAGATAGCTAGTATTGCAGGTCAACACGTACAAAACCCACAGAGGAAGTCATTACTTACTCAATTAGAAATATACTTTAACTATTCAGTATGTCATGTGGATCAAGATTCCTGGTATGAGGGATTTGGTTGTTTCAAAATCCAGTGTTGGTCATTTCACAATATATTACTATTAAAGCAAATATGAGGTCATATGACTGGATTGTAACCTCACAGAATGAATCAAACAGGATGAGAATTATTTATAAAAGAGAAAGCTTCTCTAAAAATAAACGATAGCAAGCAGTAGTGACTGGACAATTAGAAAGTTATGATCATAACTAAGGACAAAGCCAGATGCTGATGTTTACCAAAATATGGTGTGGGTTCTTTTCATGCCTGAAGCCTACATTTTCCTGCTATAAGAAAAACAGTTCTGAGCAGTAGGTGAACCAACAGCAGCTGTTAAAAGGACAATAATTGGACTGCACCTGCTAGAGATCACAGCAATAGGAAATCCATATCTGACTCATATCCTATTCCTACAATTCTCATTGTTAATAATAATAATAATAATAAAAAGAAACACAAACAAATTGAAGTAGCAGAAATATAACACCAAAAAGAAATCGCCTGAAATCCTTCTTGCCTGGCATCACTGTTAGTTTGTGACTAGGAACTTTCCATACCTCTTAAAACATTGTTTCTAGAAATGGAGAATCCTGTACACAACTGAATTTCATCAACAGCTAGATTGTTGTGGCAATTAGCTTTTAGTGCAGGCAGATAAGCATTTAATGCTTGAGAAAGCTCTTTAAAAGCCACTAGTGCAGCCAATATAAATGGAAATTCAGTAAGCCTTATTTAGCAGCTGACAGGTGAATATTAAGGACTATCCAATAACTCCATCCACTCTTTTCCATCAGCATGCTTGTATTTCACATGAAAACTACTGGAATTTGTTTTGCGAGTCCTTCAGAACGGAATTAAGCTCTCTTCTTCATTTTCCACTTTTACAAGCCACTTCTTAATCTTTGTGTTCCCTGATCAACCTAAGTCTGTAAGTCTGGTTCAGGGCGCTTTGATTCAATGCCATGCAATATAACACCACGATGATTACACACCATGTCTGCATTATTTATTGATGTTCCAAGATGCATAAACCTAGAATACTGATGCTAAGCAAGGTCTTTAAAATAAAGATTACCTGATATTTAGAAATGTTAAAGACTGTAAGTTCAAAATAGCCTCTGGGATGTATCGAATGCAATTCTGGTACAAATTAAGGCTCTCGAGGGAGACAAAGTGACATGCTTCTGCTGGAAGCTCTGACAGTCTGTTCCGTGACAAATCTGCGGGCAAAAAAGAAACATTCAGTGAAACTTCATGAGGGCAAGCATTGTCTGTATACACAGAGACACACTGCGAAGAATTGGACAGGAATCGGTTTTGCTGTCCTGTAAAATTTTCAAGATTACAAAATGATTCCCATTTCACACAGGAAAGAAACCAAGATCTTAAAATTTTACAGCCACAGTGAGAAAGAGAGAGACAGATGCAACGTTCCCTAGCAGTCATGCTTTCACATATCAAATTGCCTAATGCTTAGGGAGCTAGTTTAAGATGCTGAAAGCCCAGCTTCCAATCTCTTTTCTAGGACCTCTTTAGATTATGGACTTGGTATTTGGGTGCTTTAATGAGGGATTTATTACACTTTATATAGTGATTAAACAGCCATTGGTTGTGTGTATTAAAGCATACACACACACACACACACACACACACTCTTCTCTCACCTCCTTCCTAAAATACTTTGTGATATATGGAAATCTCAGTTTCAAGCCTCTAGTCTCCTATATATACATGTCATATAGATACACACACATTTATAGATAACAGCTCCAATAGGGAAAAACATGGAGCACATCCCCTTTTTTTTGTATGATGGCCAGAGCTTTCCCCCTTCAGAGAGGTAACAGTTCAAGCCTTTACTCTCAATCAGGCGATGCAAGGATTTGAGCTGGTCTCCCCAGTTCCAGAGAAATGCCCTGCTTGCTGCGAGCTGTAAGGTTTACTATTTCTTTGTGATTATACATTCCCTTTCGGGCAGGAGATAAAATTTAATCCAAAGTAGCACAAAATGTCTATATTTGAAGATCAACATTTTCCCTAAGCCAATTCCAATTATCAGGTCTACATGTATAAAATATCCACCAGCATTACTCTCTACACTGTATTCCTTCAAGTGTAAAAGCTGCACTGTGATAAATAGCACAGTTGCAGAGGGTTATTTTTTGTTTAAAGAAGGGCACGGAAATAAATGCCAAAGGGCGGTTCTCCAAACAAACACAAGCAGCTCCTGCTTCCTAGCACACCCAGCTGTGAACGCTGACAAGAGTTATGGTCACCATCAAGAGCACAAGAAGGATTACCCTGTGGCAGCAGGGAGTTCCTACAAAGCTCCTGCCAGTTCAACAAACTGACACTTCACCCTTACATTTTAAAGCAACAGTGGACAGTCACTGACAAAGAACTATCTAGCCTGAACCAGTGTTGTGAGTGATTAAAAAAAAAATCCAAATTTAATTGCTATTTTATTTATTTATTTTGAATTGCAATTCCTCCTCACCAGCATAGGAAGATAAGAACCCTCGCCCCCAAATTTATTTTATAAGCTGAATACGGTAATTTCTATCTCTTTATTCCATGAAGGAACTACTCAATACAGGTTACTTTGCAAACACTGATGATTCAGAAGGGTCTTGTGTGTCTTGAAGATTTTTTTCAGACAAAGGCAAGCTTGCCCAGAGCAAAAGAGCCCTTATCAGAGATACTCTGTCCACTGCATTTAAATTAACTTCACTGCCTCTGCTCTGTGTTGCCCAAGGAAAAGCAGTTGCTCTTAGTGCAGCAGGAACTAACTCTGTCTAGCTCAATGCTTAGAGCTTTGATCAGAAAACACCCTAAGCTATCGCTGATCACTGGAGAAAAAATAAGTAATAAAAATCCTAGTAGAAAGAAGCGCTACGAAAACTTTGCAGAGAACAACCTTCAGATGTATTTTAATATACAAGCGGGAAGGAACTGCAGTCTGCAGGTATGAGTGAAGCCAACTACAGCAAAGGCTATGACAGATATAAAATATACCAGATGTTGATACACACAGATGAGAGAACATGAAAATCATGGAAACTTCTAATACACTGATATAAAAAGGTAATGGGAAACACAAAACTCCTTGTCTGTTCAGCAATGAGTAGGAGAATCACGCTACAAAGGCAATTAGGCGCTTCCCTTCTTTTCAGCTTGTATCAGCTGAAAATCACCCTGTTTAAATTGCTATTTCTAACCAGCTCCAACACTGGGAGCTAAAACTACAAAATAATAAAAGTCATTGGCATTAAGTTTGTATTGCATTCCTCGAATTGCTTAAATGTCTTATGGCACACAACAACTTTTTTCCCCCCACTTTTCTATTTTTCAGGAAAGAGGACACCTATTCTTTAAGTAAAGTGAAGAAAAACTTTCACTTATAGGTAGCAAAAGACAGTTTCCCTAACATCCTGATCTTACCATCTGCTAATCTGGATAAAACATCAGTTAAATGTTTCAAATACATTATTCATGCCCAATGAAACTGAAACCAAGCTGGTCATAGTCCACCTGTCTTTTTAACAGCATTTCTCACCAGTGGCCACTGTGGTGGCATACAAACTACGAGGGAACTTGTGCGAGAAAACCTAATAAACCCTCAGTGGCTACTGCATCCATCCTTGCAGATACAGTAAAAAATAAAAATAAAAATAAATGCTTGCCATAGCTCAGGGCACAGCCACTGACCTAAAAGGAGTGAGCACAGACATCTGATCAACCCTCATTCAGAAAGCCAGTCAAAACCCATCATGCCCACCTGATTCTATCACATCTACAACCTACTCCAAGTCAACTGGGTTTACAAAGTTGGAGAACCCCAAGAAATACCATGACACAAACTGAATGGTAATGTACCTCCTATCAAAGAGTAAGCAAAGTCAAAACTAGCACGATTCGGTCAAGCAACAGCACTTTGTTCAGCAGAGGGCATTCAAACCCTGGCAACTTGCTCCACAACTAGAGGTGGTAGATAGATCCATCATCAGCAACAGAACTACCACCTCCTTGCAGAACGCCTGTGCAACAAACGCTGTATCTCAAAACTCCCTTGCCTGAAAAATTTGGTTGAAATCAAGCAAGGAAGAGTCATCACGTGTGCCCTTTTTCTTCCTCTCAACTATTTCGGTATGGTTAAGACTCTTAACTCACAAGGGATAACTCCTAAGATTCTTCTAAATAAATAAATAATAGATAAGTATATAAATGAATCGGGCTGAGCTAAAGGTTTGACTTCATAACCAAAGTGGTCTTTCACATAAATTTCAAGCTAGCATAAGCCAACACAACTTAAATTAAAGAAAGACTACAGTGACGGATCCTGCCTTCCTGCTACTGCCAGAAACTTTTCCTCCCTCTGTTGCTCATTCCAGGCCCTTTGTATCGTCACTGTTTAGGGGAAACCCTGAGTAGTGTTGCATCTAACAATTTCTCCAGGTTATTAAAAATCCCTACCAGTTCCCTCATCACCTCACTGCACAATCCTGCAAACCTTTACGGCAACACCAGGAAAATAACGGCGGCAGGGTCTCTTCTCCTGGTGGCAGGGATAACTTTTGCTGACATAAAGCACTCGCAAAACTTCAGCCTCAGTGGAGACAGCTTAGATGAATCAGGCCGATCAGAACCTGCCTAAGAATCTGTAGATGATAAAGGAGACAATAAAATGTCTATTTCCCACAGAGACATAGCATACACTTTCAAGGGAATTTATGCAGTGGACTCCTATTTTGCACAAGCCATCTCCCTTAACTCACTAGTCTTTCCCAGGGTTTCTTTACCTTATTTCCATAATTTGATTCTCATTAATGTTTTACTAAAAAGTGATAGCAAACTCATACGAAAACTATAATAATTGTGTAGCTGCAGTAGAGTTGAAGCAGAATAACAGTGCTAAAACTACATAACAACGTGATGCCCCAAATTGCAACATTCCCAATGGGATCGCTCCTGTGCCAACATTGTCCTAAAACATAACAGAAGAGCGATTTCCAAACAAACATATTGTCCCAACACAAATACAAATCCTGAAACATTCATAGTAAGTGCAGCCAATCATAGTATTTGTAATCACTAAAATTATTTGAGATACATGCAGCTTGCCATAAGGTTTCACAATCATGTGTTACAATGTAAGAAAGGGAGAAAAATGCAAATTATTCCAGAGATTTAGAGATGACAAGCAACAAATAGGAACAGAGTGTAATCTGGGGGGGGGGGGGGACACCTCAATTTCTACATTAACTAGATGTTTATGCATCTATTTTAAAGAATTATTACATCATGGGTCCCCATACATTGTGCTTTTGGGGGGATCTTACAGGAATGGGAGTTAATTCCACTGTCATTATCTCACAGTATACTAACACCCTTCCAACACACAGCTTCATCCCTCCTTCACACAGCTGTGCTGGCAAAGCAGTTTTTAGTACTACCCATTTTAACAGAGAAATAGGCCTCTCAATTAACAAGACATATTTTCTGGCAGAAAACGTCACAATGTAAGATTTGTTTTAACTCTGTTTTGGAAAGGGTTTAACCATAAATGTGAGAAGTCTCAGTTGCTTTTTGTTTCATTTTATCTTACTACAGAGCATTAAAAACCTAGTATTTATGTATTGTTCAGACCATAAGGCACAAGAGTACTACGAAATATATGAAGTCCTTCTTAGCTATGATTTGGTATTTCCAAAGAAGTCAGTCCCTGCAAAATAAGATTAAGTATGAAGAAATAGAAATACATTTTTTAAAACAACAAATGAGCTCACAGCATGATAGAAAAGACACACTAAAGTTGGCTAGCAGTAAAGACTTAAGTTTTCCAAACTTCCCTCAATCTACAGTGATTTTTAAATCATGGCATTTCCGCCTAGCACTGGAAATTCAATGGAAAGCAGTTTAAATCGGAGCTGAACTTTGAGGCAGCAATACAGTCTCTTAAACCATTCAAAGTAGGTGTAACCAATTACAAGTTCAGTCAGTAACATCGCAGCAGTTTTACTCACATGATAGTCATGAGAATACCATCTTATTTGAGCATCCGTGAGTTCATGTGCTTGAGTGGGGAGCTAAGAGGGAGGTTTGCCAGGAACAAAAAAAGGCAAATGCTAGAAAGAAGGCCAAGATACTGCAAAACCAGAACAGGATGATTTCCAAGCACACCTCAAGATTTAGACAAAAGCAAATACATTATAAAATACAGTGTGAATTCTAAAATTGGATGTGAAGTACCACTTTTGGTTATTTGCAACCCTCTTCTCCCCAACCGAACCAAAAAAACCTCCCCAAAACAAACAAGTATTTAAAATTCCAAAAATCCAAAACACAGCATCCCTAAGAATCAGTGACATTTTTGATTTTGGCCAATTTCTCTGGAATCCTCCCTCACCCCAGGAATCAGACCTCCATGTGGGATCAGCAGTGGGGCACAGAATACAGCCTTCAGTGTATGCAACAATTCAGCAACTCCGTTCTCTTCTCCTTCCTCCTAAAAATACCTAAAGGAAATGAACAGTTCTAACAAAACTAGGGGAGAAGTATTTTAAAGAAAAGCACTCCGGTGACTGGTTATATATTTACATGTGTATTAACCTGCAGGACAGCAGTATCTGGTGCTTTTCCAGAAAGAGAAAGTGAGTGTGAGATAGAGGAACAAAGATTAAGGTATTTAACTCAAAATACCTGGTCAATTAAATTTTTAAGTTATAAATGCTTTTCTGCTAGCATGTGTGCATGTGTGTGTGTGTGTGTGTGTGTGTAAATAAAAAAATAACTCTACAATAACCAAAACCCCCCAGAAGTTACAGTACAAACTATTATAACTAAAATTCATATGAATATTTCTCTCTCCATTTCTCAGAAAAATGACACAACGCTGCAGTGAGATCTTATTTAAATCCTAAGTATTTTCACAAATACTGTGGCATGAATTAAGAAACAATTGATAACTGTCCAGTCAAACAAGCACCAGCCAATTTGAGGCAGAGTATCTGCTTTACTACATGTGCGCATACCCTTGCTACATGACATACCATTAAATGCAGAATGAGAAGAAGAGAGAGACTAATCCCAGCCCCCCAAAAGCACAAATTCTGAATTTCACGAAGAATAAACATATGAGTGAAATATGGTTATTGCAATCTGGACTAGGAATGACTTGTTTCTGTTCACCTTTCATGGGTTAAAATTACTGGTACCAGAAATCTGCTTTAAAAAGGCTCTTCCAGGCTGCTATAAACAGATCTGTTTCCTTGAAGGCAAGATCACGTGGAATTTTGGCAAAGGGGAAACGTTCTTTGGAACTAAAGTTCTTTGTGAAAGATAAAAAAAAAAAGCCAATGATACAGACACCAAATTAAGTTTCAGAGTGGAGTGAGATCGCTGACCCTTTCCATATTAATCAGGATTCCTCTCAGAAAGCCAGTATATCCAAATTTAAATGTGACTAGAAAATACATTACATTTAAAATGGCATCATTTGGCACTAAACAGAATCACTTATTGTTAAAAGAAGAACGTTACCATAACATCAAACACTAGCAGGACTGTGATCATATCTTTAACCTAAATTGTAACGAAAGTTTTTTTTCAAACAGAAATTCACAGATGCACAAAGATGCACTAAGGTGCCTGGCACTTTACCCCCCGGCTTAAGCTATAAAGAGGGGGAGCTGTGGCTCAACTGCTGCCGGCACTCAAAAAAGCAGGACGGTGGTGAATTCCAGTTCACCCCGAGATGCTGTTGTGATCAGTCTATTAATCCAGTTGCTCTGGGAATACCACGTCTGCTCTCACTCCAATTAACTATGACATGAAGAGCAGTTCTAGGCCTGGTCTGTGTTACAAAGTTTTGTAGATTAAAAAAAAAAAAAAATTAAGAAAAGATTTGTCTTTTGTCCCCACTGATCTGCACGTGTCCTTCGCATTTTTTTAATGGAAACCAACAGAACCCAGACTTTTGACTGTCCATTCAAAACTATAAGTCATCAACCACCACAACACCCGCTGGCAAAATGCTAATGGGAAAGAGTTTGTGACATAATGTCAGCAGCTGTAAACTGTGGGCTCCCACCCATGATATATCATGTCTTCTACAGCAAACCAGTTGCAGATGTGGGACATCAGCCATGAACGTGCTGCAGCAATGCAACACTACTGTTATCTGCGAACAGATTTAAATCCTGACAGTAACGTTTGCTGGTACACACAGCCCTAATTAGGATTACTTCATCTGAAGAAAATATTCCGTTTTTCTGAAAACTATGAAGCATGTGCTGTAATTCAAAAGCATTCAAGTTTTTCTTTTTAAACTAGACAAATCTAAAATATATTAACCTGCATGGATATACGTCATGAAAAAGTAGGGAAGTAGTTGGTGTAGTCTTGCAGATATGGAAAGTACTTCACCTGAACAAACTCATTTACAACTACTGCTTCATAACAGCCAGCCTCCTCCCTGGAAATTAACTGCTCGGATTAGCAATGTTATCTGAAAGATGTGCGTAAACAGACCTTTTGAGGAACTTCTTGATGTTATTTGATAGCTCAATTATGACAAAACACATTTAAAACCAAATCTATCAGAACCATTACTTACATTTCCAAATGCATTTGAAGCACATTGTTATATAAACTTTAAGGGCACGTTCTGTTCATTTGTAATTCTTTCTATTAGCCAAGTAAATTCAAGCATGTTGATCCTGGTCTTATGAACTGATTTGTTTTACCTCCCAAACATTTCAACACTTGAAATGAGAACTTGAGAACTTGAAAACAGCAAAGCTTGTGACTCTAATGCAGAAAACATTTTCATAACGTTACTAAAAGAAGATGAATAAAATGAACGCATAGCCCTGAACAGATGAGCTACTGCTGTTATTGTACTGTTTGTTCTTTCTTGCGCATTAAAAACCATCATACTTTTATGATATCAATCTGATGATGTTGGGTCTCTGAACTCAGCAGCTGGGAATGTTTTCCTCTCCTTTCTAAGCACTGAAAATGTCAGCATCTTTAAAGCTTCGTTTCACACCTGGAGGATTTCCTGCCATAGGAGGGATGACCTTACTTCTTCCTGCCTGCTATTATATAACACCACCACTTTTGTCATACCCACTCTCCTAAGTACTTATTTAAAAAGAACCTCAGAAATGACTTCCCCTGACTCAACGTCTACCTGCCAGCCTTGTCGAACCTGAACTTTTCCCAAGCGTTCTCCCATCTAGCTTAGACACCTCTTGTAAACCTATTAATTTAGCCTATTAATTAAAGTTGGCATTTACTGAGCTGAGAAGAGCCTACTTTACTTCAGCCATTCCTTTGTTTTCCCTAGGCAATGCACAACGCGAGTGCCATAGCACCACCATACCCAAGTCGAAATACCTGAGTAACAGTTACAGGGAAGATTCTTTTCACCTACAATACTTCTGCAGCCCTGTAAACAGCCTACTGAAATACAGCCCCCCATTTCCGGCTTCTATTTCCATTATTTCATTAAGTTAGAAAAGTTAGTTGTCAAATATATGATCCGTTCTTCATATACATATCACATTTTTACTTAGCAGCAGTAGTAGCAACATTAAATCGTGTTTTAATGCTTGCAAGGACTAACATTTTGTAACCGAGAATCTCCAATCTGCTGGTTTCTAACAGACTGCAAGATTTCTGCAGTTACAGAAAATGAGGCAGAGGTTAGTGGTTTGGTCCAAGTGTCAGCTTGGCAGCGCTACGCCTGCAACGCAGAGGTGCTTACCACCAAAGGCGACTTAACAAACCTGACAATATACCGTATAACACACTAAAACTGAAAGATCACATTTATGAGAGTCTTCTACATTTCCTGACTTGCTCTATTAAAAACCAGGTTTGTAGCATGCTCTTAACCAAAGCTGCCTCACATTGTCCTTTATAAATCCCATTTCAAATTGTCACCAAATCTTTGCCAAATCTCAGCGGTATGGACCAAAGTTTCGCATATACTACTCGCTCTGGCTATACTTGTGTTTTGGCACACTCAGTACAAACAATAAAGCTTTTGCCAGAGTTTAAAAACAAACAAAACCCCACCTTACTCTGAAGAACTCTCACTTGCTAAATTTGCTACAAACAAAGGATGCATGAGTACTATGGTCAAAGAATTTACCTTTTCCCTCAACACCTAGGTTAACAACAACAACAACAACAAAAAACTAGCCAGGTTTCATTCGGCTTGTTTTAAGTCAGGAGCATCTTAGGAACAGTTGCAAAAGGGAGGCTGTCAGAATTTGGCTTCCAGATTGCTTGAACTACGCTAGCTTATTAAGTTGCCCCTTCAGCTCTTCTCCATTAAAACACATCACATAAAACCAAGAAATGGATTAAGTATAACTATCACTGAGCTTAGTCTCTGCAATACTCACTATTCACTATAAAACTAATAAAATCTATGTACAAAAGTCTGAGCTTTCTTTTTATATTGAAAATAAATAAATAACCTCAGCCATACCTGGGATCAAAGACTAAAATAGAGAAGACTCTAAACACCAACTCCCGTTCTTGCTCCCTTTCTTCTTCCAAGTTATTTTAATGCATACTTGCTGTGGTTTAGCTTTCTGTTTTACACATGAATTAAAACCTTATGGGTGTCACAGTGAAAAGCACTGACTAAACACAAACACATCCATTTTAGTCCTGCACCCTTTATGTCAGATGCTGTACATGCTTGTTTGACAAGAGCATTCCCAACTAAAGCAAGATTTTCACACAGCAGTAGACCACGAGTACTGCAAGAAGAGCATAAACATTCCAGTCAGAATGACAACTTGGAAAAAATGCCACTTCCTCTGAGAAATAATAGTATTTTCCTTTTGCAAGGAAGACTACTGCTTTTTATTAAAAATAAAAAAAAAGAATGGAAACTATAGATCATCATTATATGGCTGTTCCTATGCGATTGCTGGCAAATAGGCAAAGGTGACAAGCTCTAGCCCTTACAAAGAATTCAGAATTCCCAATATTCCCTGGCCTTCAGCCTCTTACAGGCCCTGGAACAGGAAAATCAGTAGCCTTAATGAATCACTGTTCTGTCAAGCTTTTTTTTTTTTTTTTTTTTAAAACATAGACTGTGGTTTCACAGTCAGCTGATCTAAGCCAGTGCTACTACTGAAGGGAATGATCCCTCACTGACCATGTGTTATCATCCCCTCTCTTACATCCCTGATCGTACAGCCACACAGCCAGTTGGATTTCATTGCTGAGAACAAATCCTGCAAAAACCAAAGCCACAAACAGTCTTCAGCCCTTCTGAGACATGATCTGATTTATGGTGCCGCTGTGTAATCTCTAACACCAACACCCGGGAGAGGATGAGCACGTGCAGCTACAGGAGTATGGAAGAAAGGGACCACGACTTTGGGCAGTAGCTAAGATTTGGACCGGCTGGCTTATGATAACCATGAAACTGCACTTTTCGGTTCCTTAACATACACATTGCTAAATAAAACAGAGATCTCTCATCAAAGCAGCAAATTACACAGTGGTGATCAGGGATTTATTCCCAAACTTTTGCTCATTATGGATACGTATTTGTGGACCCAGTACGATGTTTTAAGGATCACATATGGTGCAGCAGAACAAACACTTCAGGAATGAGATGCAACTACTTTTTCAGATGAGTAGGGAGCAGAACTCAATGGCTTTAAAAGGAAGCCATGATCAAGGAAGACAGATGACCCCATAGCTAGGCTTTATGGCTGCTCAGTAAACAACAGCACCGAGTATGGATAGACTACACGCTGTAACTGAATGCGCTGACACAGCAGAGATGATTTCAGTGAAGACCAACTGTTCATCCATGTTCGAAAATAAGGATTAATTTTAACCCTTTACTATGAAGTTTGGGGTTAAAGAAGTTTTTATATATACCCCGCTTCCAACATGTGGTAGACCCTGCCCCCGCAGAATCTTCTCTCTTCCAGCAATTTCATTCCTTTTCCTCAATAAACTTGGGCATGTGGCCAACAGCATAACTATGCTTCTTTTTCAAACAGTAAAACACCAAGCCAAGCTAACTAAAGTAAGTGAAAGTAGGAGAAGCAAAGTTGCAAGAGATCTAACAGAGAAATGAACCAGGGTCTCCAGCTCACTAAGTCCAGTTAAATTGGCAAAGAAGTTCAGTTCCCCACTTGCAGGTTGCACTGCAGGTCCCACTGTTTTTTTGTGGGAAACATGTGCATACAGTATTTATCTCCAGGAGAAGTCCTCTGGACTACACCTACAAAGCTGATAAGGCAGCACACCCCCCTTCATTAATTAGTCTGTTTTAAAGGGGATTACTTTGGGTTGACTTAAACCTATTCCTATCTGACTCTGATTAAACTGAAAAAAAAAGCCAAACAAGTCAAATCATAGCATAAGACCTGTATGCCTAGTCTTTTAGGCTAGTTTAGCCAAAATGGTTTAAAGTGATGTCTTCAAGCCTTGGAGATATACTCTCTGGGATCGAGTTACTCTGGTGTAAAATCGTCACCTCAATTAGATATCCCTTACTGCCACTTTACTGGAAGCCACTGATTCTACAGCACTTGTGTGAGCATTTCCCAATTCACTGGGCAAGCAAAACAGTCAAGTTAGCTCATACTAATATTTTTTTAAATTGTTTAAACTACTCTGACAAATTCTGCCTAAAGCTAACTTGGGAGGACTTACATGAACTGCATCTCTAGCAGATTCGTGAGGGCAGTGGACTTCCTTTGTCAGCACAATCTCCTTAAACTAGCTCATAACTGCATGTAGAAAAGTTTTTGCCTTTACAAAAAAAAAAAAGTTTAGAAGAAGATGCAGAACAGAAGATTTTTAAAAGAAAGTTTTTAATCAGGATTTTCAAAGCAGACATTACTTGGAAACCAATCAGACTGAAGTCCTCATACTTTAACATTTTATTTTCTTTTAGCATTAACAACCACCTTGGTTAAAACAAAGGAGACTAAGCTCATTTTGTAAACGTTTTGCTGCAACACCATCACTTAGAATCAATATGCATTTCAGATTTGCTGATTCAGCCCCTCAATCCCAGCATACACAACACAAAATTTAGCTCTCTTGATGTATTTCTTCCTTGTCTGTTTTTTCCTTTAACTTAGATCTGCTTTACCAGTTCACATGTTCAGTATCCTGGAAGAATTATAATGCTTCAGAATGAATACCAATAAATGGATACACTCCTAGCATACCCCTCTCCATTTTTTTCTTCACATAGGCCTGAGCTGCTCTTCTCCCACACTGCTCATGAAAGAGATAGCTTCCTTCTGCAGCCTCTGTTCCCCAATCAGGAGATTATTTCTTATTTCCTTTTACATCTCCTCCCTTTCCCATGAGCACTTCAAGACAATTGACCACTCAAGACTGGAATATAACTTCTTGCTTTCACAAGGTAGAACTAACCTGCCTGTTACTCCATAACTGACGACGAGTTCTTCTTAACCCAGCTAAATTCAGTGGTCTAGTTTACAGTGCAGAGCAGAGGGGAGACAAACTGCTGCACAGAAATAGGAACGAATGGCAAAGGGCCAGAACTTCTTCAGCCTGCTGAGACAGTGTCTCATGAAACTATACTCACGCTCCATTAAACTTCATTTGAAGATACTCACTTGCAGGCTCCAGTTGGAAGGCAGAACCTTAAAGTCAAGTCATTTAATAATGTATATTTTATCTTATTTGTAATCAAAAAACTTGCTATTATCACACCACTGATGGACCAAAGACTGCAACCTTACGGATGCCAACTTTCTTCCTCCACATATGCTTTCACATAGTGTCCTTACACAATGGTAAGCTATATTCAAAAATATACTTGAATACAGGACATCATAATGCAAACCTGCCACCTCCAGAATGGAGGGCTACACTTGTGCTCTAACAACAGAAAGACATCTGCTTGCTAAAAAAGGAGAGAAGACTATGTGCTCTGTGTGGCAACTTCTCATTTCCTTACTTCTACAAGCTTAAAGAAATGCATTTCTCTCATGGTCCAGAGACCTGCCAGCAAGCTCTGAGAGGGCTCCAAGGTCTCCATGCACCTCATTATCTCCTTCAGTTCCATTTATCTCACTTTTCCATTTTTTAAACAAAAAACCTTCAGCAGCACGTACATAAGGTACTGCATACACACGAGTTTATGTAATATAGAAAAGATTCTTGCCAAGAACCTATACTACACATACAACTTCTCATCACAGACAGGACAGGACAGGAGAATAAACATCAGTTCCTCTATTTCATGACTTATTAGTCCCTAGACACTATGCTAAATACTCTAGTCTGTAGTACAAAACCCATAGTCAACTCCCAATTATTCAGAAAAGGAGAGAGAAGGGAGGGTCAGATAATATGGACAACGCAAAAGCACAGGTTAATATAAAACATAATGCAGACAATGTACAATGACAAGTAATAACACTACTGACAGAGGAGCCTCAAGACCTCCTAGGTAGCACTGACGCAGGCTAGAAAACCTGCCTAAGACAGCACAGTGCCTTTTGAACGCAGGTAAGCTGTCCAACCTGGCTCTCGCAACCAGCTTAGACACTCCAAGTACACCTATTGCACTGTTAAACCACCCCGAATAATCTGTTCATAGCCATGGTGAGTTCCAAATGAGAAGACTAGGGGCGAGGAAGAGCATATGTTACTGTTGCTCTGCTTAACGCTCTGCTCCCTGGCATTCATCTGTTTCAGTGAAATACGTTATCTTCAGCAATTCCAACTGCTCCGCAACTAAACCTTAACTTGGGGAAGGAGACCTAGCATGAAGTAAAGGCAGGAATAAGGCAGGCAGGCCGGAAATGTGAAAAGCTACCAGCAAAGACTTCGTATTTCCCATCATTCATATATTCATTTTACTAAATGCTAGCAATGACTTCGATTCATCTTAATATTGTACATAAACTTCTCCCTCTACAAGTGTTTTAACATGTAAATATTTCAGTTAATCTAAATAGCAATAACAGCCTCAATTTACCTAATATATTGTTTTTGCACATTCCCCCCTATATATTGCACTGACTAATTCAAAATATATTACTTTACTCCTTTTTCTCAGACAGTTTACATAGAACAATACGTTAAAGTCAGCAATAGATGGACAGACCACAAAGAAAAAAGTTTTGGCTAACACCACATTTCAGTCTTACTCGGACAGACAGAAACAAACCAGCTCAAACCAGAACTGAAAACTCAAAGGTCCTAAAAGCAAAGTCAGTAATGTCGTATAAAAAGGCCAATTTCTTTCATAGAAAAGCAAGGATTTCTATAAAATTTTAAGCCAGTTATTAATGCATTTCTGAGAAGCTCTTAATAGAGTGCCTCTGTATTTATGGCACTGGGATGCTGCTTCATCAGGCTACACAGCGAGGTCACCAAGTATGTCTCGTCCCGTTGCAGACACCAATCTGTCTTCAGCAGGATGGTATTTTATTGAGGAGAAAAGTCAATAAAGCCCTAACAGTCAAAAGTCCTATGTTCTTTTAATGACCCTTGGGGCCATCTCTCATGCTGACATCATCCCTAACAAAAAAAGTCTGTTGCACTTTACACAGGCAGTGTTGCAATTTCCAATAGGACAATTATTGCCAGAATTTGAGAAAAAGAGCTGGAATCTTGCCAAGGTATCTGTATGGTGCTAGCCATTTCAGTGTCGAGAAATAAAACAACAGTAAAGAATCTGTATGGAAAATATCCTGTAGCAAACAGAGAGAATAGCCAAATGAGGAGATAAACGACAGCAATTGCCAAAACATATGTTCATAATATAAAATAAATTTTGAATCTGGAAACCATAAAAGTCACCTTCAGTCAAAACCACACAATGCAGACACTAGCAGGGATCAAGGACTACAGAACTGACAGCCACAATTTCATGTGTCTTCACTATTTTAAAAGCTAAGCTTGCTAAAAAAAACAAAAAAACAAACAACCCCCCCCCCACAGTAACGAGGCCATCAAAATGAAGGTTACCCTCTCAAACAATATTTTGAATAGATTTATATAAAGCTTTTCCATGAAAAAGAATCAACGTTAAGAATCTCTGACAGCAAACAAGCAAAACCCAAATTGATCCTACTACAACTGAAAATAGACTTTTTCAAAAGAAAAACAAAACAAAAAGACAAAACCCTGCTTGGGAAAATGCTTAAGGTAAGGCTTAACAGAAAACATTTCTCCTATGAGGCAGTGATTCAAATTAATCTCAAACTACAACTGTTGCTTTGAAAGTTGTTGGGTGCTCCATGAGAAAGGAGTGGCTCTGTCACTTGAGCTCCTCCTGAGAAATATCACAGACAGTTTTGTGCATGTGTGAGTGAGAGACAATTCTACCCGAACTGGCTCGGTACAAACTTCATGAAATGGAGGAACAAGGAGAATGAAAGCTTTTTCTCTTGCTACAAGACTCCTTGAAAAACATTAGGACATGGGAACGAAGGGAACAAATTCCACTTCCAGAGAAGTCTATCATTCCACCTCATAATCACCATTTTAACTGCTGTTATTATTATTTTTTTAATAACTCTACTTAAGCACAAAACCACATAAAACAACGTTCACTTGCAAACACTCAAAAAATCCAAACCAAAACTCAAACCGAAAAGCTCAAAAGGAAAAAGTTGCAGAACAACTGCTTCATGCACGCCAAGACATGGACATCAGCATAATGACACTCTGACCGAATAAAAACATGGTATTGCTCCTCAGTGACATAACACCCTGCCTGCTGTCCACAGCCTAAGAAATACTTGACTGTGTTCCAGCAGAGCATGGTTTCATTTTACAAGAGCGCTTCACAAAGTTAGGAGTGAGGGGAAGTGTGAAGTAAATGAACTCGTCTTCCATACCTCCAGGAGAGCGTGACTTTGGGTCCAAAAGGAATTACCTAACTGTAAACACTTTAGCTTAAAAATTTTTTTAAAAAAGAAAACAGCATATAAGTTTTGAAAACAGAGCTAGACCTATTGCCAAATTATAAGACCCACAGCATGCAAACCTCTAGATCCGTTCATTTGTTACTTTTTCTTATTAAAAAATTATGAGAATTGTTAAAAACATACATTTAATCAGCTCCATCCATTTTGCTTCCTAAAAACCTCATTAAGATTAAAAAACTTGGATAAAAAGAGGCACAACGGTTTTCAGCTTTGGAGAAACAGCAGGTGAACTAGTTTCAGTATCCAGAATACTGCAAAAAAACCCAAACAATTCCAACCCAAACCAAAGAAAAAAGTCCCACTGCAACAACCATCCCCTGGAGTTCAAGTCAATAGACTTAATGGAAATACTTCAACTTTCAGCTTTCAAAGGTCTGCACAGAGGAGTGGGGAGATGCAAGAGAAGGGCTTTGACGCACAGCAAAGAGTTTTGAAGCGTAAGTTTGATTTGCATTGAAAAGCAAAGCAGCAGCCGAGGAAGCACATGCAGCAAAATGGAAAGGTAATACTGAAAATAACTTGCTCAACTATGCAAAGTTTTGAAGACAATACGTTATAAAAACAGCATAATGTTAAAATATTAATTTAGCTTCAATATAAATATTGAAGAGATCAGCTACAAGAGAGCAGTCAGGGTAGGAAAATGTGAGGCAAGCAGGATATTTGAAGTTTATTAAAAAGTGATGATAAAGCATTAACAATAAGGATGGTACTGAAGTAGGATACTTCTGTCACCTTTAAAGTAATACCAACCTCTGGTTACTACAAGTACAAGATGACAAAGAAAAATCTATCCTGAGATCACTAGAAGGACAGAAATGCTCCTATACTTCTAACAGAAACAGAATAACATTCTTCAAGGTACTGTAAAGCAAGTACGAGGAACTTGTGAAAAGTGCCACCACAAAATACATTCAAAAATAAAATCAATTTAATTTATAGTGTATTTCACCTGATATTATTCAAAAATCTTTACAAACAAGGATTTCTCCATCTCCATTAAACTGTAACTACAGCCAAAGAGGAAACAGCTGTTTTAATAGCAAACAGAAATATTATGTGAAGGAAATGCATGCAGAGCACTGCATCTCATTGATAGCAAGAGTGGTAGAGATCAGAAGACAGGATACCATAAACTGAATAAAAATTTGGTCAATGAGAACTTGCCACCGGCGTTTGGCAACCCATGAAAAAGTCAGAGACAAAAAAACAGCAGAAGTAGTCTTCTCCCACTTACCACAGCCAAATGCAAACGAACATAAAGCAAACTAACAGCTAGAGTGAAAGGAAAGTTACATTTACAATTTAGTACGCATGCATGCACACTTCCAATAAACTCTTGTTCATTAATCTTCTCAGCACTGAAGCTAATATCTGCCAGAGGTAGGCTGACTTAGTTTTACAAATCAAGATCTTCAGAACACAAGTTACTTTCACTTATCAAAAAGGGTGTCCCCGGCTTTACAACCACCGATATGCCCAGATTCTCCTATCCAGCTGTTAAGCCCTGCATAACGTGCAATTTTATGAGATTACATAATGTAGTAATATAGTTTCAAATCAACTAGCATGGAAATAAAATACAAAGGCATACAAAATATTCTTTCAAATAATCTAGTATATCTGCAATATAAAACTTGAAATGAAAAGAAACTCAAGCACCCAAAATAAGATTATGATTTTTTTTTCTCCTCCTCATGGGGTACAAACTGTGTTCTCTAGATTTACAACCCCATGACTCAGCCTGCAAAGTAAAACAACGCACCAAACAGCTTATTCTGTAAATGCCTCAGACACCAGCGCATGTCACAGTGCAAACGGTTAGGAAGCAGGATGTACCATGCAAATTAGGAAAAGGAAAATGTGAAGAGACAGGAAACGCAGTGGTAGAAGGATTTCTTTAAGGTCCAAAATGGAGAAAGGAAAACAAATAGCCAAAATTAAGAACTGCCATTTATTTTATGTACGAACTATGTGTTTTCTTCTACTATGATTAAAAAAAGTAGACACAAGTGTTCAGTAGACTGAAATAAAAACTGGCAAGATAAAGGAGCTACATGAACAGTTTCAACTGAGAAATATGAAAGTATAAACTGCCCCTCAGCCTGGGCAGCGCTAGCTTCTCCAAACAGCTTCGGCGCCTCCGGCGGGGCTGCACCTCAGTGCCACGCAGAGCAGAGGGGAATCCGCGCGATTCCAGGCAGTTCTGGTTGTTTGCTTGCTTAAACCCCAAGGTCCTGAACAACTGTCAGGTATCAGAGCCATGTTTCACTACTACTACTATTAAGAAAGCTCTGGAAACACATGTTGTAGTCGTTCACAGAAGAGGAAACCCCCTCCCCCAAAACAGGGGACAATTCCGCACTGAGTTCATCTCAGAACCTGCTCACACAACTTGCATACTTGCAGAAGAGTTGTTCTAAGAGAGGTTTTAAGAAATAGGAAGACGAATTGCAAAATGCCTTAGATTTTATTTAAACGTGAAAAGCTATTTAAACTGACTAGTTTCAAATTGACATAATGTTACTGAAATGGAAATTCCATAGATTTATTTCTTAACCACTTTTTGGAGTAGCACTATAAGGACTGCGAATATAAATTCCACTGTGGTAGTGGGGACACAAAAAATGTAACAGATTAACAGATGTACTTCTCATTTTAGCAAATACTCATAGAAGCAAAGATGGCAGATGTTTAAAAGATTACATCTGTATTAGCTATATAATTCACACCCAAATAACGTGCACTAGAAGCACGAGAAAAAGTTTAGCACTTATATTTATAGCTCTTCAAACCGCTATATACCCATTAACTAGCAAATAGCAGTAAATGCAACACCCTTACCTATTCCCTAAAAGCAATTTGAATGTTATGAGGCAGAAAAAAAATAGTATTAATTTCATAAAGAATAAAGATTTCTGGCAAGAAAAGCCATTTCTAAAGATTTATTTTATTAGCTCTTTAATACTTCAGTCTAGGTGAAATTCCACAAACTGGAAGAGATTCTTGCATGAAGTAAGGACAACGCTCTTGTGAAAAAAGAGAGAAGAGCGATCAGGCTTTGTAACCTGTAATATAGTACAGCCAAAGTATTTTTGATTTCTGAAAGGCTGAATTTTTAGAAAACATAGTATGTAGAAGTGCTTTGCAGTTGCAAAAGTATACTGGAAAAATTAAACGTAAGGTACAGATCTAGGCTAAAAGTAGTTTGTAGCTTTGTAACAGACTCTTTATTCATATTTATCACATCATATTTATTTAAACGATCATAATCTTCTACACATTTGAACTTGCAGTGAACGTAATGACATGGAAAAAGCAGAGAAAGTTAAATATTTTAAAAATACGGCATATCACAATCAATATATTCAATATTCTCCAAATAATTAGGACACAGGTGTGCATTTGTAACCCCCTACATTCTTGGTATCTTAAAGTATAGCCCTGGGAAAAAGTTAATTCTTGAACATATAACAGGCCAAGTCTGACAGAACCTATGGCCTTCTCTGCATATTAGAGTACCTTTTTTTTTTAAACAAACATACTGATATTCTCAAAAGGATATTTCTGGTATTACAAATAAATCATCAGATAAATAGGAGGACAGCCTCACTCTTGCTGTACAAGAAGAGAGGATAAATTCCTCATCCGATACCATTCGCTTTTGGTTTCATCATTCACCATGTTTTTTAGGCAAGAGAAAGGAGGATGTAACACCTCAGTAACACTTCAGACAGTTGCCATGCATTCAGACAACAAGAAAATAAACTGAAATCTTCTACCTCTTATTTCAAATTACAAGTTAATGTTTTTTTTCCTCAGGGAAAGGGGTAAAAATTGTGAGCAAGTATCTTAAAAACAGAAAAATCGTAGAAAAATATTTCACAACTGCATAAGTGTACCAAAACCAGATGCAAAACAGATGTGAAGTTGATCACTGAGAAATCGGCAGTTAAATATTGTCTCATGATAAATGACACAATGGCACCCTTTAAACTGAAAATACAACTCAGAAAGCTGATTTTAATAAAATATGTATTTTCAAGGAGAAGAGAAACTTCAAGAGAGACTCAGCAGGACCAGTGAGTATGAGAGGAAAAAAAAAAAAGAATTTTCCATGAAAATGTTCTTCAGCATACTCAGAATAAAGAGCTAATATTTAATTACCAGTGAAGGATATTAAAGGTCCCAGGCTTTTCTTCTTATACTGTGACTTCTAACCGTAGTTATAACAATTTTCGGACACACAAGCACCACTGAATGATGGAACTTGATTTGCACAGCAGCAGAACAGTCTCATGCGATATATAAGACTTGAGTATTTTCCAACACATTTACTACTCAAACTATTAATCTGCTGGTTTAGCATAGATGGGTTCCAAAGACAGATTTTTACTCTGCTAAGCACAAATTCATCTGCCCATTGGCAAGCCAGCAGAATAGAAGGGAGTAGCAAATACTTTACGGCCCATGACCACATTCAGTTACGACCTTCTACAAAAACATTTATTCCATAGCTGAGCATACAGTCAGTGCACTGACAAGCACCTAATTGTACTGCTATTATTGGGTTCAATGACTTTCTTACTTCTAGGGAAGAGAGGGTATAGCACCAACTGAAAGTCTAGTAAAAGTCTTGGGCTATGACTGAACTTAGAGGTAACATATATGGCCATAAACAATAGTAATAACAAATTAAGCAAGTTTAAATTACTACTTGTCTCATCAGCACCCTAAAGTTAATGCTCTCCTCAGATTTAAAAGGAATTTTCTACCAAATATCAAGATGCAGATTATTCCACTTTTTAATGTGCTAACTTTGATGAGGGGAACGCAGCTGGCAATAAGAGAGGCATTTGAGACAAAGGACAAGATTAATGGGGAAAGAAATGAAGGCTGAGAGATGAAAACAGAGCTGGAACAGACAAGAAAAAATGAAATGGGGACAAAAGAGAGGCAGAACTGAGATGAAGACATATTGTTGGGGACAAGACATTTGACATGAACATGCATAAGAAGCCCAACCTGCTAGATTATAAACCCCTTCCACACCTAGTATAGAAATCAAGACACTCAAATCTCATCATTGCTCTGCTCTCAGCAAATATCCGTACAACTCGGAGGCAAAGCACACGTCTCTTCCCCTGCTACAGAGTCCACAGAGAGAATGATAACCCACTGCTGTCCATCTTACTGGCTCAAGTAATAGAGACATGATGGATGTAAAGGTTTGAACTGCACTGATGAACCACATGGATGTCAGCAAGGCTCCACATGACTAAATTTCTAGGGTAAAAGACTAACCTGAAAAAAAGGTATCAATAATTTGTACAGAGAAAACAAAAAATTATACAAGACTGGCAAACCGAGCTTACAGATAGGATAGTCTGTAAACAAGGATGTCCGCATAACTTAATTTCTCACTTCCTGTGCATATCTACCATCCACAAGTCTTTAATTAACAACCACATACAACTTTTTTTTTCTTTTTACTCTTCAAGATTTTTCTGTTCACATAGCATTCATCATACAAGATGAGCTTATTCTGTGTATCATGACTGATCACATTAGTTGTCTAATGTAAGACTACTGTTGCAAAATTAGAGATGCATCAAGGAATGAAGTAGCTGCAGAAAAAGGGATGGCTGACGTGAAAGCTGGTGAATGTTGTTTTGGAGAAATCGATTGCATCCTGCCAGTGCCATGTACTTCCTTCATGATGCTAAGCAAATCTTCAGAAGCACTTTTTCAAAGGTAATCATTAATGACCTATTTCCCTTTTTTCTTGATGTTTGGGCTTGATTTCCAGTACTCTTGAGGAGTCACCAATGCAGCTGAAGTTAGTAAGAACTGTACTTTGAAAAAATATAGTAATATGTAATGGTTGGGTTGCCTAAAAATTCAGACACTAAGTATTTTGAATTTGGTACCCCAAATCAGTAATTGCTTTCAATCTTTGTATTACTGCATGTTTTGTGTCTATAAAATGCAGTGATATCACCTTGCTTCACTTGACAAATTACATGAAAAATAGTGTCTGAAGATTATTCAGCTGTAAGGTGCACTACCCAAAAAAACAATTATATATTCTGTATTCAGTGCTCACTTTCAACAATATGCAGAATAAAGACACTGAAATTCACACGGTTCCTTGAACAATGAGGCAAAAAAATTGAACAGATGCTCATTAATTCTATCACCCTCTACAGAGAGAAGTTATCATTAAAAACTATGTGCAAAGGAGTCAATATCTGGGCAGCATAGCAAATGGGTCTTTTTAGGCATATCCTCATTTTTGAGTGCTTGAACTACATCTAGAGAAGACGATGACCGTAAATACTGTAATTCACAAAGCAATAACAGCCCAATTGAGAAAGAACAAAGACTCTCCTCACTCTAAAGAGACTTACCTCTGTCAGTAAAAGCAATGGTTTGTAGTATGGAATCTTAAGTGAGGTTGAAGTAGAGGGCTATTGGAGCAGTTTAGGGAACTTCTAAGTGAAAAATAGGCCTTCTTCCTGAATATAGCCAAAAATACCAACTTATACACAACTATCCTATAAAGACCAGACTGTAGTACCCTTTCATGTCTTCTTTAGATATCTATAATTCAGAGAACTAAAGCAGTATTTTAACTCCTTTAATACTCACACTGGCAAAGTCTACAGGCATTTTTAATGTGAATGGGTTCCCCCCCCACAATTATGGGGGTATGAACAGCAGCAGATAAAGAAGAAAGCACATTGCATAGCCCATTACTTTAGCTAAATACTCAACTGCAATTCATTAAAGCGGTTTGGCTAACATTGGAAACCATGAGATCCAAGCCTCATTATTTATTAAAGAGAGAAGAACCCTTGAATTGAGTTATAGCCTTTTCATTAGCTACCATGTAATGTTATTTTTAACACATGCTATATAATTTGCAATGTTTGTTGTAACTAATTTTTAATTGCTGGTTTCTTTTACTGAAGAAACTAATTATGTCAACTAAAGCTAAACCTAAACCATCAGTTTAAAATTACTTGCATAAAATAATATATTTTGCCAAATGGAAGTATGAGATCCAAATGTGCCAGCAGTAAAGTGTCACTGAATGCAATTTAACTCAACGAGGCATGCTCTGAAAGAAAAAAAATTCCTAGACCCGCAGACTCAGAGGCTAGCATGTTGTTTTACAAACAATAATTAGCAAATTTAAAACAGATCACTGATAAAGCGTTACAAAACAGAGTTAAAGTGTGATTTCACAATCAATTCGAGTCAACTTAATCTTGCATTTCTGCCAAAATGGGCCCTCATTCTCTTTGTCACTCCAGACAGTCTTTCCAACCTTTCTGTTTGCTGGCACTCACACATACGTGAAAGTGTAGTGAGCTGTCCAAGGAGTTGATCCAACTGAAAACTAGTTGCTGGCTTAGTTTTCAGCCAGATAAGTACAAAATAGCTTACTGGAAGGCAACATGATTGCTGGTGTTGACTACGCAGCAGGAGATGAAGACAGAACTTCCCCTTTTGGCATCAGCATAGAACTTGGATCACATTAGGTTGTGGATTTATGATTGACTTCGGGGAGTACTTAACTAATACAAATTTGCTACCTCCAAGCATAGGTAGCACCACAGGAGAAAAGGGCTGGAAAACACGATGAGAGAAACAAAGCCATTCAGTTTTTTCCTAAGCTCCAATCTGTCCCTTGTATGACCACAGGATGCAATATATTCACTTACCAGCCCTTTTCCTCTTGTCTTTTTACGTAATTACACAGTTATCACCACAAATATAACTGAAAGTGTGTACACAGACAAGTCACTATTAAAAAAAAAATCTAATCATGATGGTATCAAATCACTGGGGGCAGGAAAGTCAAAGACTGCTAGGGAAGTAACTAGAAACACGTGCAATTGTGAACACCACTTAGAAGAGTTTACTAGCAGTAAAAGAGTTGATTGTGGGATTGTTTTTGTTTTTTTAAGATCAACTCACTAAATAAAGGTATTCCAAATTTCATGCATCAATTTTATTCCAACATGGCTTAGGAAATACAAATACAAACTTGGACCCCACTTTCCTAGTTGTTATATAAACATTAAGCAAAAAACTACCTGTGCACCAAGAAGCTTGGAGCATTACTACAAGCCTCAGCTTTCCATCAAAAAACAGTATGCCACATTCAACAAAAATGAACTATAAACTACCACAGTCAACTTCTCTTCACATTTTGCTTAAGGTAACACAAGAAGCAAGATGACTGACCTCAAATTACCAATTTACTAAAGCACCACTCTCAGATAATTCCTTTAGCCTAGACTAAGAATTACCAGCATTTATGCATACAGCGCAAATGTGACCCAGGCTTTCCAATAACAGGAGCATAACAAGTTAAAAAAAAAAACAAAAACAAGGAACTAACAGTCATGTATTATTAGAGGACTGAAAAAATTAGGAGGTAAGACCAAAAAATGCAATCAAACAGGATGAGCTAGATTACTGTCTAAAACTGAAGAGCCATTCTTTGCTAAACTACCAAGTTTTGGGGAAGAGTGCCATCATCCTTTCTTCTCTCCCTACAGCTACTAGAACCTCTGGATAACGTATTTCTGCTTGGATTTTGATAGGGGCGGAGGGAACTATACACTTCGGAGCACAGGAATCTGAACCCTCATGAAATGTTAGATTTTGATTTTAATAAAGAAACTTCAGAGATAAAAGACTGATGCTGTAATCTCTTCTGACTTAAATACCAGCTACTTGAACTAAGAATCATCCCTTTTCCCTCCAAGTTCTCTTAAAGATCATAATGAAATAACATTCAAGATACAGTAACCCAAAGAGCTTTATTCAAACAATTATTTAATTTTAGGATGGTTTGGACTCTGTTGTTGTAGCTTTTAAGAATAAATGTTTGGGAAATACCAGCATTGCTATATAAGCCATACTGTACTTCTAAAGTTGTTTTATGTTTCATTAAGTAATATCAACTATATTTCTGGCAGAAAGTGAAAATACTGATGAGATCTCTTACTGCAAAAGAGTCAAATAGTCACTGTAAACCTTCTAAATGCATACAAGCAGTTAATGTATGGAAAACGTATTGACACTATGGTTAGATTTTGTTTCTATGGAGAGCTGCTAAGAAGAAAAACATCAGGACACATTACTGGCAAAGTCATTCAAAAGGTAGTAGCTGACAATTTTTCTTCTTTAAGAGCCTTGCTATCCTTTTTCATTATTAATATATTCCAGAAACATGATATAGTACTCAGCATATAATTATCCTGCTGGTCGATTTCCATACAACAGTCCTTTTTTTTTATTGCATAAACCCACATATTCCCATCTTCTCCTTTAAAAGTGGACACAGTGAGTGGTTTAGGTAATTATGATTGTCTTGGAGGGTTTGACAAATAACTTTCCTGTTCAATGTATGCTTTAGGCCACTGGGAAAGTTATCAAATGATGACCTCACAGTCTACATTAACACTGGCAAAATGCAACTATGTTTCTTTTCTTATTTAGTTCAGATGGTTTATAGCCCTTCCTTTTCCTATTCCCTAGTTGAGAACATGAGTGGAATGAACAAATTGGTTGTAATTTAATCCAGATAAAATGGGGATAGATAATGCTGCTAAATGAAAGAGCGTGAAAGAAAAAGAGAAGCACATTCTTGTTTTGTTAATGAAGAAGTTTGCTCATTCTTCATCATCATAAGCTGTGTAAGTTTGAGTCACTTCCTAAAATTCAAATTAACATGTAAGGGAGGAGCATAAAGAACAGCTTCTTCCCCCTCTTCTCTCTCTTTTAGTATCTAAATTACCATTATACTGCATTTCTTGTGAATAAACCATCCTACATGTACAAGAATGTCAGAAGAACTATTGCATCACACTGTAGGGAGCTAACCTATTAACGACCCATTCCAAAGCCTGCAAGCAAATACTACCCTCAATTCAATTTTAAATTGTTTGGTTCCCCCCCCATCTTTATGTCTGTACATTGCTTCTTATTATGTGATCTTAATTCCAGTTTAAAAAAAAAAAAAAGAAGCAACTCACTATTACTTCAATGCCTGCTTAAGTTACCTCCTCAGTTCTGGAAACAACTGAGAACACTAGTCTTGGTTTAAAAAGCCTTCTGTGGGTCCTCAGCATCTGGAAGACAGCAGCTTCCAGAGGGCAGCTGAGGCTCTGACATTACTACAGGTTTCACTCTGCAGTGAGAGTTTTGCGATTGAGGCAAATGATTAATGACTAACTTAATTCTCCCACTGATGCTTAATAGAAATACATTAACTTTCAGAATAAAAATGCAGCAAACCCTATCTGTTTATCAAATATTTTTCCAAAGTCAAGTTACACCTGCCAGAAACTTGGTTCTGATGACTGTTCAGGGAGCAGTTAAGAATGATACCTGCGTATTTCGTCTCAAGTGCGACTGGACCAGAACACAAGGAATAACACTACTGCAGCCAATCGATGAGAATAAGCTGCCAGATGCAATTTCCATTTCATTAGAGGGCTACAGTCACCCTGAAAATCACATCTCTGTATAAAAGCACCCTATGGGCAATAAAACACACAGGACTAAAGTAACTGGGAGGGAGAAGAAAGAAAAGTATTTTCCACTTTGATTAAGAGTGCAGTAATGCTAGTAACCAAATACAAACAAATCAACACCTCCCACCTTGCTTGAACTATTACGATAATCAACTGCTAAAAGGTTTTCAGAGGAGTTCAAATGTGCTCTTCTATAATCTGGGTTTTAGATTTTCAAGCCTTTGAAGCAAATATATTGCTAAGCTATATTTTCAAAATAGCACAAAAAAGTTCAAGAATTCAAGTATAAGAAATGTATGCATTTTATTACTAGTATTTTTACATAACTGAATCAAAATCCAACAATTACTTGCAAGATTTTTTTTGAGCATACCCATCTATGACTATCTTTTCATTGTTTATTCTTTAGCATAAGAAAGTTTACTCTTAGTTTATTGCTTAGAGAGGTCTGCCAGAATGTCATTGAGGAAAAAATGTCAATGATGAAAAACCATTGTTATTGTTATCCTGCAGCACAACATACTATTTTTTTTTTAAAACGTTTACAGGATGTTAAGCATTACAGTAGAATATTGCTTAAAAAAACTTTTGTATTTTGCTCTGACACAGAAAACAAAGCAGTACTATGCATGCAATACTGTGCCATCATATCCAATACCACGTCCATTTGTGCACATTTTTGGACATGAGGGCATTAGCTGCCTGAACACAGTCTAGAGCCATCTGAAAGTAGGTATAGTAAGTGAAAGAAAATGAGACGATTAAATAAACTTATATAAAGTTGGGATTTGGTGCAGTAAATACTGTGGTTATTCCCACTAATTTGAAACTACTAGGGCATTTATCTAGCTTAAAGAGAATCGGGGAATGAGTTCACGCAAAAGCAGCTACAAGAGCTTGAGCACTAGGGTTAGTAGTACTGTAAACTCTGAACACCTGAAAGTTCCAAAGAAACAGGCTCTTTCCAAAGACATAACATTTGAAAAAGTACTTGCTGGTTGCTATCCACTTACAGGCATTCCCCTCCTCCCCCACTGCCAATTTCAGTATCCACACAGAGCACCCAGGTAAACTTGATCTAGTGTATATCTGATCTCTACGCTCTGCTCTTCCTACTGACCCACTCTAGTGGTTCATCTATGTTAACAAGAGCTTCCAGTCAAGGCCACTGATTCTGTTAAGGCTTAAGGCTATTCTAGAAGCTAGTTCTGTAGCTGTGTAGTTACATGAATAAGGCATGTGATTCACTCCCACCTCTTTAACATGGATGCAGTTACAGTGAAATGCAATTACTTTTATTACTACAAGAATGGGAATGAGCTATACCAACATAACACGATCCACACTAGAGAGGTATCTATACAGAAAGCAGTAAGATTTGGGTATTAATTATTACATCCTCAGTTTCATAGTTTGGAAAATCCCAGTGGTTTTGGTGAAGCTCCAGGTACACATGCCCCATCTGATGTGCTTCAAGTCTTTGCAGAACAGCAGGCTGGAAGGCACTTGGGAGTCTATAGGGTTGTTTTAAGTGTTATAACACCTAGTACACGCTTTCCATTATACCATATTATTTGTGGCTACTAACATGTAATAAAAGTTGGAAGTTTCACAAGAAGCAAATCGACATGGGGAAAGAAGTGAATTAAATCTGTAGCTGAACCCTCAACCGACACTCGGGGGTCAGGAACGCTTGCATGATTTCTTTCCACTGCCCAGCCTTATTCAAAACAAAAAGTCAGAGAGCAGGTTACACCAAAAAAGGCACGAGATGAAATTATTCACAGGAGACTTCAAAACCGAGAACTTAAGCAGAACTTTTCCCTTGCTCAATAATAAGCTCTATTTCTTTTAACTTAGGAACAGTCTTAGCTTTTTCCAAGGTTCATTGTGAAGAAAAATACACAAAGTGTATGGTATGCACTGCCGCTTATTGGCATTTAATGCTTCTTGAACAACTACAATGCAAATATTCATCACAATAGATGGGAACCTTTACGGAAACAAGAATTCCCACAAATTGTTCAAGGATACAGTAAGTGAATAGTATTATAAACAAAAAGCCCCAATTCTTCACAAATGAGTATGTTGCATTTACCCACAGATTAGTCCACTAAGTATTCATTGTGTAATTGCATTTGTAGAGAACCTTCTGAACAAGAAATATTTCACACTCAAACAAGGAGCATTTTCTATTTATAGATGTGTTCAAGCCAAACTAAGCAGATCTGCCCCCAGCAAGAATTTTTTTTTTGCAAAATTAGTACTCTTCTGACAGATTTTTGCTCAAATAGGATATTACATGACACAGTATGAAGTTAAACCATTTTAAAGGAGGCTCCATTTTGAAATATTTAATTGGCAGTATATCAACACACTAACAAACATGGTAACTTTTTAGAAGTGATGTTCAGAGTTTGTTTTTTTAAGCTAGTGTCTTCAAACAAAAGCATCACAACTCAACTGACAGAAAAGTTACAAGAAGCAATCAAAGCTAAAAGTGACATGTCAACACCTTCCACGACTATTTATATTTTGCTTATACAACTACACAACTAAAAAACATGCAAACAGAATTTGCTCTACATAATGCATTAAGAAAAGTAATTTCTACATCCCATGAAAACACTCATTTTACGAGTCTTACCTCTCTGTTCAATACAATAATACGTTAACGTAATCCATAAATGTTTGCATGTGTTTTTACTTATGGGCAAGCTGTTGACACACAAAGTATTCATTTTTAATCTACTCCCTATGAGAATACTTGGGAAGCAAATAGGAAAAAACAGCCCTGTTGCTTACT
Organism: Apteryx mantelli; assembly: GCF_036417845.1. NCBI lineage: Eukaryota > Metazoa > Chordata > Aves > Apterygiformes > Apterygidae > Apteryx > Apteryx mantelli. The sequence continues at coordinate 12,876,412 of NC_089986.1, forward strand.
GCACCTTGTAAAGTATTCCTTGCAAATCATTACTATTTTTCTCCATTCTGAATTAAGGCAGAACAAAGAAAGAGGACATGCTTCTTTTCACAATACCTTTCAGATCTTGCGCATGGCTGTCAGAAATGACAATAATAGTAGCATAAGAGCACAAGAAAAAGTTTTCATTTTCTTTAGCTCATGTACACTTGACAGCTCTTTTTGTAAAGTTGGTTTCCCCTGCCAACAGCACAAGATAAAAGACAGGGAGGGTGTATATACATGTATGTACGCGTATGTTTATATACATACACACACATATATCAGCAAAAGAACATGCATGACTAAGACCACAACAGCGAGCAGCGGGTACTTAGAAAGGACTCTTAACTATTTTTAAAACTCAGTCTCGAACAAGGAAGCACCTCTCAACCGGAGGAAAAACAAACCGGCAGACTTCGCCGGCAGCCCCGCGAGGGGCAGAGGGAGGGGGCCACCCTGCACCGGCTCCCCATCCTGCCTCGCAGAAGACGAGAGGAAGGGCGGAGAGCGAAGGGAGGAGGGGAAGGCGTGAAGGAGAAGCAGCCCGGGAGGAGAAATATGCCAAGCATCGCCGCCGGGGCGAGGGGGGACAGGGATGGCCTCGCACAGCCGGGAGGAGGAGGAGGAGGAGGGGAATCCCCCCTACACACACGCGCGAAGAGGAAGGGTGGAGGGGACACAGCCCAAACGCTCCAAGCACGCCTTAGGAAGGGATTTTCTCGCAGGGGAAATCTCTCCTCCTCACGCATCCAGCATCAGTCGCCTCACCCGGGGGGGTCTGGCCGTTGGGGGGGAGGCAGGGAAGGGCAGCCAGACCCCCCCCTTCCCGCCCGTGAGGGGGAGCCGCCAGGCCCCGCCAGAGCGGCTGCCCCCGGCCCCGCGGCGCGGGGAGCGCAGGGCGCGGCGGGGGTGTGGCGGCCGCTTCCCCGGCCCCCTCGCGCCGCTTGCAGCCCTCGCGCCGCCGCCGGTTCCCCCCGCTCCGCGCCGCGCCGCCTCTCTCACCGGCCTGGGTGGTGTCGCTGAGGTCGTGGTTGGCGGCGCTGGCCCGCGGGTAGTCGCGGAGCTTCCTGCCGCTCAAGCTGAGGGTGCCGCTGGCCGCCGCTTCTTCCAAAGCTCGGTCCAAGGAGCGGCTCCACGAGCCCGGGCCCGACGGGCCCGGCGGAGGGGGACATGTCGCCGAGCTCCCCGCCGGCATCACGGCAGAGCCGCCCTCCGGCGCCGCTAGCACCGCGGCCGCCATTTCCCCCGCCGCAGCCCTCCGCCCCTCCGGCTTCGCGCGCTACTGCGCAGGCGCGGGAAAGCCCAGGGACTGGCACGCAGGGCGCATGCGCGCGCCCACACACTGACAGGGCGCACAGCGCGCATGCGCCGCACCGCCCCCCCCCCGCGGGAAAGGCGAGGGGGGCACCGGGCAGAAAACCTGGAACAGGCTCATTTTCCAGGCTGCTTTTCCCTCTCCTCCGAGCACCCAGGGTGCAAGCGTGCCCGCCTGCCCTTGTCAGTGGCCCAAGTGCCTGTATCTCACCTGAGGTCCAGCATAAATTCCGCTTTACCCCACCTGGGTGGGATGCCACCACATGAGCACTTCCACAGACTTAAGCTTTCTAGCACCGGGAGAGCGCTCGAGTCACCAATCCTTAAAAGATCCTACAGTTTGAAATGTCTGAATACGTTTGTCTTACTTCCAGGAAGCACAGAGCTGCTGCTTTAAACAAACCAAAAAACAAAAAAAACCCTGTTGCATGTCTGCACACTGTCTGAAGCTGGCAACCACACAGATTTTAGCTGGTAATGAAAAAATAAGGACTTCAGAGCGTCATGTGCCAAGACAGAAACTCGCCATACTCAACATCTTATAGGCAATATTTCTCCCCCACATACAATTAATAGCAGCACTTCCACTGCTTATATACATACAGCTCCTGCCAGCATCTCTTTGCCAGGGTCCTTACTTGAAAACACAACCACAGTAGTTTATCAGGGTGTTCGCACTGATCCTGTAATAAAATGCTTGGATTACAGTGACTTCCTATTTGCAAGGCATGTCACAGCAATATGAAAACCAGTATATGATCGGACACATTAAGGTATCTGGTACTATAATCGGACCAAACCACTAAGTCAGACAGCGCTACTAAAAGCATCAGTTATTAATGTATTTTTCAAATGCAAGTGAGCTTATACAGTACCAGTGCAATAAGTGCTCATTTTTCAGAATACTAAGCTGGAAATGAGTGCAAGCTCTCTTTAAATTAGACTAATTTTCGGTATATTCTTCAGACATTTAATAATGATTGAATCATTAACAACCCCTTGAAGTATATCAGAACATTTATATAACCAATATATTGCCCAAGTGGTTATAACAGGAACAAGAAAGTATGAAACCTGTAATGTTTTATTAAAAAAAAAAAATTAACAGCTTCAGAATAGATCAAATGTAATAACTTCTCCAAAAAATACCAAAAGGTACAGTGTAAAGCATCTTCTCATTAAATACAAACTAGCATTTCTTGATGCATTGCATCAATGTTTTGCATCTATGTTGATGCAAAAGAATTTTTTTTGTTGCATCCTGGCACATGGAAAACGTATACACTGAAACAGGATGACTAACACCACATTATCTACTCAAATTCTAACAGTGGGATATTTTTTCCAAAAAAAGTCCTATTAGTAATTAAGAAAAAAACCTTAACACCATTACTTTTAGTTTGTTTTTGCTAAGGTATATTTTTCAACATTAAAAATAAGGTTTTAAGTACTATATAGTGTCAAGGATGCATTCTGACTTTAAAACTGCTATATAACAGAAAGCCCTTCTACTGTCAAATGCTCTTCAACATGTAAGTTCAGGGAAACAGCTAGTCAACTTGGAATTTGAGATAAAAATGCAAGGAAACCATCTTTGTAAGAAGTCGAATTTAAATTCTTCAAGAAAAATAAGAGTAATTGAAACCACTTTACACACCATAAACATTTGTGGACGCAGCCAGCCAACCATTCTTTTACCTGGCTGTACCTAAACACTCTTCTACAGCAATGTGATTTAAGTTCTTCACTTCCTGGATTGGAAGCAATTTCGTCAGCAAGTTAATTCTGAACATGTGCCTCATTTTTAGGGATGGTATAAATTCACAATAAGGAGCCCCAGTTGTCACCGTCCTTCAGATTCTGATGCATAAAACCAGGCATTAAGTAAGTAACTCTGTGCACCTACTTAATGCCTTACACATGCTGGCAGACTAAGGGCTTTATTCCAGCAACTCTTCCCCAGCTTCAGCCAACTTCAAGATGTCTGACCACTGTTGATCAGCTTCACATCTTACCTCTCTTTGGTATATACAAACAAGTGCCATTAAATTGCTTGCCTCTGGCCATTTCTGAGGGACAGAGAACACCCTCTGGGGCAAGATGAGAATCCTGTGTCTGGGAAGGTAAGGAACTCTACCATACCACTGACTTTCTTCTGAATTGTTGTATTTATTCCTACAAAATTATTCAAAAAATGTAAAGTTATTGCATTAAGTTTATGGAAAAAAAATTACAAAAAGAAATAGAAAGTAGAAGTTTAAGGAAAAAAAAGGAGACTGACATACTCCATTTGCAGAGGATGCTGATGAACTTCAGCTATTTGTAATATAAACTATGCCCATACTGCCTGTGAAGTATTCCTCCAGTGTGATCTGGACTACGTTTAAGGATAAGAGTAGAATAGTCTCCATCCCAATTACATATTTTGGGTCTCAGCTAACAGCTTTATTTGTGAAAATGAGGATGCAAAATATTTAGTCTCCAAGGAAGGGGGGAAAAAAAAAGAACATCAAAAGCATAAAGAATTACAACCAATGCTCCCATGAAAAATGCCGCTACATCACTACCAGAAGTATTCACAGACTGAGGCTCTGTGCCAAACTGCAGTCCAGAGGGAAGTTTACAGGCAGTCCCTAACATCCTAAAAATGGAATTGTAATGAAAACACTGACAGTCTTTACTATAGCAGGGGATCAAAGAACAGATACTGAGCACTCCTAAACAAAAAACAAACAAACAAAACCCCCCAAACTCTTATCCTCATGTTTGTATTCTGGTTGCAGGATGAACCAAAATCAGTGTTTGTCATCAGCTGGGCAACAAAATCTTTTTCAACCAGATCATGGTGTCACTCCAGCAGATTGGTTTCCCCACTTTTTCACCCCAGGGCATCATGTCTTTTACTGTTCAAAGTAAAAGTATAAAGACAGTTAGCTCTGCCACTATCTTAGCAAGAAGTCTGGAGAATTTCAGTGACGTATGCTGTATTCTTCTGCCCACTTTTATCTCAGTTTCTTAGACAGCTGGGATCAGTACTCAAGTCCATTTGACAGGTTAGCCCACGGTTACAAAACGGCTTCCTTTGTTCTGGGACAGCGCTGTTCTTTGTTCCTTCAGGATCCCAAAACGCTCGTTCAAAGTCATCCCTGTCTGGAAAATAAATTTATTTCACTACACACTTGAAATATGTTAGGTTAAATTAATCACAGTAATGGAGACAGAATAATTCTTTCCTCATTCTGTATCATCACCTGACTTCTTAAGTGCATGTCTAACTAAGATTAAAAAAAACAAAGGCCCTGATTTAATTTGGTGTCATCCTTTCCTACACGATTTAGAAATCAGAATGGAGTACATATCAACAGCTACACTTACTGAAATTCATTAAGAACGTATGGTACAAAGTTAAGACTGAAAGTGAACTCAGAAAACCATAAGAAAGTTAAACTGAGGACAGACTGAAAAAGGGAACTTTCACTAGACTCATTTCCAAGCATGGATTCCATGTAGCTTCAACAAATGCAGGTTTCTAACCACTTTAAACACAGGTTATTTTCCAGTCCATCCAGCTGAGGCAGCAGACTGGCATCTAGTTTGACATTTCAATTAATTAATTTATTTTTTTTTTTTACAATGTAATAGTAGACTATTTGCAACATACTATTTGTTTATGGAAGGAATAAATCCTGACTGACTTTCTGACCCCATGTTTTCTACAGAAGGCAGTAAGAAGCTGATTACAAGAACAGCCTGGTCTTGTGGCTGAGTTCTCCAGTGCCTAATTCTGTCACCCTGCCAGAATTTTTTTGGTGAGAGCACTAAGATCCTCTCTCCTGCACCCACTCACCTGTCTTCAGGAAACTCTTGAAAATTTATTCATCTCTCAAACCTTTAAACCATTATATTTGATTTTTTTTTTCCCTAGTTGCATAGCAAAAGTTGCTCTGTTGCAGCTGAAGAGTAACAAAATTCAGATGCCAGTGTTCCATGCAGGTTACATGAGTAAAAGAAGCTCATCCCTGAATTACACACACTTGCTGATTCAAGCAGCAGGAACATCAGAAGGCTTTTACAGATATTCAGCATTTTAAATCCCACTCAGAGCACATGGGCATGCAATACTTAAACCAGAGGAGCAGGAACAGTAAGTGTAGATATTTGCTTGAAGTTACATAACAAGTTAGCGGAAGAAATGCAAGTGGAAACAAGAAGTAGTTACTAGTTCCCTCTTTCTGTCACTAGTAGGAGTGAAGTGCCTGGTTCACCACCTTTATCTATCTTGGAACTACTCCACAGTTGAGGAAGGAATCTGCTTTTACCTGCTTTCCAACACTATTAATATCAAACTGCAAAGGAACCCCTTTGGGAATCTTCTTCTCTTCAGATTGGTCCCTCTTCATCAGAAATGGGGGCACAGGAGTACGAGTTAATCGTAATTTCTGGGAACTATGGAAGAACAACATTAAAACAGACATAGTGAATACAAGTTTTTAAGCAAGAAAGCCTTAGTGCTGACAGAATAACAATTTTGACTGTTAATTAGTCTGTGTTGTAAATACAAAAAAAGTAGATGCAGGTTTCCTACTACTAATTAAAAAAAATGTCTAATCTATAACACCATCATCAAACACAACAGTTCCTTCAACTTCAAAAACAAATAGAGCAATGCTTTCTTTAAAGACAATTCTAAAAATATCTTTATGAATCAGAAAGGCACTATTATCGTCACTCAGCAACTAGATGCTCATTCATTTTCATTCAAGTAGGGGAGGAAAACCACCATAACGTGGCCTGATTTGGAACAGGCAGATAAGGTGAAAAATCTACCAGCCCAACACAATTCAACTTTATGCCACATCAAGCTCCTCATTGGGAGGTCCCTTGTGAAAACGAATTGTGATGTTATTCAAACACAGCTCAGAAACACTCAAAAAGGGGCTAGTTTTAAAAGCTTTCACAAGAAGAACTCACCCTGAAGTCATCTGAAATAATATCTGCAAAGAAATTGCTAAATGGCTCAGGAACAGCGATTTCAGTTATGTTAAGAACATTTTAGAACTACTTTTATTACGCACATTGGATTTATGATTGCTCCTGGGTTGTCAATAGATACAGTCAGAATCCCTCCACTTGTGGTAGAAGTTCGCCATCTAGTTGGAAAACACAGAAATCACTTATCCCAAACAAAATTTCAGTAACACTTTTGCATCTTTAAATGTGTGTCCCAAATATTGGCCAATAAAGAATGTATAAGCTTTCATAATATGGGCCAGTACAAAGACTGCACACAAACAACCTGCATATGATAAGGTATGAGAGACTGGCTATTGACTTCGGTATCCTCTACATTATCTAAGCCTGTTCAGGTAAACCCTAGATCACATGCTGGCAAGATGTACCAATACTGCCGCATTGATCGAAGTGTTTATATTTTTTAAAACGTTCACTTTTGCTTGCCACAGATGCGGCCAAATTGGCCTTCACAGCACATCAAAGGTGACAGACGACAGTTCTGTGGCATATAGCTGCTTACTCAGCCTGTTGTGTTACCAGCAACCGAGTTTGAAAGAGCCCAGCAAGCAGAGAATGATATGAGAAGTGTATCGAGGAAGTATCATATGGCCTGTCTCACATATTTTTGAACTGCTTCATAGGTTCTATACATATATTAGACAGAATAGAAATTACATGAAGAGCTTAGGAGAGCGCCAACATTTGAATTTTTCTCCTAATCCACACAGTATTCACGAGCGGCAGCGACTAGTCTATCTAGCTCGCACCTTCTCCTTCATTCTTGTGAGCATCTTATGCAAACAAACGCATCTTGGTTAACTTAAAAGATGCTTTAGGAAACAACTGGGAAAAACAGGGAGAGGACCACTGCCATTCAGTTCAGATACCTACAGGCAAAAAAAATTCAGTTATCATAGCCAGCAGCAGAAGCTAGATCCAAAACTAAAGCAGTAGTACAAACAAGTAACTAAACGGAAGTTTGTCAAATGAAATACTTACTGACGAGTTCTCTTTACCGTCTGATTATCTAGATCGTCTACTGGCTGCACTTGGGCCTGCACCTGAAAGCATATCAATACAGACACTGGGTCTGAATACTGTTTCAACTCCCATTGCAGCAGTTGGAAATACAGCAGTTCAAAAACAGAAGTTTAGAGATGTTTGTACATTTTGTACAAACTGGGCTGTACTTTCAGAGGGACTTCAAAGATAACTATCCTATTATCTTCATAAGATATCAGAAGGAAGTAATTTTAAGAATACAAAATGATTTAGAAGTAATCATCAATTACAGTAACTTAAGCAATAAAGAGATGAAGGAGAGGGTCCATCTGCAGTCATAGGAAAGAAAAGAGGAAATCAAAGTAGGAATGAAAAAGATCACACATATATCCCTACAGATAGGCAACAGTAGAGAAGAAATAGAAGAAACAGAAGTGGTCAAAACAGAAAACAACTTAAGGACTGCCTCAGGAAACACACACTTTACCAAGATACACCAAAATCTTACCAGGACAGTAAGAAAAACATGGGCAGTTCCTAATCTGATCAATTTTAACATACAATAATATTCAATATGCCATTAAGTTCTACATCCTTTTTAAAGGAGTTTGGTTTTGTTATTCTCCTTCCTGATCCTGTCTGTAATTCCCAATTCTGCAATCTATGTGGATGGAAGGTGGCAGCTATATACAGTCACAATGATGGCAGATGCAGAATGAGGCACAAATGAAAACCAAGAGAGCACGACTACCATTCAATACATGCTCTCCTATTTACTTCATCTGACTCAAAGGAACTAAAAACATTTACATGCAGATAAGGTGGACATAATCAGAATTCTAAAATATATTTATGTTCCATCCTTCACATGAAAGCAAATTCAGAAAGCAATGTGCAGTCTTCAAGCATTTACTTGTAAGAGGAAAAAGTAATAGCTTGCAACTATTCTCAAACTCTCAGACAAGTTCCATGCCCCTCAGAATAATTCAGTTACACTGGAATAGGAAGCAAGACTAAAGTGTTACAATAACTGAAGAGAACAAGTATATTTCCCCAGAAAAACATATGCCTAATTTACAGGTCACTTGAAGTTTCTCCTCAGATCTGATATTTGAAGTTGTTTCATTAATGGCAGTTGCATTATGTAGGTTAGCTTAGAATCTGTGACACAACTTTGGTTTAAGTAATTTTATTACCTTCAGGCCCCTTCTAAACAGGAAAGTTGCTTGACGAGTGTCTTTCTGTTGATTTAGTTTGTTTCCAATTCTGGCAAAAGTGGATTGTATGTTATTCCTGTAATATTTATAAAATATAGTTATTATAGGCTCCCATAAGTAACATTTAAAAAAAAGACCACTATGAAAGTCAAGAAACTGCCCAACACATCTCTAAGGACATTGCAATGCTACCTCTTTGAGACCAGACATTCCAGTTGCAATAAGCTTCTCATCTACTAGGAATAAAACACATTTAGTCATGACTACAATTCATCTCGAACGGAGAAATCACTTCTGTTACACAGAGATCTAGGATTCCTATGTGTATGTCACAGAACAGTAAAGTCACTAATTCTGCTTTTTTACTTTGCTCAATATCTTCCAGTACTTTAAAGATTGCTAATTGAATGGAAAAAGGGGGGGGAAAAAAAAAAAAAAAAAGGAGTATCAGGATTCAGAACAGAATTTTCTGCCTAAACATATTACAATTTGAGCTGGTATTAAAAAGTTGAGAGTTGTTCACTATGCCTCTGCAGAGCATCCTGCCTAGCATACCAGCCCAATCCATTTTAGCTGCGCTGTGGCCTCTAAGAGAAACAGCCTAACGGTGTAAACAGAATACGATTAACATCCTTCCCCCAAAGAACCAAAGCTAATAGTTAAGCTATTACAGTTCACTTGTCAAAACCATTTCCAGTGAGATTCTTAGCTGTTAACCCCTAGCCCAGATTACGGACGATGGACTGAATGAGAACTATGAACAAGTTTCATTTCCAATTTCCACAAAACAGTCACACAGTGAATATTTTCATCATGGAAAGCAGTTTAGTTGCAGTGTAACAGACAGGTTAATTCTGGTACAAATAAAACATGCAATGGCTTCCATGAAACTGAAGATGGCACCAGCTTCCACAAAGGTATTTTGTTTAGAAATTAAATCATGGTTGTCACTTGAAAGCTATAGAAATCCATAAGTTGGCCATTTTCATATAGACTGTCTATGCTTTAAATGAAGGCAGAGTACTAGTTCTTCCACAAATAAAGGTACTTCCTGAGTACTCTACACAATGATAAATACCTGGCTTTGTATCTGAGACCATGTTTCTCCCAAGCTCAGCTTTCAAACTTGTCAAGATTATCAGCGTATGAAGTATTACCCTATTACTACTACCAGTACCTGTCATCTTTTCATGGAGTCGGTCCTGTCAGAAACAAAACTCACTACAGAAAGTTATTAAGAGTTTAGAAAGGAGACTCGGATATTTTACCTTCTGTTTAGTGGGACAGGCCTCCTGAGGGCTGGTGCTTGTTTTCTCTGCATTTCAGATTGTCTCTGCAGGGTCGTTTTCTTTTTCAAAACTGGATAATTCCGCTGTGCATTCTTAAACAAAAAAGATATATTGCATACATGTGTAATGTATACACACACAAAAAATAGAACTGGGAACCATATGGCTATAACCTGAATATACATTTACTTTTATTGGGTCCCTTTCTATTTTAAGGAAAAAAAAAAAGTAGAAATACTTCATGAAATAGGTAATAAACAGACTAATTAGAGTCACTCCAATTCAGTATTTCCCTCCTGTAAAAAATAATTGTGTGTGCTTAAACCTGTTTGTTCAAAATCATATGAGAAATTCAAAAGTTTGAGTTTTGTTGTGTTTTCCTGAAGATATTACAAGCAGCTCTAGAAGGCTTAAAAACCATCTTTGCTGTTTCAAGCTTTTCCAGATTTCATGGCATTGAAACTTTTTCTTCAGTTTTGATTTTTAAACTGCATATAGAATGTTTGTTTTTGCCTACCTATCACAACCCACTATAGTTTAAAAATGGTCTACACTTTCACAAATTATATATTCCCCTCATTATCAGGCCAAAAAAAGCAGAGTTTAGTGGCTACTTTTTCATTACTTTATTTCCCTACATATAACTGACAATATAGATGCTCCACACACCTTTCAAATTATTCTTCTTCACAAATAAACCCAAAGCAATCTAAACTCTACAATACTTGATTAGATGGAGCAGGCAACAATGCACTGGAGGGTGGCAGAGGGAGCCTGTTGAAAGAGGCATTTTTAGAAGAGGTACATGCTTAACACCTGCATGTCTGCTGCATCATTGGTTTGGCATAAAGCAACGTAAAAGACAAAAAAAAATTCCAATCTGTGAGCCTGTGAGCTTTACTTGTAGAAATAAAGCAAATACCTCCAAGTACCCCTTGCACAGAAAATACTCCTGCACTAGGATTTTCCCGATTTGCAATCCAATTAAGTGTTCAAACACCTTCAAGTAGTTTTAAGTATACTCAGGCCTGGTCATTAGCCATCCTCCACAAAACAAACAAGAACTCAGGCAACACCTGTCATCACTGATTTAATAAAAGGTTGTACCAGATGCCTATGCATCATTATAGAACCAGCATATTAGAATATTTTTAAGTAGCACTGTTCTGAAGCATGTGTTCCATATTTTTAATCTGTCCATACTTTTAGCAAACTCAGGGTTACACCTAATGTAGACAATTATATGAACCATTAAAATTGCACTGATTACCTTCTCACTTAGTGGCTGTCTGTTCAGAGGACTAATTCCTTTGCGTGAACCCATCGCTTTCTTGGCTGCCAAGCCGGTTATAACTCCGTAAGAACGCTTCTTCCCTGCTACCTTCTTTCTGCGTCCCAAACGATTTTTACCGTAACCTGCAATAAGGATAAAGAGTTCAACAACTCTTACTGAAGGAAAAAGGTTATTGCTTTAAGACAGTATGCAGACAATTCAAGTTACCTGGCTGCACCCTTTACGCCTTAAAGAAGAAGCTATTACTACATTTGCAAAAATTTGGTCATTTAGTTAATTTAGCAGGTCTGGCCCTAAACCTAGCACAACAACAATCAGCTTCCCACACAGATCACAGTTTTGCTCCACTTCACTACATTAATTTCTGCTGAAAATTTGTTATTATTTGGCATTTGTGTAGGGACAATTTAGAACCCATTCTGTCATAGAAAACCATCACAAAAATCCCAAATGGCCCCTAATCAAGTGCTTAATAATAATAATAAAATAAAATGATCCAGCTCCCCAGCCATCCAGCAAACTTTAAATTACCAGCTTAAAAAAGCAAAACAAAACAAAAAAACCCTGACTTCCATGCTTATTTATTTAGATCAGTGGTTTCCAAGACTTGGCTTAAGAAAAAAGAACATAGCAAGTGGCCCACAAAACCATATTAAGAAGAATACAACTTACATCACAATTACAGTGTTTTCAATTAGAAGTTTGCATGGTGGTCTGGAAGAAACTGAGAACTGACAGTAGTCTTTGAACATAAAATGTTTGCGAACCCATGGTCTGTAGTATTAACATCTCAAATTTTTAGTTACAAGAGTTTGGTTAACCCTGTCCGGAGCCATTTAGCTTCACGCTATGAAAGTAGACCGTGCTTCAGTTTTTCCCCAGAATATCACACCCCCCAGAACCTCAGATTTCAGGTTAAATTTGAGAATAAGATAACAGCTCTATAGCAAGAGAGACACACATCTAGCGTTGACATATCTGATTTATAGCACTGATGATAAATCTGTGCTGCTTTATGAGACAGGAGCCATGATATCAGGTAATTCATTGATGAGAACCTAGCCTGAGTAAATTTGCAGTTGAGGCACTGCTATGGGACTGTCAGCAAATGCTCTTCTTTCAGAGTCGAAAAGCTGAGAAACAGAGTTATTTTGGCTGCAAGGGAGCTCAGAAGCTCTCTGGACCAACCTCTGCTCAAAGCGACGATTTCAAAGTCAGCTCAGACTGCCCAGAGTTTTTCCCTGTTGCATTATGCATATCACCAAGGACAACTTTTATTTAAATGAACAATGTTCTCCTCCCTGTTTCTCCCCCAAAAGTTTAAGAAACTTCCAGCTCAATCTCCTCTGCCTTTCTAAAGGGTTTGGCAGCCATTTCTAAAACCAGAGAGAACTGAATGCTGCTGAACATTTGTGGTTTCTGCAGCTGACTACAAACAACAGAGGAGTTGCCACCTATCAGAGTAACTTCAGTGGCAATGGAACAGCAATAAATCTGTTAGTCATAAACAAGTAATAACCAAAATGCTCAGAAGAACTATTTGATGATATCTTTTGCTCAAGGTGAAATTAAAGGGTTTGCTTTCAACGGGAGGAAGTGTGCAGAGCTGTATAGCAGGGAGTAGTTAAAGCTATTCACAATGTTTTAACATGTCACAGATTTGGCAATTTTGCAAAAAACATTTGCCTTTTCCTAGAACAAAGGCAGTCAGCGAGGGAGAATTTCAAAAAATGAAAGTAACAGTCAACACAATTGTATTTAGAATTTTATATTTGCAGCTCAAATTCCCTCTAATAGTCTAAATATTAGGCTATATATACTTTAACATTTGCTTCTTTTGGGCCCCCTATGTCATGAACAACTGCACTGACAATCACAATTGTAAAAAGACACTTACATATTTGATTATCTACTACTTAAAATCACTTACTCTTTCATCTCCACAAATATTCTTACACTTAGGCTGAGGAACCTCAAACATCTTCCTCAACTGTCACCAATTTACAAAAGATGCACGAATTAAGTAACATTTCCATGATTGCCTGTATAAAAAGTAAGACTTTTCTGGAGCCCTGAGCTACAAGACATTCCATTGCTCCCAAAAGTCATTTGTATATAGGATGCTGAACAAGGACTACTGCTAGAACAAATAGTAAGCAATAATAAAGATAAAATGGGGATTACTGTGAATACACCAGCATTTTAGGAAGACGTGCATTTTGATACTAAAGAAAAAAAAATTGCATATGTTAGCTTAAACACCTCATTAATTTGGACTGAAGTGGTAAGCTTTTTGATTAGACAGTATTTTTCCATATTTTTTATCATCCAGTACTGAAAAAGTACTTTTTAAAATTAAACATAGAGCAAAAGCAGTCGTTACTTCAGCAAGTGCTAGTTGTATTGGACTAACACCTGAGAATCATTTTAGAATGTGAATCCTGTTTACTGCAAAAGCTGAGAGTTACTCAGAGAATCTAGAGTAAGTTGTTACTATGCACTCTTCCCCTCATCACCCCTCCTTTAGTGTTTTTTCCCCACTTTTCTACTCCACTGCATAAGCATGGGTTTAAGAAATCCGACATGGTACTTCCTTTGCAGCCCAAGGTCTTAACCAGAATAGCTGATTCAGACACTCTGGATTATCCCTTCATATATCCCAGAGGCAGCACTACAGTCTGCAGTAACAGCTATTTTTGAGAAGCCTACTAGGAAAATTTTACCTAGCAAATATGGATATGCTGGCTCTTTTGCACAAAGCTCTGAGGACTGGCAAGGCCTCCTTGTTTCCTGATCTACAGGGTTTGACGTCAGCACTCTTTCTATACATCTCTGAGGGGGCACAGAGTATCAACACAGTTTCCCAAATTAAAATAAAAAATTGGAGTGAAAGTCAATCCTTCCTTGAAGGAGAAGAGTCCAAAGATCTAAGCTCCCTGTTAGCCAAACATATCAATGCTGTTCTCACACTGAATCAGATACAAGCCAAATATAAACGGATCACAAAGAACAGAATTACAGTCAAAACTGTATATGGCACTATTTGAAAGACACCTGAACTGACCATGTCAATCCATACATTTTCACTAGGTTACATTTCAGCTCACAAAATTATTGTACAGCCCACATTATGTTCGGCATACATACCTTTCTGCTGCTGGATTCCCCACTTGGAGCCTGGTGTCCTGAACTGCCGAGTTCGATTCTGCTGAAGCCCCCTTTTCATTTTGGGGGAATACTGCTTTCGCTCTTCTTTTTTATTCAGTTTGATTATATCATCTGTAAGGGAGAGGAAAAAAGAAAAAAAAAAAGGACTCGATACTCTGCAGATATATTCCAGTTCTAAAGAAAAAACCCTAGCAGCTTGGAGTCGGCTGAAACAGACCAGTTAATCTTGCAAAGCCAGCACATACAAGTTAAGGCTCCAGAAATATCATCTCTATAAAACATCCAGACCCCATGAGTCTTATAGTACTTATTTTATAATGCAGTGCCCCAGCAGAAAGACAAGCTGTTATATTCATTCAAAATATTCAAGATGCTTGAAATCTCGTGTCATTTAGTCCAGCATTAAATTTTAAATCTAATGACTGTTAGTTTTTGTATACTACCTTTAAAGAAAAGGTAGCCCCCTCTCACTCCCACTTTCCAAAGTCCAGACAAAATGTCTGTTCAAGTCTCAGTTCTTTCATCCGAAGGTACTAAAGAAAGTCATGCAGAGAGAACTCGGGCAATCAGTTATCTTCACAAGCTCACTGAGGTCCAGATCATTAGGAAGAAAAGCAAGCAAGACCTCGCTCCCTGAGGGATCTGCAAACCAAACCAATCATCTTACCTATTATCCTGGAAAACAATGTGGAACAAATTATTAATCAGTTTGAGAATATGTACAAAACAATAAACCGATGAAAAGTAAACAGCAGGTTTGTCACAAACAAATGAAGTCATACCAGTTTTATTTCCTCCACTGATCAGGCGGGTGGCTCAGGAGATAAGACTTAAAGCAATGTTGTAGTATGCTTTTATTTGAATGTTAGCTAGCTTATAAAAACAGCATAAAAGAAAATGTCAAATTATACTTCATTGCATCTAGATCATGGAAGCACAACAGATACAAATATCATGTTGCAACAGAGAGCTACCACAGATACATGGACATCACTTTTTGACTCAGAGAGAGACTGGAAGAGAGCTACTATATTTAACAGAGTTCAGATGGACTCGGATAGGATAGAACAAAGAAAATGAAAATGAAAAAAAGTCCACGAAATATTATCAAATGTTTTGCATCCCACTGAAGTAATGCTAGGAGGAAATCAGCTTACTTTGCTGCAAAAATGATTGAGTATTAGGAAAAAAATCTTTAGGGCAAGGAATACAGACACAGGTCACTCAGGGTTTGATGTCTATAGAATCTTCTTTACCAAGGGGATCATCCCTGGTCCAGGGATTCCCAAGCTTTCCTTTTCATACAACAAAGGAAACCCAAGACACTTCAGAATGGTCTGCGGTTCAAAAACAGTAGAAACTATCACTGACAACAGCGGTCCTCAGCCACCAGCGTTGCTTGAACTTAACACCACTAATAAAGTGACACTGAGCAAAAAAAAATAAAACTTCTCAACCTTTTAGGGTGGAATGTGTAATTCTGCTTAATGGGTACTTCCACTCCGATGTACCTGTGATACGAAACACTACGTTCCTAGAGCATGGATCCTGGTTTCATAGATCATCTGTTCCTGCTTAAGTCCAATTCTTGCAAAATGATAACTTGTTGCTATATAGAAGGTTGCAAGTTTTTACACAAACGAACTTAAGATGCAGCCATTCTCTTATTTTGGGAAATGAAAGATAACTGGGACATTCTATGTTTGTTAGATGAGATAGCCTGAAGCATTCTCCTATCTTGCCTGAGATCAGAGATTATTCTACTGTTCTAACTGTAGTTTTAATCTAGAAATATTATCAAGTTGGAAGCTTAGCCTCAGATGAGTTGTACCATAATATGTTAGCAACAAAAATAGCTTTAATCTGTGTTAATACATGACCAAATACTCAATATTAAGATCTAGATCTTAGGATTCCCCAGATCATTATGTCAGCTTTATTGATATCATGACAGATGTGGGATTGCATCTAATCTTTGCTTACTCCAAATCACACAGCAGAGAGCATGGCGTTGACTTGGGAACAGCAGGCATGTAGGACATCGTTTTCATGCAAATTACTCTTCAACTAAACAAGTTAAGGGACACCCACACCCACAACAGCTTCTTAAATAAAGCGTCATCCATGACACTGCAAGTTCTTTCCAATCTAGTATTAGACAATGTCCAGAAACCTGCTTGTGACTTACTCAAAGGAATATGACTAAAAAAAACATTAGAATATATGAAGATATAACTAACTACTCAGAATCAATGATTCTTAGTCTTGGTAACCTTGGAAACACACTGATTCAGCATGTTATACTATAAATAAAAATAGATTCATATGAAAACAATAATGCTACTCCATATTCAGAAAAACTCTGCACATCATCTCCCAAGCTACGTCCACTATCAAAGCAAAAAACTCTGTTGGACCATCAACAAACGAAAAATCTGTTTATTTTAAGCTGAGCCGCAAAGGCCGAGTCTACACCAACTCTGCAATTCAAATCACAAATCCACTTTTTGAAGCAAGCTTCCTGATAATACCCACCTATCATGCTTTGGTAGCATCATGGAGCATACAAACCCAATTCTTTCCGGATACAACTAAATTGGAAGACGCGCTCCTGGAACATGCCGAATGTGCTCCCAAACGTTATGGGGGCCAGGGCAGAGGACCAGAGCAGAGCTGGTCTGAGGTACCCCAGAGATGTATACGGTACGGATGTCAGGCTCTCAGATACCACCGAGAGGCAGCTCTACAGATCTTTTATGGGGCTGTGCAACTTCCTAATGCAAACAACCAACCGGAGGGTGGGGAGAAGACTTTATTCCATTTTCACATCTCCGCAAGAAAAAAAGATGTGCGAACACGCACACACTCTCCATTAGAAAGACACTCCACAAGGGAAAGCTGGGGGTCGTCTTTACCAGATTTCCACAGGGAGCTACTAGGTACAGATAAAATCGCGCTTAATTTGACCGAGAAACTATTTCAGCGGTGTCACAGAAGAGACTTGCCGTCACCCACCTCGAAACCCGGCGAGAAGGGAGAGGAAAGGGCGGCGGAGCTGCGCCCTCCCCACCCCTGCGCCAGGCAGGCCCGGAGGCTCCCCAGGGCCGGGGCCTGCTCCGGACACCCGGCGGAACAAAGGGACCCACCCGCGGAAGCGAGCCCGGCCCGCGAGCCCCGGCACCGGGCGCCCAGGGCCCGGCCCGCCTCCCGCAGGCCCCGTCGGGGATCGCGCCCTGCTCGCACTCCGCCTCCCCCCCGCCGCGCTCCGGAGATGGTAGAGCCCTGCCCCCTCCCCCGCCTCACTTGGCGCAGCCCGCCCCCCCTATATTCCCCCGTTGGTTCCGCCCGCGCTGCAGCCCGGCAAACCCCGGTTGGTTCGTTTCGGACCGCGCTCCCCCCTCCCCCCCCGGCGCTGGTACTTGGTTCAGCCCGCACCCCTCCACTGCCTCCCCCAGGGCGCCAGGCCCGAGGCGCTCCCCTCACCGAGAGACATGTCGATCTTCTCCAGGCTGTCACTGCTGCCGTTCCGGGCCCCTGCCGCAGCCGGGGAGCCCGAAAGCGGCTTCGCAGCCCCGAACCCACTCATGGCTTCCCGGAGGACCACCACCACCTCCCCTCACCGCCTCAGCCAACAGCGAGCGAGCAGTGCGCATGCGCAGGGTGCGGCGGCGCATGCGCCGCAACCCTCCGCCTCCCCCGCCACGGGCAGCGCTAGGGCGCCCCCTCCCCCACTTCGCCCCTCCCCCCTGCGTCTCCCGCGCATGCGCAGCAGCCCTCCACCAGCCCTGGAAGCGGGCGCCTGCGCCAAGGAGAGGAGCTGCCTCCGCTGCCACCCCCTGCCGCGCGGGAGGCGGTGCGCCGCCCCCTGCCGGCCGGGAGGAGAAGGTACAGCGCGGCGGGGGGCCGTCCCGCGCCCCCGCCCCCGCGGCCCCCCCTTCCCCCCTTCAGCCTCGGCCGCCGGGCTGCGGGCCGCCCGCGGGGCCTGCCGCCGCCGCCGCCGCCGGCCCCGCTGCCCCGGGGAGGGCGGCCCTGTGGTGGTGGGCACGGCGAGGGGCGCGAGGGCACGCGCGAGGGGCGCGGTGCCGCTGCCGGCGGTTCACGGTGGTTGGGGCACGTGGCGGTTTCCTCTCGCCACGGGGCGCGAAGGCAGGCGCTGGCCGCGGAGAGGAGCGGGACGCGAGGGGCCTTTGCCTGCACTGCCAATGCAGTTAAGACAAATAGCCCCTTCTGCAAACTGCGATACTAATGCAGTCGAGTTTCTTACGGGTTTATGTCTTCAAACAGCAGGATTCAAAAATATTATGCAGTAGGCTTAAAACTAGCACTTAAAAATGAAACAGTAAGATGGTTTATTGACTTTTTATCCTTTTTGGGCTCTTTTCAGAGTTGTTACGTTCTCCAGCTGTTTTGCAGAATCGCATGATTCAGAAATTCAGATGAAAATAGGAACAGCTTGTCTTTTGAACAAGAAAACTAGTGAAGCCTGTTTTTTTCTGTTCATGTGCATTCTTTGGGGCTGTGTGCATTGCTGATAGGTCAGCAGTACACAAACACCAACAAGTGAGCTGTGTGCTGCTAAATGAGTTGTATCAGGGCTGGAATCTCTCTCCATTTGGTGGCACTTCTTTCCTCCATCCAGCTACTCTTTATTAAACTTAAGCGATTGTAATTATCTCTGAAATCTCTACATCTTGCTCAATTTTGGTTGAAATTGGTCAATGAGTTCAAAAGATACTAAGGGAAGGAACAGATGGGCAGGCAGTGTGATCATGTAAGCCAGATTTCCTTCATAAGCCAGGCAATAAATGCCGAAAGGAAAATCCTTATCCACTTCCCCTATTCACAGTGGTCATCTTGTACTACTGTCCACATCTCCCGCTGTTTTCTCCAGGAGCTGTGTTGAGGCTGCCATTCAAAAGCTGCCTTCCCTTGCCCCCAGTGTTCAGCAGGGTTTCCACCATGACCAAAGGATAACTTGTTTAGGGTTTGACTGACTGCATCGAGAGAGGGAGAGGTGCCATACAGAGAGGTGCCCTGCTGCAAACACCCTTGGGCAAGAATAAATATTCATATAGCCTTACGGACAACCTTCTCCTTGCATTATGGATGTTCTCATGTTTCATTAAATTGGCTACATACCCCATATGCTCATTCTCTAAAATAAATATTCCCTAGCAAATATCTCTGTGACAAATGCAACATCCTAAGTACCCAATGCATAGCTAAATCTCATGTATGCACTCTCTGGCACAGTGCTATCTTGTGTTGCATCTAAATACTACACACTCCTTTGCCTCTTAACTGCAGAATTCGAGATCTTTCTAGAAGTATAATCATGAAAAGCAAGAATCACAGGAGGAGCTGAGGCTTTCTGGTTTCTGGTCTGTACTGTAGGACAGATCAGTAACAAGGCTTTGTACTAACCATTTACACTCTTTATGCATCTCTCCCCTTTTAAAATAAGGCAAATAAAATGATTCTGGATGTTTCTCTGGCTGCTTTCTACTGGATAGAAGAGATTGGCTCAATTAATGACATAGGACATCTTGAACTTGTGATAGATTTTCTCTTCATCCAAGCAAGAGAAGCCTGTGATGAGTGCAGGATGCTGTGAGCTCTAACCTCACTTTCTTCTCTGTAGTCTCCATGTGCAGCATAATTTCAAACACTTGGTCTTGGGGTCACAGATTTGAAATTTATGTGTTTTCCTCTGGATACTGATATAAGCAGGACTTGAGGTTTTCAAAGGTTATATTTCTAAAGGGAAGATGCTACTACAAAGTTACCAATAAATACCAATATTAGAGGTGTCAAAATCAAATGTCACATTTTTTGTAAAATTTTAAACCACGTATCTGTGACGCTGTGGGGTGCAGCTCCATCTGGTGACTGTGTCACACTGATAAACAAATGCTCTGTTTAACCAACAACAAATATGCTAGCTGTAAAGGTGACAGATGCTGCCTGCCCTTATGACAGGCGGAAGACAAACAAAATGCAGATTGTACCACATCAGTTGGTGGCATTTCTTATCAAAACAGGATACCAGCAGTCCATTGCTCAGCACAACAGAAAATCAAGGAAAGGTTCTGTTCCTGAAGAGTATTTGTTTCTTCAGAGCCTCAAATGGCCAAAATAATGTAGGGGTCATGTAGGCTGCAAAGCAGACAGCAGCTCTTGTATTTCTGTCTAGCTGTCAGGAACATGACAGCTTCTAGCCAAGTGACAACGGCTCCATGTGGCACTGAACTACAAAGGACTAGTACTTTAACCATATGCAAAACTTGGTTCTGTCCCAGACTGTTTTTTGGTCTCGCCCAACCATGTTCCAGCTCTCAATGTCTGTGAGAATACAGTCATGTTTATTCTCTTATTAGTAGAGTTGTGTGTCAACACATTGGTATATTTGAATAATTTTGTATCTCTTTTTTATTCACTTCAGTCTGCACAGCTAACACCTTTTTCACTTACTGTAATGTTAATGCAGTCCTGCTGAGTTTGTATCCTGCCGCAGGGAGACAGTATGTCTGAAGCTTCCTCAGGCTGTAGTATGTGTTGGAGCTGGCTCTTTTCCTTCCCAGTCTCTTCTTGAGCACTTATTGTCCCCTCAGAAATGAGACACCGGGGCTTGGCTGTCCAGTAATCCCTCTTGTTATGGTACATTGTGGAGGATTTACACACTAGGTGTTACCTGTTAAACATCATGGTTGAAATTCTCTGGAGGAGCTGTTACAATTACCAAGCAGAAACCACACCCAAAGGATCAGGTACTAAATGCACTCATAGATTTAAAGCCAGAGGGGGCTATCTAGTCCAATCTGAAGGTTACAGGCCATGGAATATCACACCTGCATTGATCCCCAAAATACCTGATTTGTTAAAGTGCAACTTCCAAAGGAGGTCTCTGCTTCCCTTGGGTGTTTTTTCCAAGACACAGATACAGCCTCTATTAGAAATAGTACCTTATTCCTAACTTGGAATTGTCTAGTATCCACCAATGACTGCCAGTTCTGCCTTCTCCATGAAGCTCTTTTTATATGGAAAGAAATTACACTGGGTCAATACCTGACTTGATGTCACCCAGTATTCCCCAAACAGAACCTGGTCTGCAAGGCTCCAAATTCCACTATTGTTTAGCAAAAAGATCTGCTCTCCTACACTTAAATTTGTTGTCCTCTATTGGCACTCCTTAAATTTTACACTGCAGTATAAATTGGGGGATTATTCTTCAGTTTAGTTCCAGCTCAGTCATAAGCTAATAGATGTGTGCATGGCTATAGGTTCTGTATGGTCAGACTTATTTTTGATGGAATGATTTTTTTACATGATATGTAAATTGTCAGAGGCTTTGACAATAGTTAAATATTATCCATGTTAAATAATGTATATTAGTAATGTGTGCAAAATAACATAATGAAGCAGGGGAGAATGGAGATTTTTCTGAAGAGGTTTTAAATGAAATTAAAAAATCCCTATTTAGTGAAATCCAGGCTACTTCTGACATGTAGAACTAGAAGAATTTTGTGATTCCTGATTTAGGAATTATATTAGACTTGTCAAATTTGCATGCTCAGTTTCACCAGGAGCGATCATTTAACAATGATCTTACAATACAGTTTCGACGAGTTGGTTTTCTCCAGAACTTTAATGTGAGAGTTAATGCATCGTCTGATGCCCTGATACCAAACACATCATGTACAGCCAGCGTATTTAACCCGTGCGATCACAGTGGAGTAGGTTCTATGCAAGAAATGTTCCGTCCAACAGATCATGCTGGAAGCTGTTCTGCAGTTGTGTAGGATTAGTAGGATGCTTGAGGAGCCCTAGTCTCTTCATTACGTGCCTTCTGAGAAATGTGGTGGTGGTGTTATTTCTATAAGAATAGCAGCGTAGAACCCTGTGCCCCCAAATCCTGCAGATATACCAGTAAGATAAGCAACACAGTAAGTCTTACAAATGTTTCAGGTGAAGGTATGTGTCTTTGTGGACGTATTGTCAGTGAGTATCATATATTTATCGTTAAGAGTAACAGTTACAGGAAGTTTCCACTGTGTAAAAGACTACAGAAACCCTGGGTCTCTGAGACATCTTCGGCACATCAAACAACTCCGGAGACGTATTTGGGTTTTCCCTCCCACGATCGTGTGTCACTGAGTGCTTTCGGCCTGACGGCAGCAGTAGCACTTTTTCCTTTTTCAAGTTTTGTTTCTTTGATTTTTAGTGGAAAGCGTGCACAATTCTGGTATCTTTTTCACATCCCCTTTGCAGCAGGCGGCGCAGCAGAAAGCCTCTCCCCGCCTGCCGCCTTTCTGCGGGCGCGTTTGATGCCTCAGCAGTCTCCGGGGACGCGTTGCGTTCTGTTTTTGTCCTCCCATCGCGATTTGCTCACGGTCTCTGGTGCTGGGTTTGGTGAGCCGTTATGTCGGTTATCTGCGTTTCGCGCTCTGCCTCCGAGGCCCAGCGCCCCGCCAACGGCGCAGCGGGCCCGCGCGCGGGGCACGCCGGGGGCTGTAGTCCCCACCCCCCCTCCCGCGGGGCACGCCGGGGGCTGTAGTCCCCACCCCCCCTCCCGCGGGGCACGCCGGGACATGGAGTCCCGTCCTCCGGAGAGTGCCCGGCAGCCGCCGTTGCGCGCGGTGCCCGCCGGGAGCTGTAGTTCGTAGCGGCGGCGGGGTGGGCGGGGCGGGCGCTGGCCCCCACGTGACGGAGGCGGCGGGCGGCGGCGGCGGCGGCGGGGCTGCGCGCGCCCGGGATGGAGGTCGGGCCCCGCGCGGGGTGCGCGGAGAGCAGGTGGGGCCGCGGGGGCGAGTGTGAGTGTGTCAGTGTCACGCGGGGGCAAGGGGGCATAACACTGTGTGTGTGCGTGCGTGCGTGTGTGCGTGTGCGTGTGCCGGGGGGGCATGGCACCCTGGTGCAATGTGTGCAGGGGATGCGTGACACTGGTGTGTGTGCAGGGGGGGCATCGTGTACTGGGGGTGCAGTGAGGGCACAACACACTGAGGGGTGTTGAGGGGGCGCGACGCACCGTGTGTGTGTTATCTGATGTGTATGTATTTATATATAGGACCATATATGTAGGAAAGGCATGATGCACGTGTATGTGTGCAGGGAGGCAAGACATGCTGTGTGGGTGCAGGGAGACAGGACACTGGGGTGTGTACGGGGGCATAACACACCCATGTGTGTGTAGTGGGGGCATGGCAGTGGGGTGTGGGCATAGGGAGCACAGTGTGTGCGTGTGTATGTACATAGGGGAAGCGCGATGCTGGTGTGTGTGTGTGTGTGCAGGGTGCATGTCTGGGTGTGCGTATATGGGAGCATAACACTGGTGGGGGTGAGTGGGGGGACAGGACACGCTGGAGGGTGTGTGTGTACAAAGGGGACGTGAGATACCGGTGTGTGTGTGCATGGCGGGGAGGCGTGACACTGGTGGGTGTGTGTGTAGTGGGCAGGGCACACTGCGGGGAGTGTGGGACGTGCCTGGGGAAGGGGATGTGTGCGCATGTAGGGGGTAACTGGGGGGCGGTAGGGGTGCGTGCATGCGTGTGTGGGGGTTATCTCGGATACCACTGGGAACAAGGGATGTGTGTGTGTGTGTGTGTGTGCACGGTGTGCAGGATGTGACTGGGGACAGGGCTGCTGGGTGGCGGGAGGGTGCGTGTGCAGGGTGCCTAGGGCACAACGGGGGGCAAGGGATGGGTGTGCGAGAAACTGGGTGCTCACGCTACTGGGGTGGGTTTGGTGCCTGGGGAACAGCAGGGGTGTGGGGGGTGTGCGCACACGTGTGTGCACTGAGGGTATCCGGGGTGACGTATCCAGGAAGAGCAGCGCGTGTGTGTAGTAGCTGCGGGTGTGCACGGGTGTGCACAGGAGTGCGTGTGCGCACGGGGTATCCAGGGCACAACGGGGGGAGAGGGCTGCCTGGGCTGTGTGGCGGTGATGTGTGTGTGTGCCTGCGCGGAGGGTGCCCGGCACACGGGTGGGCGCTGCCCGGCTTGTCCACGTGCAGCCTGTACGTGGGGCAGCCGGAGGGGACAGATGTGGATGTGGGCGTATCCGGGCAGGATGGGGGGCGATTTGGGAGAAAGCAAATCTTGCCTGTCCGAAAGGGAATCGGGTCTGAGCATCTGCCGAGATGGACGGCGGGGTCTGTGCGTGTCAGCTGCCCCCTCTAGTCCCTGTGGTTCCTCAAAAGCAGGCTGCGGGGGGACGCACCCTGTATCGGTGGCTCTTAGAGCAGCGTATTGCCAGCTTCGCCTGCCCTGGGTCAGTGAGTCGCTCCGTACGCTGCAGACATACGGCTGTACGTGCACTGAATACCTGATGCTCTGTCTCCACTACAGCGTCTCGCCATCAGCCGTAGCAGAGACAGCAACTGCCGAGCCGCTGTTTTGTACGGCTTCTGCTTATGGGAGAAACCATCCCACCCTGGCGGTGGTGCTGCATTTCTAGTGTCTCTGCACTTACTGCTTTTGGATTATGCCTCATTACCCTTCTGGCAGTCAGTTGCATTGCCCGTCGTACGTGTTTAAGATAAATCTTTAGCTTGTCTTTATTAATGCGAGGCCTTGTGTGTGCGCATGGCCGGAGGCCTGTGCTCTGTGACGCTGACGGGTGAGAATGGCAATGCTGCAGTAGCTTCATCTGTGTGACCTTATTTTACGCTTTAGGCATGGTTTTTCTTGTTGTCATTTATTCCAGTAACAGAGGGTGTTCCTTGGAGATGTTTTCATAATAAGTCCTATTTATTTCAGATTTTTTGCATGTTTTCAGTCTTTGCTTTGTGCTTGCGTCTTGCGCTGGTGTTCAGAAGTGTGGGACAGAGGTTGGTGGGGGAAAATGAGAGCGTTGGCTGGGGACGAGGGAACTGTTGAAACCTGATATCAGAGACGCATTCCTTATCTGACAGCCTCCAGCTAGTTGGTGTATTTCTGCTAGTAATATCAGCTGTGAAAATGCTACCGATACTTTTTAAACTGCACTGCAGGTTTGGAGTACCTTTTTTTATTTGAATGGTTTGAGCTATTCTTCCTCTTTGAGCTAATGTTTCAGACTCCCAGCAGATTCAGAAAGGTAAATGGAATTGACTGCATTCATTTTTTCTTTCTTTCCAGAATGATCTGGGTGCATTTTCTTGTCTTTGAAAGTCTAGTTCCTGCTCCAGCAAATGTTAATGCTAGGTCACTAATAGGGCTGTCTCAGTGCCACCCCAGCACCCGCTGCCTGAAAAGCAGAGCCCAGGGTAGTACTGTTCTTTCTTGGTTTGTTTTGCAACTTGGAAGATAGGCGAGAAGTGGCTAGAAGTGACTGCAGATAATGCCGTGGTGGCCATGTGGAGCTGGGTAGTTGTCCCAGGCAAAGAGGAGGGCACTGTCCCCTCCGGTGCTGGCACTGTGGTGGCACGTGCTTGTTTGCCTGGCCGTCGGTTCTTGCTCTGGCACGCTGAGGAGTGTTCTGGTACGGGCCTTGCGCAGCCTCGTCGTCCGTTTTGCGAATGGTTTAGTGTTTTAATTCCCAGTGAGGTGCTGTTTCACTACAGATTGTGGATGTGATTCATAGCGATAGGATCGAGGTCACTGGGTCCATCTTCCTGTGTAGCATCATGGGAAACACAGAAGTAAAAAGCATTTTGCTGAAGTCCATCCTTCTGCAAAGGCAGGAGAGGAAAATGAGGATCTTGTGCCTGCTTTTGCTTTCTCTCCTCCTAAGCGACAAGTCTGAAATGCATCAGGGAGCAAAGGCATCGCATCGCAGCACAGCAGGAAAGTTAGTGCTCTCCTTTCGCCAGGCAGGGAAGGAAAGCTCACCGTGCCTTGAAGCAAGGGCTGGGTGATAAAAAGCGGGCAGCAGTGTTGGAGGAAGTAGTGAAAGGGCCATTGATTCAGCGGTGCAGGTTAGCAAAGAGCTGCTGCCTTCAGCTGGCGCGGCAGCGAGGCCCAGGGGACGGCAGGGCCCGGAGGAGAGGGCCTGTAAGGGGAAGCGGTGGTGAGAGCGACGGGGAAGGTGAACAGCCGGTCCCGGGGGAGGCGGGTGTAGCTGCGCCTGCTTTGCATCTCGCTGTCTGGGGCCACCTGCTTGCATTAGGAGGTGCCTGGGCTGGGGAAGGACCATGGTTAACAGGAGTCATTTGCTCAAAGATTGTCCCATCGGTTGTGTTCGTGGCCTCTGCGTTTACAAGCAAAGGCTTGGCCTGCGCCTTCCTCTGTGTCCCCGTGCCCCGTCAGGGTTGGCCTCCCAGAGGAGCTGGCTGGAGTAATGCCCGGGAGCACGTTCGGCTGGGTGCAGTACGGCCGCGTAAGCGCGGTGACGCTGGAGCCCCCGTGCGCTGGTGGATCTGCCGGCGTGGCGCTGAGTTGGACGCACTGACTCAGTGAACAGGATGGCTTGCACGTGGCGTGGGATTTGTGAAAACAATATTTTAGCGCCGGCATGTTCCAGGGAAGCCTGGCGTAGATTGAAGTCCGACGGAGAGTGGCCCAGGGTGCGCTAGCTGTGATCATCTGCCTGTGGGAGGCTTCACCAGGCTGAGCAGGCAAAACTATTTGCAAAGCTGGGGGGAAGGCTAAACACTGCCTTTAATCCCTGTTTTCCTCTCTAATCCTGTGCCAGTGGGGAGAAAGGGCACCCTGGTGCTGTGGGGAGCAGCAGGTGTGGCCGTGCTCACTGGGGGAGCCTGTTTGCTTGTGCCCCCCAATTTTAGCAGCAGCGCGAGCACCCTGCAGCTTGCTGCCCCAGCCGGCCCGCTCCGCTCTCCTGCCTGGTCCTTACTGAGCTGGTTTGCTGAGCTGAAGAGCTCCTTTGATTTGTGGGCAGCTCCCCGCTGCTGTGGATGAATTGCGTGAAGCCTGTGTTTCTTTTAATTCCTTTTCCCAGAAGTGCCAAGCCTGTACGAAGAGCAGCGAGCGCAGCACAGGCGAACGTGCTCCTGGTTGTCTAGGAAACCCGCGGATGGCGGAGTTCAGCACAGTCGTTGCACAGCGGCAGGTTACATGTCTCCTTTGAAACCTGCGGGAGGAACTGACAGCGAGCACGGGAATGTCCTTGGGAAATCTCACGGAAGTCCCTCCACGGTTCCTCACAAACACCCTCAGTAACCTCAGCCCCATCTCTTTAGTGTGCTGGGAAGGATGGAGTGATTCCTCCAGGTAGAGAACAGTGTTCAAGCAGGTACCTGGTCGCTAGATTTCTCCTGCAGGGCGTATGCATACACGCAGCATAGGTCCTTTATAGGAAAGATAAGCTTACTTTTTTGAATACTAGCTACATATGTGGTTCTATTGTGAAATGTTACTGAGGGACTATTTTTAAATGAAGAAGTTCACCTGACTCAGCAGCGTGGCTTCCTGCATCTGCTGTGAGTCACCTTTGCTGACTTGGACCAAAAGAAATTTCTACTCATGCTGACATGGAGGGACTGAGAAAGCTTGGGGAGAGCAGTGGGTTTTTGCTCAGAATCTTGCGTCATCGTCGTCAGCAGTGGCATTAAGCGATTTCTAACTCCAAGGTTAGATTTTGTCCTATATTACTGCATTGTAAAAGCTTCAATTATCTCTGGAACAATTCCTGGCAGCAAGCCGATGTGGCTGTATCTGAAGATAGAGTTTGTACTGGAAAGCAAAGAGCATGAGCTGCCAGGCTGACTTTATGGAGCTGGTGGTTAAAATTGGAGGCTGAGTCAGGGAACATCTTTAAAGAGAGAGAGAGATGCATTTGAGGGTCTCACTGATATTCCAGTGTATCAGATTTCACGGGCAGCTCTGAAATAATGGTTCGTTCCTTTTCAATAAATGAAGCAAGATCTTTAGGAAAAGTCTGTTGAAGCTCAGAATTGGATCCCCCTTTCAGGACGGAATTTTCTTTTTTGCTGTGTGAAGGAGCGTACCGTAATCCTTTCGATAATAACCTTATTTTGTGCAGGCACACCCAAGCCATTGTTTTCTCAAGGAAATACTCTTGCTGGTATCTAGGTTGAGTTGTTGTCAGTGTCTCCTCTGAAGTCAGATCACATCCAGATTCTTGCCTAGCTGACTTGCATCATGATGCATAAAAGAACATCCCCAGCTAGAACTGAGCTCTTGTGAATGAAACCCTGAGAAAACCAGTTCAGTTTCAGGTATTGAGCAGAGTGAACCATCCTTCCTGCCAAGTCTTCTTTCACCCCAGTCCAGTGTTTGAGAAAACACACCAGTTACCCTGGCAGCAGCTAGTGAGCACAAATTGCAGAACCAGAGCAGGCACACAGCGGTGAGCTGTGCAAATGCACTCAGCTATTCTGGATGGAGAAAACCAGGCTATGTTAAAACACAAAAGAAGCAGCACATGTGATTCTTGTAGGGGCAGCTCTGCTCATGCACCAAGACCTCTCTTGGGTGTATTGCTCTCTTTGCTCTTCCTGGAAGTAGGATGATTTGCTTCAGGGGTTAAGAATTTCCTGGGCTTTTTTGTGATGTGATTTTATTTGTCCTTACCCCTTTATCAGGCTACGTTAAGCTTTTTTTAGAGCTAGCAAAGAAGAATTCTCTTTAGGCAGTAAAAACAACCGGATTTGCCAGTACTACCATGAGCACCTGCTGAAGCGGGGAACTTGAGGGCAACTGGAACCCAGTCTTTTTTCCATCGCTGCTGGCAGCCCAGGATTTTTCTGTCAGCTCCATCAATGAGAGAGGAACAATTTCTGCCACTATTTAAGGGTTAACCCGTAAGACTAGGCAAAGCTGAAATGTGGTTAGCTGCATTGTGCCTCTCTTGATTTCCCTGCCACCTGCAACCAAATACACAGTTCTTAATTTCTTCGAGTTTGTGTCACTGGGTGCTTTTCAACACACACCGTGTTCCGGCCCAGAAGCAGCTCCGTTTTGGGTATCAGCGAAGAGTTGTGTGCATCCAACTTGTGAATTGCTTTTGAATCCTTTGGGTCAACAAGTTCAGTCCTATGGGATTCTTACTGTTGATTCAGGGATTTAATTCACTTGGTAGCTTCTGAATCATCTCAGCAAAGGTGCTTTTATTGTGCTGGGTGTTTCCCATGTTCCTATATCCTATGAGTTCAGTGACAGAGGCGATGTTTTAACATTTTTAGGTTATTTTTTAAGGATTAATTAATATTTGTCTCTCTGTGTTAAGAGGGAGCTGTGACTCCAGCCTGTTGGATTGCAATTTTTCTACCTCGGGGAGACCCCCAATTCCTTCTTTAGCAAGACAGGTCATTTAGTAAGGGCTTGGGACTCTCTCTCTTCTGGTGTGTACTACCCCCACGTTATTGTGAGCGTTCCATGCTTTTTATAGCATAAAATAACAAGGAGGGAGTTTCCCTGACTCACTGATTTGTAATATCGACAGTGTGGCAGGGCTTTCACTTGCGTTACTTAACGCTGAGCGTTAGAAATAGCTTGGGGAGGAGCTGATGAGATGATACTGTTTAGCGGCTGCAGCTGCTCTCTGACCAGGGGCCCAAAGCTCCTGCTCTGTGCAGCCACGGCATGAATGGAGGATGGAAAAAAGCCTCGGGAAGTTGCTTTTGGTGAGAGGGATTACTGACTGAAACACCGTACTTGGTACTTGTCAGTTTAAACATCAGACTTTCATTCTAAGAGGTCATCTCGAATGCTTTTGTTAAAAAAACCTGCAGAAGCACATTTTTTGGCATTTACGCACCCAAACATACCTTGCAACATTCCTGTTGCTTCTGAAAGAGTTGCTCCTATCTGAATGCATCTTTCTGACAGCTGATGTTCCTCCGGCAACACTGTCAAGCAGCTTGAGCGGGGAGGGCCAGAAGTGAGTCCTCCAAGGTTTCCTTCCCCAAAGTTGCTGTTGCATAGGCAAATCATGTTACCTTTCGGTACTGTCACTCCCTCTTTATGGCTGTTAATGGTAATTTTTTGCTGAACACAGGGCAGCAGAGGGAGTTGTTGATGAGAAATGCTGCACTAGCTCTTGAGTATACCTGCCGTTTGCAGGTTGTTAATCTCTGTCAAGAATGTAATTGGCTTTTTGTAAGAATGTCTACTTTTATCTACAGCAGCTCAGGGGACAGAGAGCAGCCCCATTGCTGTCCATGTGCCTGTCTTTCAAATCATGGTACAGTGTGTCTTGTCCCCGGATCCTTGAATAGTTAAAATGCTTGTATGCGCCTGAAGAGTTAACACACTTCCCCTATGAGGAATGGAGCACTTCTTCATCCTGAAAATGCTCGAATGCTTGATGCGTAGCGAATTGCTCAGCAGAGTGCTGGTGTCAGCTAAAGTGGATGTAGCATGGGCTGTTAGTGTATCTCATGATGCAGTGTATGTTGGTGTATGTCGCGATGTTGCCTTATGGGTGCTGTACCTCTCTTCTCTCGGCTGAAATGTTGCTACTCTTGACAGTCTCTGATAGAGTGTGTGAGTAAAGCAGGCAAGAGACTGGCTGGAAAAGAGGTCCTCAGCCTTTGCTGACCCATGCTAAACAAAAAGTATATTGCGGGCACCTTCATTCTTTGTTCTGACTGTCACCTGAGACCATATTGGCAGTGGCTGCGAGTCATCACAAGCATTATTGTAGGGCCTCTTGTCCACAAACCGTGGACAGGAGACCACAGGGCTAGAGCAGAGGGAGGCGTAAAGCTCTTTAGCTCAGCCTTGCTAGCTTCTAGACTACCAAAGGTTTCAGTCTGACCAAAGTTGTCTTGGAGAGAATGTATTACCACCGTCCTGCTCTGCAGCTCCTATTCTTTTATGTCTGACGCTCATTAGGGAATTTGCTATGTTCCTCTGCAGGAAAGAGCACTGGAAACTGCTCGGCAATCTGAAGACCACAGTGGAAGGACTGGTGTCCACCAGCAACCCAAATGTCTGGTCTAAGTATGGTGGCTTGGAACGGCTCTGCAGAGACATGCACAGCATCCTTTATCATGGGCTCATCCACGACAAGGTAGGTCTCTGTCTTGCCGACGCTGCTGGCTGTCTGAGCAGCTTTGGTGTCAGTCACATAGCCCTATCTCCTTGCAGTTTTCTTTAATGCTCACAGTATAGATTGAGTACAGTGCTTGTATCAGTATGGGAAATGATTAGAGCAGGAAATGAGCTTGCCTTGCAAGCACTGTAGTTGTAGGGAGGACCTGTGTGTGTTCTTTCAGTCACATATACTTTTGACGTGTTTTTTCTAAGTACCTGTGTCCTCTGTGGTGAGAGACCTGTCCCTCTCCTTTCTTCCTGCTGCAGCCTGCAGCAAAATGATAAAGCTGAATTTACAATGAGTCAGCCTCGTATCGTGTGTACTTGGACAACTCCCCAGTGAGGTCTGGCAAGAGAATCCTCGTATCTTTACTGTTTCTGATTAGCTTCGTTAATAATTGGGGCCGACAGCCCAGTCTGCACTCTTCATGAATGGGATCTCTTTCCATGCTCTCATCATCCCTTGCAGTTGCTCATCCAGCCGTTCCCTCCTCCATGACTGCCTGAAAGCATTTTTCTTTTCCACTCTGGAGAGTGCTTGTGTGCAGAGGCATGATGATCTCCCCTTCGGCTTACTATTTCCACCACAATTATTTCACAATGGAAAGTTAAAGCAAGCCTGCGGGGCATGCTTTGGGGCAAGCTTCCCGTCAGCCAGCTCTGCAACTGAATGAGCAGAGCAGAAAACCCCCAAAAGGTTTGCACAGGGCCATCTGGGGTCCGGGCGTAGTAAAATTGCGTTTATATAATGCTGCACCCGAGCTAATAGGTCTCCAGAAAGAGTCAGGCAGGCAAGCCCTCCCGGTGTGGCGCTTTGCTACCTAGATTTGTTAGCTGAGGTGAGCGCTCAGCAAGGATGGTGCGCTGTTGCTCTTAGTCCCCAGTGGCACAGGCTAGTGACCTTTGCCGGGAGATAAGCAGAGAGAGAAGTTAGCTCTTAAATGCGAGGTGTACAGTGCTCCTTTCTGACAGACAGTCTTGAATGATTTATCCTTGTCGGTGTATCAGTTGCTTTTCATGCCAGAGCTTAAGGAAATTTAGACCAGCAAAGTAGACAGCATATTGCCTTTCTTGATGATTTTATTGTTATGTAAAGGCAGTTCTTTTACTTAGAAATGTCTCCCGTGCTTAGGGATGTGTGACACTACAGAAGACTTAATCTAAAAAAGCTGCAAAGGGAGGCTAATAAAAATACAAGGTTTCCTAGCAGAAGTTTTTTTTCTATTTGTTCCAGCCAAACACTGCCTTTTATTTATTTATTTTTTACATCAGCTTTGTTCCTACAACCAGGAATAAAAACAATAAAGATGAAAAATTCCATATGTACATGTTAAGAGAACTAGGGTAAGAGATTTTTTAACCTTTGAGTGAATTTTATTTCTTTGTCAAAAAACCCCAACTGGATCTAAAAGGCTAAAATTTCAGTTTTAATTCTGTAGGCTTAAAAGACCCAAAAAACTCCCCCAAAACAAAGAAACCAGAAACCAGAACCTATTTGTCTGACATTTGTGAAAGAGGAAATAGAGATGGAGGAGAAAATCAGCATTTTGGTGGAGAGAGGCATTTTGGGGCTATGTTTACACATGATAAAGTGATGAGGAAAATAGCAACTCTTCTGCAGTTCCTCTTTAACTGGAAGAGTAACTAAAAAGAAGTAACTTGTTTGAATAAAGGTGAGGCAGACAACAACAAAGAGCTAATAGAAATGCAATGCTAGAGCATGTTGCATCAAATTTCTTATCTGCAGTGCTCAACTGTACTTGTGTCCTTGTTGGTGGTTTGCAATATTAGAAGACAGCAATTGTTGCTGTTTTTGCCAGGATGTATTTCCATGTTGCTGTTTGTGTCCCCTTGCTTAAGTCTGACCCTGTGCAGTGCTGAGTCATGGGAGTCTCCTCCAGGTCCTGCCCTAGCAGGAAGGGAAACGGTGATAATGGGAACTCAGTCAACTTTGGACTTGGCACACCTTCAAACACCATAAGCAAAGAGGAATGTGTATGTGATGCAGCGATGCACGGAGTGATTGGGAGGTTTCAGACAGAATCCTCTGATTCATGTTTGGGGGCTTAGCCCCCAAACATGCTGTGGCATAAATGCAGGTAGCACCTGAGGACTGGTCCCTTCTGTCTATCTACATGCCCTTTTCTGCCCGGCGGTAGTGGTGTTGGCTCTACTCTGTGATCCACTGATGAGCTACAGTTGGCATGGTGGGTCTTTAGGATTGTTATTGCACTGCAGCAGGGGTGTGGGCCTTTCAATGCCATGTCTCTTCCCTGTCTGAAGATACATCCTGTCTCCATTGTATGATGTACTGGGATCTTGCTTGGTGGAAGAAAAAAAGCTTGGGAGATCTGTTGTCTTGCTGTGGCTTTGCTTGTGGAGCTGAATGCACAACTGATGGGTCAGTGTGGCAGGGGCAGTAGATGACTTATCTACATCAGGCCAATGTTTCTTTACTTGATCTCTTCCCCCCTTTTGTGTCTACAAAACTTCCTTCTACTCTCCTTTCATTATTTTTCCTCTCTTGTGCAGCACTGTTGCTCCTTTCCTCTCTGTCTTCTATGGGTCCATTTTCCCATCTTGCTAGGGTTAGAGGCTGTCCACTCATGGTAAGATGGGGCTAGTGGGAAATGTCTGTTAGCTGGTGCTGAGGTTCTGCAGGGCCAGGGACTCAACTTGCCGTGGTGCTTTGCTCCTGGAGTTCACTGCATGAGAGAGATACTGCCTGTTGCAGCAGCAGGGAGGGCAACTTCAATTCAAAGGCCTGTTCTTCCTCATAGCAGCCTCATGGCAGCAAGGATGGTGAGATGAACCCAGGGTTACACAACTCCCTTGCCCAGGGAAAAGGGTGATCGGGCCTTACTGAGCAAGTCTGCAGTTATTCCGTGTGATGAAAGGTAAATGCCCTGGATTAGGCTTCCAGGACTGGCAGTCCTGGGCTGGGGTTGCCTGGTCTTTGGCTGCTTGGGCTCTGTATATCCTTCCAGTTGTTTCTCCTCTACCAGTGATCTCACCTACTCTGTCAAATGTGCTGTGTCTGCTTCCTCTTCGGATATAAAGAGTTCTCAGGACAAGCCAGAGGTGGGTGTTACCATCAGAACAGTTCTCCTTCCCGAAGCCTTTAGGCAGGAGGCTGTTGGGAGCAGGCTGTGGGCTGTATGATCTGTCCTGGCAGGTTGTAGGTTGAATACCCTGTCCTAGATGGCCAACTCTTGCATTTGCTCGGAAGGATTTAATCACTCCTTCTCTCTCAGTGCCCGTTGAATCACATGGCAGGTCTGCTGGAGGTGTCTGATGTCCAGATTCACTGCTCTGAACTTGCTGCACCCAGTCAGCATTGCAATGGGACTTTGGTGGAGTCTAACTGTGCGTTTTCTGGGCAGGTGTATTGCAGACAGAAGGATTACTGGCAGTTTGTGAAAGACATTCGCTGGCTGAGTCCCAGCTCTGCTCATCACGTGGAAAAGGTGAGTTCTGGTGGGATGGCTTTGCGTACCCAGCAGGGGAGGAAGAGGGTGGCTGGGGTGTGAGCCTCACTGGTGAATTAGCATTGCCTTGACTGTTGGCCTGCTGTGGGTCAAGTGGCAGCCAGCGGGGCTGATGGGGAGGGGACAGCTTGCTCACCCCTTCAAATATGGGGGCTGAATCAAGCAGGGCAGCCATGTGTTTGTATACAAGCCACATCCCAGGAACTCTGCATGGTTTAGGCTTAGACAATCGGCTGCTTATTTCTCACAGGCCAGTCTCCAACTCCACGTGGTTGGGTACAACAAGGATCACCAAGGGAACCAGCACAAGCGGTGCTTCTCTATGTTAATGGGTGATTTATGCAGCTGTACAAATCTCTAAAGGTTTGGGCTGTCCCATTTCCTGGTTGTGTCTTGGCCTGACTATTCACTTGGTTCTTCTATTCCTGGCTTGTGCCCTCTGCTGACACAGAGGGATGCTTTCACTCCTCGGCTGCCCTGTGCCCTGGCAGACACCTCAGTGCAGATCACTCGCTCTGTGGCACAGACACAGAAGTGTGAGCAGGGTCCGTGGCCTCCGCTGCAGTCTTCTCCGGGGAGCGGTGAGGAAGAATGCAAGGGGCTGACCACTGGTGGTCTGTATGTGCAACCTGCTCCTGGGCCTGTGCTCAAGGCCGACTCAGGGAGGATGCGAGGTGTGACTGCCCTCAGCAGTGCAGTCCAGCTCTTTAACTCAGCTCAGGCTATTAGCTGTAATGTTCCTCAGTTATTGTGTCAGCAAGATGATGATTGTCCCTTCAGGAAAGCAATTGCATTTGGGAGTGTGGGGTCCTGCGAGGTCAGGGCTGTGACATATGGGTGGGAGAGCATGCAGGAGAAATATGTAGTGCTAGTGGCTGCAGGGAGAACTTTGGTCACTGACACTGGTTGACCTTTGAAGTGTTGTTCTTCTCCAGTGCTCGTCTCCCTGTCTTGCCTTGATCAGTGGCTAGGAAGCTGCTAGGATGCGACTGTGTTCCCACTGACAGTGACTGGCGCTGGAAAGCTGCCGTTATCTGGGGCCAAAGTGTGAGCTGTAAAGGTGGAATAATCTCTGCTCTTCTGTTAGTCTCTGCATGCCTTAACTGGTGTGTGGTGTTCATTTGCAGTTCATCAGCCTGCATGAGAATGGCCAGCCCAACACAGACGGCCTAAGCGATCAAGCTGTTGCGAAGCTGTGGCTACAACATAGCCTGCAGTTCCACTGCCTCTCGGCACAGCTGAAACCCCTCCTGGGCAACAGGCAGTACATAAGAAAATTCTACGCAGGTAAATAGAGATGGGCCTTTTTCCTGTTCTTATTAAAACATCTAGCTGGGCCTTTCCCTTCTACCAGGGATCGGGTGGCTTTCAGAGTAAAAGGAGGTATGGTGGGGAAACTACAGTGCCTGCTGGAGATGGAGGCCAGACTAGGAGGGTGATGAGGGAGCTGAGCCTTCCACGGGTGTGGGGTTGCTCGGGAGCATCACCTGGCCCTGCTGGCTCAACCCCTCTTGTGGCATTCGAAGCCACATGCTGTCTGCAAGGGAGGGAAGTAGCAGAAGAGGTGGTTTGCACTGGAGCAATCTGTGCTGTCAAAGTGGGTGAGGTGTACTGTGTCCGTGCTGGAGGCTCAGCCTGGGTGCACAAAGGAAGAGCTGGGCTTGGGCTTTTTGCAGTGAGCTCATCTGGAACA
The DNA here is from genome assembly GCF_036417845.1 of Apteryx mantelli. NCBI lineage: Eukaryota > Metazoa > Chordata > Aves > Apterygiformes > Apterygidae > Apteryx > Apteryx mantelli. Next base: position 12,912,845 of record NC_089986.1, read on the forward strand.
TGCTTGGTCCTACTTATTTCTGGGCCTTCCTTACTGTCCGAATGAGAGCTTGAGCCTGTGTGAAGGCACAGAGCATTGTTGGCTTCTCCCTCCTGATATCTCAGGAATTTGGGCTGTAGCAGCTTTTTGCATGGGCTTGAAAGGTTTCTGCTGCAGGTGGTGAATTGGCCTGGTGTCGAGTGAGGGCTGTGTTCAGCAGACAGTCTATGTGTAACCCTCTGTGTCCAGGGTTGCACTAGAAGCCTTGGGGGGAATGCTTTTTCCATTGAAGAGAAACAAAATGGGGAAAGAAGTTCAGCTTTGAATCATCTCCTCTTTCAAAAATATTCTGGGCTTTTTTCTCCCTGTGAAGAATTCTGAACAAAGAGCTCAAGCTCTGACCTTAGATGACATATGGAAATGCAGCTGCATTTCTGCTTTGTAGATAAAAATTGTAGCAAAAACTTTATGCAACTCTATGCATGTTAATAATTTTTTTGAAAGCTTGAAATTTTGTCAAAAAGAAAAAGTTGGTAGCAAGGACAAAAACATCTGTGTTGATCTGGGACAGGATCTTTAATCCTGTGCTTTTGAGTAATGGGGAGAGAAGTTTTTCAGCAGCCCCTTTTTAATCAAAACAAAAACCTTATCCCAGAATATAATAATTTGGAATGGGAACCTTTCAGCTAAGGCTTAGGCTGGATCTGGGAGATTCTCTCACCTCCTTGGCTAGAGAGTTAGGGCCTGGTCCAGCACCCTGCACTTCCCAGCCCCTTTGTGCTAGGGGCAGTGGGTGGGAGAGACCCCGCTGAGCAGCACTCTCCTCTCTGCAGACACTGCCTTCCTGCTCAGCGACTCCCATGTCACGGCCATGTTACAGTGCCTGGAGGCTGTGGAACAGAACAACCCCAGGCTCCTGGCTCAGATCGACACGTCCATGGTGAGTTGAGGCCCCGGCTTTGTGCCTCTGGCTCTCCCCAGAACACTGTCTGGCTGTGACTGCTCATACAATGTCTCATTCAGAGCACACAGAGCCCTTGGACAAGGGCCTGGACTTGGAAGTAGCGAAAGGAGCTCCAAGAGAGAAGGAAATGATGAACTTTTCCCTACACTGTCTGTATGAGCCTGGCGGGGTGGGTGGAGATGGCTGGTTGGAGCCTGTGTTGAGGTACCTTGGTTCTGGCTGGCTTCTAGGATTTGAATGTGAGGACCTGATAGCAGGAACCAGTTCTGTGTAAGAAACGCCTTTAAAACCCTCTCCAGAAGTCCCAGGCTTCAGGGCTAGCACACAGAGCTGCCTGGTACTGAGGGACAGCTGTTGTCAGAGGGGAAGGGCAGGCGGCCAAGGCCCAGAACACCTGGGTTCCCGCCTCTGGTGACACCACTGACTCCTGGTGCAGCCCTGTGCCAGTCATCGCCTCCCCAGAGGAGGGGAACAGTGGCTGCTTTCTTTGCAGAGAGCTCCGCAGAGGAGAGACGCTAATGACGTTTCATTAAATCGAGGCTGTGTTCTTTCAGCTGGCCGGCACATCACTGCCATCCGTGTGTGCGTCAGGTCCCTCTGCTGGGACAAGAGAGACGTGTGACCGTGACGCTGAAGGACATGAGAGCCGTCTGCCTGGGGCACCAGGCTGCCTGGATCATTGCACTGAGAGCCTGGTAATTTCCAGATGGGAGCGTGCCATTTAGCTGTGAATAGAGAGCCATTTCACTTCTATGCCGTGGTATTTTTTTTCTCCCCACCCTGCAGACTTAGCTGCTTCCCTCTGGGCCCCAGAGCTGCAGCTGTCTTCACTGGCTGGTAACCAGGTGCTCACATGGGGCACTGCAGGTCGATTCCTTTCTGTCTCTGTAGCTGCTCCCTTGGCGTGTAGCCCTGTAGGTGCTGGTTTATTAATGATGCCACCTCTGTTCAGTTTACCAGGAAGAGTGAAGGTCCGTCTCCAGTGACAAAGAGTCAGAGCCTGACTGCTCTCCCTGGATTCCTGCACATACCGTCTGCAGACTGCACACAGCAGCGTTACTTTGGGTCCTTCTCTAGCCTGCCCCACCCAGCCTCTTCCGGCTTCTCAGGTAATGAGAGTGAGCTGGGAAGCTCAGAACAGGCCCCTTGCTCATTCAGCATCTGTTCATAAAGTCCACAGTTTGCTCTGGATTGTCTCTCAGATGTCAAAACGCAGCCCTAAGGAGCGCGTGTTTGCAGCTTGCTCAAGCTTCTGAACAAGCATGTTATAAAGCCCTTTCCCCTCCGTGCAGCCGCAGTAACACAGCGGGCTGAGCGATCTTTGGGCGTGCTGTGAGCTTCCTGAGTTTCTGCACAAAGCAGAAGTAGTATCTGTGTGCTGTGGCCTTTTGGGCTGGAGCTTTGGAAATGGAGGTGCAGCTAGGACAAGGCCTTGCCTTTTTTCTGCTGTTAGATTCATTGTGCTGGACTGGTGCAGGGAGTTCTCTGCCTGTTTTAATACGGACATTCCTTGCCTTTGCCTGTGGGGACTGGGCATGCTGGTTTGAAGCCATATGCTTGTTGCCATAGGATGACCTGCTTGTGCCAAGGTGTGTGACATCCTGTTCCTGCCTCTGTCCAGACAGGAGACCAGCGAGCTCCTCTGCCTGCTCTGGCACCAGCCAGCCTCAGGAACACTGCCTGTCCACCAGGTCATCTTCCTTCAGTGAGGGCAGGTGCCCTCTGGAGCAGCCCAACTCTGTCACCCGCTGCCACGTTCCCTCACCCAAAGACCCCTTCTCTCCTGCCAGCGAGATGAGTTCCAGCACCACAAGCCAGAGCGAGGACACTTGGATGGGGAGTCAGGACGATCCGCAAAGTGATGCTAATGATGGGCCGGAGTACCTGGCCATTGGGAACTTGGGGCGCCGGGGCCGGGCCTGCAGCAGCGCCAGCAGCAACAGTACCACCAGCAACAAGAGCAGCAGCTCCAACCTGTTCTCCTCCAGCAGCTCCCAGAAGCTGGACTCGGTCTCCTCCTTGGGAGACCAGGGGGCAAGTAGCGGAGGTGGAAGCAGGGGCATGAGCCTGTTACGCCGGTCCAGCTTCTCGGAGGGACAGGCATCAGCTCCACAGGGCATCCTGAAGAAGAGCCACATGCGCTCGCACTCTGATACCAATGTGGCTTCGGGGAAATTACACGGTAATGGAGCTTCTTTTCTGGGTGTGGGGGTTGGCTTTGGGGTGCGGGCACAGATGTGGGACCATGGCCTGTGAGAAGTGCCCTTACTGGGAGGCTCATGCTGGCTGCCACTTTGGCGCCACGTAACGCAGATCAGTTAGGGGACCTGTGGGCGGGCAGCTGGGTCAGTGCTGTGGTCTGTGCCCTTACCTTCCCTGCTATGTGCTGGAGAGGCGGGCTGACCTCTTGTTTCCCAGAATTCCTTGTGCCTGTCCATTAGTGGTGTTGGCAGCTGCCCCGCGGCCTTCCCCAGAGGTTTAGGAAATGGCAGTGATGCTGTGGTGTTAGCTGTCCTGCCTTCTCACTGACCTTGCCCAGCTGGTGTGTGGGGCCATGGCAGGGCGTGGGGCTGGGGCTTGGGTCTCTTGTCATCATACCGGTAATTTGCTGGGTCTACCTATGCTCTTGAGTGGGTGAACGCATTGGGGGAGGAGTGGGACATGGAGGGACAACCAGTTTGTTGAAGTCTGCCCCACTCGTGCCGCTTTCAGGTGAGAAATGGAGATCCTTCCTGAGTGGTAACCAGTCTGTCTCTGTTTTCTCTCCCTTAATGCTGCTCTCTTCCTCCTCTGTGTCCAGGAGGCCTCAGAGATATCACCATTATAATAGAAGATCCAGTGGCAGGTTTGGGAGCCAATATAACAGCCCTTCATCAGCAATCATTGCATTAAGTTCAGGATTTCCATCAACCCATTGGTGTCCATTTAGAAAAACAAATCTTTCTTCTCTGAGTCCCAGATGGTGCTTTGAAGGATGCCTTAAGTTTATGCATGCTACCTGACTGAGGATCCCAGCTTGGTTTCTGGGTGTAGTGGACCAGACCAAGAATGGCACCTGACTCTCCTGCATGGCGTTACGAAGTGCTGACCAGCAAGTCCCTGAACTGCCTCCCCTTGTGCTCTCTTCCACTCCCTATTGATTTGGAAATCAGGAGAGGTTTCATCTCTCATGTAGGGAATAAAAGCTCAAAAAAATGGGCCGTTTTCTTTTCCATGCATTGAACAGCAGTGGTATTGGGTTTGTCTGACTCGCATCTGCTAAAAGCCAAGAGATCCACAGCTAGAAAAGCTCCTTTCTGGAGGTGGCAGAAGGAGTGTGAAGAGATATGTGCCCAGTCCTGTGCCCTGTTCTAGCTCTCATTCCAGCAGAGGATCCTGGGCACTGCTTCACTTTGTCATTCAGCAGCAAGCAGTTCCCCTATTATTCATTGCATCTCCAGGCTGGTGCTCATGATGTGGTTTCTGTGCTGTTTTTAGGTAGGGTTGAGGTGGCTTTGGGTGACCTTGTTCATGAAAAGCCTGCCAGGCTGTGGCAATTAGCTGTGAGAGCCTCTCACTCCGGCCGGTCTCATTTGCATGGCCGCTGTCCTGTGACCCAGGGTGTGGAGTGGATTGGTCCTGAGCCAGGTCCTGGCAGCTGCTTCTTTGTGGTCTCAGCAGGGAGCTGCTGGTGTTGTTGGGCTCTGGAGCCTATAGCCTGATCGGGGTTATGGCATGAAGCTGGAGGCAAAGGGGGGTAGGAGGCGCAAAGGACAGTGTTTGCCCTTCCATTGTTCTCAGGACATCAGCTGGAGCCTGCCCCATGTCCATGCCTGTATGTTCCCATTCCCATTGCCCTCTCCACTCTTTCCGGGGTATTTTCAGTCTCCTCCTTCACCCCCAGCTGCCTGGGCCTTCCCGTCTGGCAGCAGTCCTCAAGTCGCTCCATTCAGATATTCTCTGGGGCCATTGCTCTCCCTACAGCAGCAGTGGTTGTTTATCTCTGACTAGGTTGGCTTGTGGCAGTCGCTGCCAGCTCAGCCTGGCAGTGAATTGCACTGGAGTGTGGACTTGGGGCAGGGCTCTGGCAACAGTGTGTGTAGCTCACCTTGAGCACTTCAGCCCGCTCTGGGGTTGTGTTAGTGAGGGTTGTGTGCAGGGAACTCTGCCTTTTCTAGCTGAGCGTCAGCGTGTCCTTCAGATGCCTCCTTCCACCTTTTTCCAGGCTGCTCTCCAGGGCTGGGAGCCCCACAGATCCCTTGGCTGCTCAGGTTTCCCTTTGTATCGTGACTCCTTGCCCTGTGGGTAACTCTTCCCTTCGAGATGCTCTAGAAGGAAGAAGAGGGGGCTGGTAGAGGCACTTGCCAGAGGCAGTTGCATTCCCTGGCTCTGCTCGGGGTTAAAGAGAGGGTGGCTGCGGACTTGACCACTCTGTGGCTCTCATGAGTTTCTCTCCTTCTTTCCCCTTCTCATTTCCTCTTCCTCTCGGGGGAAGCTGGCCCTGGGGAGGACTTCAGGGCAGTTTGTTAGTGCCACCAGCTTGCCTTTTACCTGCCTGAAATGCCCCTTTAGCTTTGTCCTCTTTATGGATTTGGGTACGGGCTAGTGCCCTGCTCCATTTCATGTCTGGCACCAGCCGAGTGGATGATTTCCCTTGTTGATTCCCATCCATTTGTGCGTGCCCCTGTGATGATGCGCTCGTTCCATTTCACACTACTCTGGACTGGGATGGGTGTCTCTTGGATACTGATGTGTGCGTGGTGTTGTCATCCCTTACAGAGTCCCATGGTGACACAGGCGGAGTAAGAGGGCCCATCTCTGGTTCCACCCAGAGCAGTGAAGTGAGCACACCCAGCTCCCTCTACATGGAGTATGGTGAGTACGGTGAGCCCCAGTGGGGACATTTGCTTGTGGCGAGACTCCTCCATCTGCTGCAGTTTCTTCAGCTTCTGGCACCTGCTTGTTGCATACAGGCACACAGGAGCTGGCTCCATGGTGAGCTAGCTGGGCTCTGGGAGGGCTTGTTTGTGTGGAGATAGCAGTCAGAAGGTCTGTCTGGCTCTGTACTTCAATTAATGAAGATCTCCAGATATGCTAGTATTTGGATACTCCTGAATACTGGAGATGTGGGCTTTGCAGTAGCCAGCGTGGGTCCAGCAGCGTTGATACTGATCAAGTAGTTTCTGGGTTTTTCTCTGCTGATCCCTTTGGGATGGGTGCTACTTAGGGCCGTATGAGATCAAGGTGTCCTTGTTCTCCAGGCCAGACTTGGCCCCTGCCCTGAGGAGGCTTGCAGCCATATTGTTCGTTGCTCTAATATTGCTGCCTTCTTGTGTCAGAGTCATGGAGAAACAAGAGATCATCTTGTTGGCCATGTGGGCTTGATGGTGTCTTAGTGCAGAGCGTGGGCTGTTTCCCAGTGCTTTCAGCAGTGGATTTCCAAGTCCCTCCCTCATGTGCTTGTCTTTTGCTTTTCTAGACTCTGGCCAGTACCTGAGTTCGGGGGAAGGGATGTTCAGAAGACCTTCAGAAGGGCAGTCCCTCATCAGCTATCTCTCTGAACAGGACTTTGGCAGCTGTGCAGACCTGGAGAAGGTGAGGAAGGCAGTAGCAGCCTGTATGTATGGGAGAATGTATTTTTACTTCAGATTCAGTGATTCTTTCCTCCCTAGGGAAGATAATCCCACAGTATTTCTTGCTGTAGAGCTATGCACAGAACTTCTATTTTGAATCTATGGTCAGAGTTGCTCATTGGTGTCTGGCAGTCAGGATCTGCCCGTATAGCATATACATGGCAGCTTTGCAAGATGTTAGGGCTTCTTAGGGACACCCCCAGAGTGGGTGCGTTGCACATCGTTTTTGTAGGTTGTTCTGTGTTTTGCAAGAATTCTGGTGCCCAAGAAGGCTTGAGTTTCTAGGTCCTCATAGGAGAGTCAGGTTTCGTAGCATCAGCAGGGATCAAGGTCCTTTTATCACTCTTGAGGAATATTCAGCTGCTTCCTGACACAGATAGGGGACAGTGTTCACCCAAGAGTCCCCAGGCTCCCTGTGATACAGCCCTGAATGCTTTTGCTCTTGCCTCACAGGAGAATGCCCACTTCAGTATCTCAGAGTCACTGATTGCTGCCATTGAGCTGATGAAATGCAACATGATGAACCGGCAGCTGGAGGAGGAGGAGGAAGACAGCGACAAGGAGATCCAGGAGCTTAAACAAAAGATTCGCATTCGGCGCCAGCAGATCCGTACCAAGCACCTGTTCCCTACCTGCCAGATGGGCTCAGACAGTGGGTGATGTCTTTTGGGCTCATCAACTGGTGGGATGTGGGTTTTCTGCCCATTGCCTGTCCTTACAGCATCCTGTCTTCCCATCTGTTCGTGGGAAATAACCACATTGTTACCAGGGTGCTGCAGAGATTTGCAAAACTCTGCTACTGTTGGAAGACCATAATGGGACTGATGCTATACACTAGTAACACTTGCGCCATGGTGGCATTGAGTTGTGGAATGCCTTTTCACCAGGAACCCATAATATTTTCCACCCTTAATATCTGTCCCTCCTTGCCCTGGTCCCCTTTGGGTGTCATCTTCTCCCTTAGCTGTCAGTGACCTGTTCAGACTGCTTCCACTGATGGCCTGGCTGTGTTGCGTTTCCTTTGTTTCCCAGGCCTTGTGGCGACAGACAGTGAGTCCCAGTTCAGCTCCCATGGCTCCATGCGACTGTCTGATTCAGGCTCTGCAGAGGATGTGGAAGAGTATGAGATCCAAGGTAAGAGGGAATGGCTATGTTAGGTGCTTGCTTAGAACCAGACTTCTCCTGGGTGTGATTGTGTTGAGGTCAGTCACACTGAAGAAGAGCATGTCCCTTGGCCTTCAAGATGGCTTTTTCCAAGCAGATGGCTGAATTCTGAGCATGAGCAGAGCGATCAGTTCCCCTCATGTGGTGGCATGACTTGCCTTTGAAATCTGTAATCCTTTAGTGTACAGCGCCTCTAGCTTGTAGGTGATTCCTGTTTCACTTGCCAGGTCCATGGAGCTAGCGTCACAGGTTTAGAAGAGAGAGATGGGAGAGTCCTGCTCTTCTCCTGCCCAGGCAGAAGTCATAGTTTTTAACACTTTTCTCTTGGGTGGGAGCAGTGGATGCTGGTCACATCCTGACCTGTAATACCTGTGAGCTCTGCTCCTGACAGCTTGAGTAGCCGAGCTTATTGCCTGCAGGAGAGTTGTATGAGTCCCTGGGTGTCCCTTTCCTTCAAAGCCTGGTTCATCCTCCAGGCTGGATGACTCATTTCTCAGCAATACTTCCATCAGGCCGACTATAAAATACGGTAAGAGAAGACAGTGCAGTCCAGTCTCCAGCTATAAATTCTCGATCTTCCTGTTCTGACTGCTGACCTTATTTTAGTCCCTGAGGGCTAGATTTTGGGCTCAGTTTTGAAGTCTGTGGAGGGGTGTGTGAATTCAGTTCTAGGCTTCTCTCATGTTAGTGCTGCTCTTGTGTTATGCCCTTTCTCTTTGGCCTGGCCAAAGCACTGAAGTGAATTGTTTTGTCATCACCGTGTTATACAGATGGTAACGATGGATCTAACCTGATTCAAATGTCCAAGAACGGCCTCTCAGTGTCAATGGCTTCCTTGTTCTCAGGTAGTACCCCGCAGCGCTCCCTTGCGGCACGCGCGCGTCTGTGTGCAAAGTGTGTGTGTGCGTGCGCACGTGCACACTTTTCAGTGTGTCCCCTCTGGGTATCACAGGGAGAGCAAAGGCCTGGATCTGTGTACAGGCATCTGAGGTGTTGAGTTCATGCTGCATCAGCAGGTCAGCTTCAGATCAGACAGAAAATCACTGAAATTCACTGCCAGACCCTGGCTCAAGCCACTAGTGAGGGTGTTTCTGCTATTCTCCCTCACTACTCTATGCATGTAGACCAGCTCCTTGTTACCTCTGGTATGCCTGATTTGGGAACCATGAACAACATTATCCAAGTAACAGTGGGAAAAGCCGTGGAAGGGTGATATGATGCAGGAGAGCAGAGACGAGCTAGAGCAACTCTGCTGTGGGCACCATCCCTGAGGCGTGTTTTCTGTACAATATTTTGGATATATCAAGCATGCCCACTGTAGTGGTAACCTGCCTTGCCTGGGGTCAGGCTCAGCAGGGCAATGGTGCAGCGTTGCAGCTCTGTAGCTGCTGAAGGTAGAGCCTGGGCTGGGTGAAGGCACAGTCCCTTTATGACGTGGGACCAGGTCTCCATCCCAGAGAGTCCGTCCCTCTCCAGTGTTATGGCTTTGAGTGGAGCTGCCCTGCAGCTCCCAGTATAAATGATTGCTTCTCTGATCATATGCAAGACAGGGAGAGAGCAAGGAGAGAAGGAGCCTTGCTCTTGTCAGCTTTCACCCATCAGGCAGGGCTAGCGCAGGACCAAAGCTCCAGCTGGTGTGTTGGGGAGAGTTACCCTGCTCAACTCTGGAGCTGGGGTGCTCTAACTCTGGTCTGAGCCATGGCCAACCCTTCCCATCCTGTTCAGACTTGCCTTAGGGAAGAATCCTTCCCAAAGAAGTTCTGGAAGAAAGAGCAGGGAGAGCAGACAGGGTGCAGGCATTTTGTTCACAGTGGAGCCCTGCACATTGGGGTCATGTGCAGCCAGGTTTCACTTGGCTGGTGCTGCTGATCCATCCTGTCAGACATTCAGTGTCAGCGTGTTGCTCCTGCTGGACATAATGGCACATGGAGCTGTCAGCCCTGCTCTGTCCTGTGTTTACAAGGCCTATGGGTTTAATGCCAGGGTTTCATGTCTGCAGTTGAGGTTGGGGAAGGAGTGGTGGCATGATGCCAGTGCTAGCTCCTGAGGGAGGCTAGGATCAGATCTAGCTCCCTTTCCCGTCTCTGAGATGATGGCAGGCTCTGCCCAAGGCCCCACCTGTAATGCTTGGCCCATCCTGTACTGTGTGTGCTCTACCGTTTGCCTGAGTTTGTTGTAGTCTAGGACCATGCAGCGCCTTTATGCACAGAGCTGAAGGCAACAGAGCATGGCAGATATGTCTGTCCAGTGTTGTACGTAGTTGGGAGGCTATGTTTGCTGAGTTCCCTGTTTTCTGCATCTAGAAATCTGTGTGATATAAATATGTGGATTGCTTAGCATTGGGATGCTTTCATGTGCCTGATTTTAGCAATGGATGTCAAACAAGGTGGGTTAAGTGTCCGTGCTGGATGCTACTGGCATGAGGCTGTGAATTTATTGGAGGGACTGTGAAGGTTACCGTGGTTCTTTGCATATCTTTTCCCTTTCTGAAGTCAGGAGCATTTGAAGGCAGGGTCCTTGTCATTCACACCTGCAGAGTACTCTTCTCTGCTCCTTTTGGAAGTCCCACTCCTCTTTGTGCCAGGGCAGCCCCAGGGGGCAGCCCCGCTCTCCCTGACAGCTCGGGGTGTTGGCTCTCTGCGCGGGGCTGGGCTGCGATCCTGTGGACCTTGGTGTGCACTTGATGCCAGGCCACGAATGGATGGGCACCGTGTGGGTCCACGTAGCCAACCTGCTTGGGTTAGATGAGCAGCGTGACCCTAGAGCTGTGCCTCCCCGTGCCGCATGCTGAGCAGCTGGGTCAGGAGAGCAGCTGCTTGTGGCAAGCCTGTGTTAAGTGTTGTTGCTGCAGATCCCATTCCCAGAGCTCCCAGGGATACAAGGAAGGGGACCTGCTGGGCCTGGGGTTGTGTCACTGGCCTCTTTCCTGCCTTGACCTAGAGTCCTTTCCCCTCACATCCCTTCCTCCCTTTTTCTGGGATTTTGTCTATAATGAAACAGGGTTTCTTTCCATCTGCTGCTGTCTGCTTTGTACTGCTGAAAGTGTGTCCTGTCCCAGGGTTCCTCTACCACTCAGATGAATTCCCTGTCAGGGTTTAATGGAGAAACCTGCCAGAGTGACAGATGAGTGATGAAGGTAGCGCTTGGAAACTGCTGTGGTACCTGAGGCCAACACCAAGGAGGAGTATGTGGCTGGAGGAGTGGTGCAGCCCTGGGCTGTTGGGGAGCCGATGGATGGGTGGAGAACAGGACCACACAATAGCTTAAATTGGACCCTCCCTCCTAGGGAGGGTGTGATGGGTCTCTGCAGAGGGCTGGTGGGTTGCTGATGAGCCGTGGCATGGCCATGGTTTTATCTTAGAGGTTGCGGTTAAGTAGTGAGAAGTGTTCTGCATCCCATTGCTAATCCCCTGCATACTAAATATTGTTGCTAACCCTGCCGTCATGCTCTCCTAGCTCCAACTCTGTGTGTGTGTACTTTTTCAGGCCATATAACCTCTAGGACTTGGCGTGCGACTTGTACCAACAATCACTTGTCATCACCCAACCCTAGGCCCACTGTGTTTTCACAGCATCCCCACGTGTCCTTCCCTTGCAACTCCAACAGGTGACTGGTTAGATTGCACCCCTCCTTGCTGCTCCTTGTCACTGGTAGAAGTTGATGCTGTAGTTTACATGTTTCTAAACAGCTTGATGAGTTTTAAAGTGAAGCTTTGGCTGGAAGTGAGTGTATTCCCCTGCCCTGCCCTGCCTTCTCCACCTTGTACCTCTTTGTGATTCAGATGCAGACATCAAGAGGAACCCAGCCTCCAGCAGGAAGTCCTTTCGGTCCTCGGAGTCCATGTATGTCTTCGACTCGTTGTGAGACATCTTGGTACCAAGTTCCCCTTCCTGCCTAAATCTGTTCTTCCAAACACATCTGCTGCTGTTTCACCTTGGAGTGGGCATCCCTGCCTCCCTCCCTCCCCACACTTCCTTAGGAGTGGGACACAGCTGCGTCCTAGTCTTGAATTTGGGAAGCAGCACCTGGGATGATCAGGATTAGTTGCATGCTACTTGGGCATGAGGTAGATATGATGTGGGCTGGTGAGGAGAGATCCCAGTACCTCCTAGTAGGTAAGAGGCTGGGGAGAGGAGCTGGCATGATTTGGAGCAGCCAGACTTGCTTCTGGCTTGCTGCTGAGGTCTGAGCTTCCCCTACCTTCCCCTCTCTCAGCTTAGACGCCCTGTTTGCCTGTGTGATGCTGCCACCTTCTCTCCAACCCTTGCTGCTGTGCCGTGACCCAGAGGTGGAACTGCTGAGACATGGCAATGCTCCCCAATTCCCTGTACAGTGCAACAACAGCTTAAACATTAAGCACTCAGTCCTTTCCTGGCACTGCCCCAGTTTGGAGAGGTGGGAGTTGTGGGCAGGTAAATCACAAACCATTTTAAGCATAGCTGCTGTGTTAATGCTCTGAAAACAGGATCCCTTTGGGATGCGGAGATGCTCTGCATGTTGGGTGAGGTGAAAAGCTTTGTTTCTGCTTGGTAACTTCTCAGGTAGATTAGTACTGTGAGAGCAGTTACTCCTGTCTCAATCAGACACTGGCTCTCGCTTTGTGGCTTCCCCTGCAAACAGGGCACAGGTTTTGTTAGGTGAGATATTCTTGTGCTTGCCTTTCTAAACAGTTGCTAAAAGTTGCTTTCTAAATAAACAGGTGTGTTTGTGAAGAGGGCATAACTCTGAGATGCCTGGTACTAACTGTCTCCTTCATTCTCTAGATCCCACTCCTTCCTCAATTCGAACTCAGCAGAGGCCGTGGCCATGGGTTTGCTGAAGCAGTTTGAAGGCATGCAGCTTCCAGCTGCCTCCGAACTGGAATGGCTGGTCCCGGAGCACGATGCCCCCCAGAAGGTAAGTGTGTGTGTGTGTGTGTGTGTGTGCACATGCAGAAGGTGTCAGAGTCACTGGGACAGTTCCACAAAGACACGGGGACGCTGTCTGGAGGTGCCAGGACAGAAATGAGATGGCAGTGAAGCACACTGGAAGGAGAAGCATACAATGCAGAGCTCCCACTGCACTCTAGAAATCCTGAGTCACTGATTACGTTTGATCATTCTATCCTGAACCCCTGGCTTTGCACCCGCTTTGTGTCCGCTGCCCGGGGGCTTTGCTAGTCCTGATGATCCCTTTGTGGAGCTGGAGAAGGGAAGGATGGGTTTTGCTCTGGCTGTTTGTGTTCGCCTGAGCTGTGGCCTTGGCCTGTGGCACTGTTGCTGTGTGGCGCCTTGTACAGCAGGTGGTAGCCAGGACGGCTGCAAGGGCAGAGGACGCAATCTGGGAACGACAGCAGCTCTGTGTGGGGTAGAGCTGGGGCAGTGGCTCAGCCTGCAACAGCTGCTCACTGGCCACTCTTGCAGAGCATCTTGATGGGTTATTTGCTGTTGGTTTTCAGGGCCTGGGATGGTCTCTAAAAAAGCTCTTTAGGTGTCCTGGCTGGTATAAGAAAGGCAGCTTTCCAGAAAGCTCCTGCTGGTAGGTTGGGAGTGTACAGCATGCCTGGAGGGAGCATGCATGGACCATAGTGTGCATTAACAGTCTCAACTGAGCAGTGCCCAGCTGGGTACCGTAAGCATGTTCCCCTCTGGTGCAGAGGGCAGTTTGAAAGCAGGAGTCTCTGCAGGTGGTGCCTAACACCAGTTCCTCTCCTCTGCTGAGACTGGCTGTGAAGGCAAAAGGGAGCTTTGCCAGTCAGTGCAAACCTCCAGGAGAGCCCAGACCACTCCTAGACCCTGCATGCCATCCCTGCTGTGCCTGCTCAGAGCCCTGCCGATGGCAGTACGCTGATCTGGGGCCTCTCTCAAGTAAACATGCTGCCAGTATGCCAAATAGTTCCTTTATTGAGGCACCAATGTTGGAAACAAGCTGTCAGGGTGCAATGGGGTGTGGCTGAGTCTCCTTTGGGCACCAGAGAAAAGAGCTAAGAGCTGAAGAACTGCTTAAAAAACAGGAGGTGTTTCTAGTGGTGTTGAGAGCTTCCTTAGAGTCACCTAACCCAGCCCTACAGATGAGACTTGTTCTCTGAGCCGCTTGGAGCATGTTCTCTTCTGGTGTTTTGCAGCCATGTCCTGCTGGGGAGCAGCGCCTTGGCCTTTTCCTACTAATGTTTGTAGGCAATAACATTGGCATCATGGCAGAATGTGCCCATCTTGTGCTCAGACCCTCCTCCGTGTGGTTTCCTAGCAGAGGTTGCTGTGTTTCATCTCCTGTAAGCCCAGGTTGCTTGTTGATGTGTGCTGTCCCAGGGGTCTAAAGGACTTGGTCTCAGTTGCTGCTCTAGCTCAGCTCCTTCTGCTTTTTGTGGGGCCTGATCTGCACCAGGACAAAGGGGGCTCTGTGCAGTGCTGTGGCAGGGACTGTGGTCTCTTCCCTTCTGAGGGGATGCCACTGTCACTGCTGGGAGGTTAGCAAGGGAGTCTTGGTGTGCCACTGCTAGCAGAGTGGCTTGTCAGTGATGAGCTTCGGTGTCAGTCTGGGACATGGATTTACCAGGGGTGCAGTTCTGTTTGCAGTGCCCTGACTTGGGACTGCAAGACATGCCATCCCTCAGTTATTACTGTGGCTGCATCTCTTCCTCCCTTGGCCCTAAACACACTGAGGACATGCTCAGATCCCTCTGGAGTAGCCTGCCCTTTAAGGGCACCACATTTAGCATCAGTGTCTTCCATCCTGCTTGGTGCTGAGCTCTCTGCCAAACTCTTTTGCCTGCCTATGACCTGCTCACACCCTGCAGGGCTGGAGCATCACAGCCTAGTGAGATGGGAGACCAGCTTTGCCTGGGAAGCATGGGGAGACTTGCCCAGCTCCCTGGGCTGCCTGGAGAGTAGGAAGGGGGTGAAAATGCCTTGAAGAGCCCCTGTGGAGACGGGTGCAGCACAACTGGGCTCTGCCACTAGAGTCTCCTACAGCAGAGTACTCGCATTCCCAGGGAAATCCTTTCTGCAGCCCCCGCATTCAGCTGGGGCAGCCTAGTTTTGGGGCAGGTGCGGGCAATGGGTGCCAGGCTGTTTTCCAGAGACCTGTGGTTGTAGACGCCTGTTAAGCCACCCTGTTGCATTGCCTTTGTGGTGCCAGGCAGGGATCTGACCCTCTTGCCTGCTTCTCCCAGCTCCTGCCTATCCCCGACTCTCTGCCCATCTCTCCCGATGACGGAGAACACGCTGACATCTACAAGCTGAGGATTCGTGTGCGTGGAAACCTGGAGTGGGCCCCGCCGCGACCACAGATCATCTTCAACATTCACCCAGCCCCAACGTAAGGACCTTCATGGCAGAGGGCTCTCCGGGTACCTGCCCTTTCCCATCAACACCAAAGCTGATTGTTTTCTCCTTCCCGCTTAGCATGTGGGGCTGCTCTCTGCTCTTAGCCTGACAAATCTGCGTTCAGTCACCTCTGGCAGCTGTTGCTGCAAGACAGAGCCAGTGTTTGCAGCCATGCCTTTGGTGTGCACTGGGGCACAACAAGGGCTTTTCCCTCTGTTGAAGTATTTTCTACGCTTGAGTGGCAAAGGGTATGGCTGCCTCTGCCAGCCAGAGCTGTGCCAATGGCTATCCTCTGGTGCCAGCTGCTATCAGTGCTGGACTTGTGTGTCTTCTCTTGTCTCTGGGCAGGAGGAAGGTGGCTGTGGCCAAGCAGAATTACCGGTGCGCTGGCTGTGGCATCCGGACTGATCCTGGTGAGTGCTCGGACCCTGACCCATAGCTGGAAAGTGGGGAATAACCTACAAACAAGTTGGAAAACACAGGGTGGGTGGATCATGGCAGAGCTCAGCATAAGGTCACTGGGAAAATGGTATGTTCTACCCCACTATCATTTCTCAGGCCTTTCCCAGCTCTGCCTGCAGGTCAGCATGTACCATCCACAGAGGAGCCCCCTCCTGGGGTCTTGTAAAGTATTGTCTGGTAGACTAGTGGGTCTACAGTGGCTGTATCTGCAAGTTTGGGTCACAGTTTTCATGGGTCTCCCTGAAACTCCCAGCTAGTTTGGCTGATGGGCCATCCGCAGCACTGTACTGTTGCAGTGCTCATCTGCTGTGGGTACAACTGCAGAGCTCTTTGAAGCAGCTGCCTTTCCTAACTGTGTAGGTAGATTTGGCTGCATGTGACCAACAGGCAGGTTGTAGGCCCAGAGACTTTTTGACAGTCTGTGGAGGCACTTGCAGACTCCAGTGGTGAGTGGTCTAAGGCTGGAGGAGGGACTGGCAAGGCTGTCTTGCCTGTTGGAAACTCTGAGCAACACTGGAGTCCGATGTGTGGCTAGGCAGAGCCTGCCTACACTTCAACTGATTTTTTCTATCATCTCCTCTGGCTTGGCCAGATTACATCAAGCGGCTGCGGTACTGTGAATACCTGGGGAAATATTTCTGCCAGTGCTGCCATGAGAATGCCCAGACAGTCATTCCCAGCCGCATCCTGCGCAAGTGGGACTTCAGCAAGTATTACGTGAGCAACTTCTCCAAAGACCTGCTGAGCAAGATCTGGAGTGACCCACTCTTCAACGTGCAGGATATCAATGCTGCCCTGTACCGGAAGGTGAAGTCTCTCAACCAAGTGTGGGTAAGGCACTTTCATGTACGTTCCTGAGAAAGGTAGTCGGGTTTGGGGTGGGGTGGGTGGCTCTGTTCACTGCTCTGGTTTTGTTAGCGAGTCCTCCTAACTGCTGTTTCTGTAGTGGACTTTTCTCTGAGATCTCAGAGCTTGGTAAAAGGAGCCAGGTAGCATGGGGGAACGTGAGAGAGTGACTTTGTCCAGCATCAAACAGCAAATGAGTGGCAGAGGTGGAAGTAGTCTGTCTTGGCATCTCCATCTGGTCTATCTCCAATTGTAAATCACCTTCTGGAGAAGCTGAGGAGAGGCAGATATTTCAGTTTTTGAGGCTTGAAAACCTATGCACTGTGTGTTTCCATTTACATCTTGCTCCCTGTACAGTAATGTAGAGTGGGAAGGAATTTGTCTGGTGTCCAGCTGGACCTTGGTTTACTCCCTGGAGCATGGGGATGGTTTGTCGTACTCACTTTATCCAGCCTGGTGTAAACACTTCCATACTGGGAAACTACAGATGAGGAACAGCAGCAGTCGTCTCACTAGAGCATGAAGTGGAGCACACGTTTAGTTAAGGCCTATGCTCTGTTTACCAGTTTTGTGTCCCATCTTCCTTACCAGCTGCTGCGAGTCCAGCTCTTACATATGAAGAACATGTTTAAGACCTGCCGACTGGCTAAAGAGTGAGTCCCAGGATACAAGTTTAAGCTGTTTTGCTGTCCTGTGTCTGTCCCATGGCAATTTGCAATGGGGATCTGTGCAGACTGTGGGTAAATAGGGTCTTTCAAAGTCTATCTCAACATCTCTGTGACCTCTGAGATTTTTCCTGTCTCTGGCCTCTAACATTATTGAAGTGCTAGAGCTCCAGGGGGGCTGTGAGCACTGGTGAAGCCCAGTCCAGGGGACTGAGGAGTGCACTGGGTCCCACTTCATCAACTGCAGCTGCAGTGACTGGAAGGGAGCTGATTCAGGGTCCTGTTGGCACCCCTCACTTCCTAAAGGCCTCCTTCAGTGTGATACCTGTTCTGTACCTACCATTCCTGGGACTGAGGAGGGCTGGGCTCATTCCAGGGTCCCACCGCAAGTGGCTGGATAACTTAAGATACCCCAGCTGCAAACCCAGAGCAACAAGCCTGATTCTTCCCTTTGGAAGAAAACACAAGCCACTGAAACCAGCTGGGATATGTGACGATGGGTAGAGAGTATCTGAAGGCTCAGGACAAGGCAGTGTCCAGAGCTGGCCCTGTTTGTGCCCCTCCTATGCCTCTCCAGCTCACTCTGACCTTGCAGACTAAAATGTTAACTGTTCTGTCCCTGCTGCTTGCTGCCAGCTGTGCCAGGTCCTCCAAAGCAAGTGGCTCTCAGCTCCTCTCTGATGTTGTGGGACAATTGTGCTGCAGCAGCCAGGGATGGGGAGGAATGAGCAGTGAGTGAGGAGGTGGGTGGAGTGAGAGACAAAGCAGAAGCAGTGAAGAGAGAGGACTGAGTTAGTGGAGTCTCTTCACTCTGAGGTCTGGCTTCTCTGTCCTCACAGCCTCCTAGACTCCTTTGATGCGGTGCCTGGACACTTGACGGAGGATTTGCACCTCTACTCCCTGAGCGACCTCAGCGCAACAAAGAAGGGAGACTTGATGCCTCGTTTGACAGAGCTCCTGAAGGCAGGCAGCCTGCACGTTCAGAAGTGCATGGTAAGGCCTCCTAACCTGCCTTCCACACAGCTCAGCATCCTCTGGAGCACCCTTTAGAGTGGGCTTTGCTGCATAAATAACCAGTGGGGAAGCCTTTGACTAGCAGGGCAACCGCAGAATTAATCGAGTTAGCTGATAGCAGCCCCTGCCTGTTCCACAAAGTTGCCACCTTGCATGTGCAGGTTGTTTCTTACCCTGGTTTGACTGTGTCCCCCAACGCATGCTGATTCTGTCTTGCTGTGCTCAGTGCTGGGGAGGGACAGTCCTGCTTGGGTAGAGCAGGGCACCGTGTCCTACTGTCTAGCTCCTCTCTGCTTCCCACTTGGTTTGCCAGGTAGATGAGCATCTGGCCAGTTCTTCCTCATCTTTTCTCCTTCTAGCTGTGCCAAGCCAAAGGCTTCATCTGTGAGTTCTGCCAAAATGAGGACGACATCATCTTCCCCTTTGAGCTCAACAAGTGCAGGACATGCGAAGGTGAGATGCTGGGGAGAAACAGGGAGGGGACAGACCCCTGGGCTGGTGATATCTCCTGCTTTGTTTTCGAATGGCACTGGTGCTAGCACGAGGTGCTGAGCCAAAGATGGACCCAGCCAGACCAGGTGCTTCTGTGCATGGCGTGTTTCTCTGCACTGCTTTATAACACCAGCAGATCAGCATTATAATGGTGTTTGGCCAGAGCTGCTGGTATGGTGGAGTGCGTAGCTGCCTTCCTGACTGCGCAGTGTGCTGCCTGCCCCAACTGCAGCCTTCAGGGTAACAGCTCTGCCCTGCAGTGAAGCACGTGATGTCAGTCACTGCAGGGTCGGGGTTGTGACTGCAGCAGACAGGTGTCCTGGGAGCCTTCACTTCCCTTCTGCTGTGGTTATGGGACAGGCTGCAATTTGGACATGGCTTCCCTGCCCCAGTTTGGATGGCTGTTGTAGGCCTTGTAGTGCCAACACAAAGTCCAGTTAGTTAGGGTCCTGGAAGCTTTTTCTCTGGCCCATCCTGCTTGCAAAGAAATCCCCAGGCCTCCTACAAAGGAGTGATCCTTTGTAATGCCAGTGCTAACGGCCAAGCGTTTCTCTACATCTTGGGACCAAATCCTGAAGTGCCTTGAAATGACTCCTACAAAGTGCAAGCCTTGATTTGGCAAGTGCAGTGCCAGGGAAAAGTCTGGGCAGGGTCACTGTTTCCTTGGAGAGTCGGGAAAGCTTGTGGAGGGACCTTGTGAGGAGCAAAATACCTCATGTGTATGCCCAGAAGGCTTTTCTAGCCAATGCAGGGACACTGTGATGTGGCTTCTTGCTGCTTCCAGAACCGTGCCAGACCCCTGCACTTCTAGTGTTTGTTCTGCCATGGCTCTTGTTTCAAATGTCCTCCTGGACCAGTCTGGAGCACCCATTTGCAGAGTATAGGGAGCCAGGCAGTCTGCATCAGGCATGTGCCATCCCTCAGCTGTCAGCCACACTCTCCTTCTCTTCTCCCGCAGAATGCAAAGCCTGCTACCACAAGTCCTGCTTCAAATCCTCCCACTGCCCCCGCTGTGAGCGACTCCAAGCCCGGAGAGAGCTGCTGGCCAAGCAGAGCATGGAGTCCTATGTCTCAGATTATGAAGATGAGCTGGAGCAGCAGGAGGCGGTGGCAGCCACATGAGCATGTCACGACGGAGGAGCAAATAGTGGATTTATTTATGCCTGTGGCCTTGGTCACCACAGACTGAGCGGACTCTGAGCCAAATGGACTCGCGATAAGGAGGACCAGTGGGAGGGCTTGCTGGGTGCCTGGAGCCCTGTCTGAAAGGGATCTGTCTTCCCCTATGCAGCAGTGCTGAGCTGGGGAAGGGGGATCTTCCATCATCTGGTCTGCTCCAGGTACCAATTACACTCGCTGATGCCTTTGCTTGGGGAAAGGCAGCTGCTCCTGTCTGTCCTGCAGGCAGAACATGGGCCTTTACCAAGCAGTTGCTAATGTGCCTCTCTGCACCCTTTGCCTTTGGGTGCTGCTGGGTCAGGCAGGGTAGTGCTGCCAGTCCCCGTGCCCTCCTCCCTGGGCAGGGTCTCCAATGGGGTCGACACTTTCTGCTCATCAGCTGGATGCTAAAAGCTCTGGCCATGTCTGCTCCCTGGAGGGGGGATCAGCTCTCCAACTCCTTCCGTCCCATGCCCTGCTGCTGGTATGTGTGTATGTGGAGAGGGGTTGGGTTTTTGGGCAACTGGATTTAATGGCTTCCTTCTTCAGATCTGGCTTGGGAGTGGGCAGGGGGCCTTTACTTGCCAGAGACCAATTGCTTTCACTCCAGATCCGAGCAGAGGAGGTGCAGTGGTGAAAATGCCAGATTTCTGTCTTGCCTCTCCATGCTGTCTGTACGGGGCTGCTTTCTCTCCCCTTTGCACCGCAGCGTGTGCTGCAGAGACGCATTGCCCAGGGAGCAGCTGGGAAGTGCGGCTGCACAAGGGGACAGTGTGGCTGGGCTTTCGGTGGAGGCAGATTTGCGTGGCAGGAGAGCGCAGTAAGTGAAGCAAGGGGGGATCCTTGCCCAAGCGAGCTGTGCAGTGATGGGATCTAGTGCCCAACTGCTCTGCATGTTCCTTCCTTCCCACACTACTAGTCTGTCCTCCTGGGGGAACACGTTCTTCTGTAAGGGTCACATGTGACCTCACCCCTGGCAGTGGCACGAGAACCTGCCTGGTGTGCAGGTATCTTGTACCTGGGATTGTTTGGGATGTGTGCAAAGTTTGTTTTTCACCCTTCTGGTCGCCTCCCCCCCCAGCCTCTGTCTCAATTTGTTCTTTTAGGTTGTTTCTTTTTAATTTGCTGGATTTGGTTTTATTTTTTTAATATGACTGTCTTTTTAACTGTTTGTTCCACTGGCAGGTGGTGCTTGAAAGGCCTCTGTAGGGGGCATGCAGTCTGCTTGGGACTCTCACTGATATAAAAAACTCCGGAGCTTTTCTGCTCCCTGCAGCTTGTCCCTGAGCAGTGCTGGTGTTTGCCAGGTGTCTCCTCTCCCCACAGGTATCCTGCTCCCTGTGGGGAAGGGGTGCCTGACCCAGGCAGAGCCTTGAGGCTTCCTGACTGCAGTGGAGCAGGGTGGCCAGGCTGCCTGCCTGCAATGGGAGCGCACTTGGGAAAGGGGTTTGGGAACGGGGTATTGAAAGGGTCGATCTCTCACCAGCACAGATCTGGCCTGCCATGACCAACTCTCTGGATGTTCAGACCCTGCAGCACACAGTGAGCGCTGCATTGCGGGCCGCGTGGCCTCTTTAGGAGGTGTCTCTGCATAACATGGGGATGCTTAGTCTCATGGCATGGGAGGGAAGAACGCAGGCAGGTGTCCAGCAAAACCTTAGCATGGGTGGGAAGCGCCTGCCTGGTCTGGCTGTCGTGTGTTAGGAAGAACAGTTTGGCCTGTGTATGTGCGAGAAGGGTGCTGAGGGACAGGGGGGCAATACAGTGGCAGAAGGCATTTATGGGCAATAGCTCTCACAGCACATGCCCTTGCTCGAGGCTTAGATGTGATCTCGTGGGCTGCCCCTGCTGAGTGACGGCAGAATTGTAGGGGTGAAGCTGGGATGTGGAGAGCTGGCTGCTGGGCAGGTGGAAGGCGAAGCCTGGCTGAGCGAGAGGTGCTCGGAGGAGCAGGCGTCCCAAGCCTCACTGGAGGGGGACAGGCGGTTTCACAGCAGCATCTCTGCCTTGCTGCCCTGCTCAAGGTTGCGGAGCCCTAGTGTGATAGATCAGGCTGAGATCTTGCAGGGACGCAGCCATGTGGGCCCAGGTGAGTGGCAGCAGCTCTCCAGGGTGGGATGCCAGTAGCTGCAGTGGAGTCTGTTCTATGTCATAACTCATGGGCGCAGCATATTCCCTGGAGAAGTTGCACCAAAAGCTGCAGATCTGGCAGGGGTCTCTCTGGGGAAGTCACCCCCAGCTCTGCCCTTGTGTCTTAACCCAAGGGAAGAGAGGCTGGGTGCTCCATGGCATCCTGGCAAAGCCAGGCTCTGCTAAATACCAGCTCCAGTGGGCCTAGCATGTGAAAGGTGGTTTAGTTCCCCACCTGCTCGCCTGTTTTTTTTTTCCTCTTCCTGCCTTTGTCCAGCTTGTTCTCTCCAGGGGAGTAGCTGCTCTTCTGCTCACTCTCTGTTTCAGCCAGTGGGCATTCACCAGCTAGAACTTTGCAAGCCCGGGGCTGCCGGAAGCTGGTCCCAGCTTGCCAGTGGAGAGCAATGCCTCAGTTCTTGCCTGCTGTCTTCCTGTGCTGACCCCCTCGTGCTGCTGTCCAGCTCAGCAAAGATTGTGACAGCCTCCCTCCCAGAATGTGTCTGAGCTGGTATCCCCCCTCCTAGGAGCTGGCTCAGAGCAGTGCAACTTCCGCCACGCTGTTTTGTTTGAAGCACTTTAATGTCATGGGACACTGGCCGAAACACTGCCCACGACTGTTTCTAGAGGCACTGAGTATGTTTAGAAAAGAGTGAATGGATTTTGGTTTACTTGTATTTTCCACCCTCCGCCATGGGCTCTATCTGGAAGCACCACGGAACTCGAAACCTGGCGGCGGTCTCCAGCGCAAGGTTGTGCACAACACTAACACCGCTGCCTTTCCCACAGCAGCACAGCACTGACTGCTATGAGTAACACTGGAAATAATTGTCAAGGCACGTGAGCTCTTTGTAAATAGAGAGCAAGGGGCTGCCCCTGGCATTTGACTGGAGCCCTCCCCACTGGACTATTGCACAGCATAGCAACGAAAATGCCGTCCCTAATAAACTAAGTTAATAAACAAGAAGCCTGTTGGTGTTGTGGCAAATCACTTTGGGTGGGACGAACCGTTGGCATCCCCTCCCAGGGTTGATGCTGCAGTGCCTGTGGCTGCATGGGCAGGAAGGGAGGAGGGAGCGGGATGCATTAGCTGACAACAGGATGCCACAGGGGAGCCCTGATTCCCCCAGCTTTGCTGCCCTGGGTTGGGGGGGGACAACCTGTATGACTGGTGATGCATAGCCGGGTGTGGGACCCCATGGCTGGAAGGGGGTTATTGTCACCACCCCTTGACTAAGCCATCCGCTCTGTAGCACCTCTTTGCAAACTGCCTGCTGGAGCAGGGGCTGCTGGCAAGAGAAGTGAGCTGCTGGATAAGGGGGTTCTGTAACATGTCCCCTTTCTGAGCTTGTCTTTACTGCTGGCAAAGGAGCCCAGTGGCATGGGCTTGGCCTGAGTCCAGCTGCCCCTTCCCTGCCTGCATCCCTGCCCCATGCAGCAGGGCTCTCCCTCTTAGCAGCGCCACACGTCTCTCCATAAACACCACGGACACAGGAGATGAGGACTGTAAAGTTTAAAACAAAAGGCCAGTGACTCACTGCATAAGGGTGTGCGTGCAAGCCTTGCACAGCACTCGCTCTGCATGGGGTGAAGCAGGGCTTCTCCAGGACTGGCAGGCAGGGAAGCTGCTGGGAGGCCTGGCATGGGGAGCCGGGTTTCTTGCGCTTGTCCCCAGAAAGGCCTTGCTCAGCCAAAAGCTAAGCTGTGGTTAGCAGCAGCAAAGGAGACTTCGGCTTATTCCCAAGCACAGTTGCTGAAGAAGTTTTCCGACAGATCCTGGCAGGCTGAGGATGGAATCTCACAGACAGGAGTAAAGCTGTGACAGCTAAACTGCCCTGCACAGCCTCCAGGAAGGCTCTAGCATAGCTGCCCCAGCACAGTAGCTATAGCAGGGGAATGATGCCAGAGAAAAGAAACCTGCAACACCCTGGCGCTTGCTGCTTTCTGCAGTGTCTCCTCCACCAGCACCCAGGGCAATCCCTGGTCAGAGGGCAGGGTATAAACCAGCATCTTGGCAAAGGCACCATCTGCCCCAAGGACAGAGGAGCACAAGCAATTGTGAGGCACGCTTGGTCCGTGAGCCTGTCTGCATTCTGGGCACTGCAGTACCGTTCACTTGTTGAGCTTGCAGGGGGCGTAGCGACGCTCAAACTGGACCACGTCAAACTTCCTCTTGCAGCCGGCGTAGTTCATGTAGCGGATCTTCCCGAACACGGCCCGCTCTGCCCAGCCCTGGTCATGCACGCCGCAGATGGACCAGAGGCAGCCTGCCGGACGCAGACACAGAGTGTCAGCTCTCCCTGCCGCTCAGAGGTGCCTGGGTAGCCAGAGAGCAGCTGGGACATGGGAGCAAAGGAAAATAGGGCTGGAGCAGGGGAAGAAGGGCTGAGTTCTTTGCAGAGAGCTCTCCTCACCCTTCCTTGGTCATCAGAGGTAAGACCCCCCCCCCCCCCCACGCCCCCTTCTGCAGCTTGCCTACATAGCCGTTGGGGTCCCTCCCGTCCAGCTCGTAGCGGTCATTGAGGTAGATGGCAAACTGCAGGGCCTCCTCAGGGGAGCGGGTCCACTCCAGGATCTTCTTGGCCCAGTACATCCGCAGGAAGCCATGCATCTTGCCCTCCCGGACCATTTGGAGCTGTGGAGAGAGGAACAGCCTGCAGGGGTGGGTCCTTGCCCGTTTGCCTCTCCCCTTTGGGAAAACCTGGGGCCCTAAGGCGCTGCTGGAGCGCAACATCCACCTACCCACAGGGCCAGGCCTGTGCTGGCAGCCTGATCAGGAAGGGCCATGCCCAAACAAGTGTCTTCTGATCACCACAGTGGGCATCCCTCCCTGTGGCCTCTCCTAACCCTTCCCAAACAGCTCCAGGGTGCATTCACACCATTCTCCTCCTCCTCACCTGGGAGCAGGTGAAGAGATGGCAATACAGCAATGCCCAGCTGGAAGGTCAAACCCCCACCCACAAGTTTTGGGAGTGCTGGATTGATGTGGGTTCCAGGCAGACAGCACGGCTGCAGCCTGTTTGGTAGGGCGCGAGGTCTCAGGGAGGCTGCTCAGAATTCCGAGACGGGAAGATGCGGGGCACTACCTGGGCAGCGTTCCAGAGCAGGTCATGCGTGTTCCCCTGCTCCAGTTCCTGCAGCTCATAGAGAAAAGGCCTCTTGTCTTTAGCATGGAGCTTCAGCGTGGTTTGCGCCCAGTCGTAGGCACCTGCGAGGCAGAGAGACCAGAAGCAACACTGAGCAACCTGCTCCCTGCAGGGCTCCAAGAGAGTGATGGGGAAACGGGCTGCTGAGGGCACCATGCACTGGAGACACCAACCCCACAGGCAGCCCTGGAAGAGGTGGTTTCTGCATCTCTCTCACAACTATCAGCAAGCTCCTGTTCTACATCCAGAAGGTATCGAAGGATGGCATGCTGCTGCCCCCATGGCTCCTCCCCTAGCAGAAAGGGAGGATTGCCAATTTGGGGTGACCACAGCAGGGTAGTGGCCTAGTCCCCAGTGTTCCCCATCTGGCCCTGGTGTGCTACCTTGAACACTGTCATAGTTCTTGTTGTAGTAGCAGAAGTTGTCAGCCAGCTCCCGCCGCACCACAGCCTCCTCCACAAAGATGTCCACGGACTCCTTGTACTTCCTGTGGTGTTTCTGCACCTGCAGGATGGCTCGCTGGGTGGATACCTGGCCTGGGGACCGGGAGAGGGAACAGGTCAGGCTGCCAGGCTGAGCTGCTGCACTCAGCCCTGCTGCTGCGTAGTGTCTCCACTTCTACCCTCAGCCCTGCGCACAGGGCGGGAAGCCGAGGAGCTCACCAAAGTGGAACCATGGCGAAAGGTTGCTGAGAGCTGCCTTGTTGGGGTCATTCCGGTGGGAGCCAAAGGATTTCAGCCGCTCGGCAATGAAGGACTGCAGCACAGCCAGCCCTGCAGCGGTGCCAGGAGTTGCCCACTCCACCTCCTTCACAGTGCAGTCCACCTGCAAGCTGGAATAACAGGCCTCCCAAGCAATGGGCTGGGCAGCAACCAGGCAGCATGAGCACATTTGCTGTATGAGAGCTGAGCTCCAAAAGCTGATGCTCTTCAGCCAGGGCTGCCCTGAATATGTTCCCTGGATGTCCTCTCAGGACCGGCCCCAACCAGCAAGCCCCCAACCCATGCCAGCCTTCTGTTAACTAGCCCAGTATCCACTCAGCACAACTGCCTCCAGTGAAGAGCTGACACTTGCTTGTTGCCTGGTAGAATGGGGTGGGAACCTGCCTTTCCCGGGGTGCCCTCAGCTCTAAACCACCTGTGTGTGACCTCAGGAAAGTCACTGTCCCCTCAAACCCCACCATTCCCCTGCCAGGATCACAAAGCAGCTGTTAAACTGTGGGAGTGGACGCAAGTGGGGGTGGAGGGGTGGCTCCCTCTTACCTCTGCTGGGGTGGAGGGGGGATATGGGTGTTGAATGACTGGAGGAAACTCGGTGAGGAACTCTGGGAGCTGACTGTGGATCTTGCTCCGAATGGTCCTGGCACTGTATTCCTGCTTGGGGGAGGTGACCCAGCAGGGCACGATGTTGTGGGCATCAACCTGGAAAACAGAGCCGTGGAGGAGACTATAAACAGGAGAAAAAAACGATCCTGATGACACGACTCACAGATGACCCTTGCAGTGCATTTTCTGACAGAATGGGGTATTTCCCACTTGTCTGGCTAAAGCTTGAGCATGAACATGGGGATACAGGGCCAGACAACAGGACTGGACTGATAGGAGAGGGAATGGGAAGATGTCCCTTGGATGCTGCTTTTCTCTGCTCATCAAAGCAAGGGACAGCAATGCCTGTGATCAGAGCTGCTTCATGGAGGGGAACTGAAAAGGCTGGCTCTACTCCTACAGCACCCAGAAGGTTAATGGGATGGTCAGGAAGACGTAGGACAGATGTCCTCACCCTCCCTCCTCAAGTCATTCCAGTGCACTTCCACAGGCATGAAAATCCAGAAAGTAAGCTTCTTCCATATCTCACCAGCCAGGACTTTCCCCAACCTGCCTGCTCCCCTCCCAGAGCACAGGGACCTACCTGTGCAAATGGCACATCCTCCGGCAACCGCTCTCTGACGTCTTCCACCCACTGCTGGGGGACGCGGAGGGGACAGAAATCTGTCACCACCCCACCCACGCCATGCCTCACCACGAATGTGGGCAGCACATCCTTGGCATAGCCCAGCAGCAAGTGGAAGGGGATGTTCAGCTCTGTGCACTCCTGCAATGAGGGGGAAAAGGCTAAGGCAAAGTCTGGGCATCTGAAGACCTGTCCCCACCCTGATCTGCTGAAGGACCGATCCTGCTTCTCCTTCCCCTTCCCTGCCATATCACACAAGGCCTCCCCATGTGGATATCCCCACAACGGTCCGTACCTCAGCCACCTCCTGCAGGCCTCTCAGCATGAAGCCATAATGGCGGATGGTGGCATCCAGGAATTTGGGCACCAGGCAGAAGCAGGCATGCAGAGGGAGCTCTTGTTTGAGGGCCAGCCGCTGGGCATAGAGGAAAGCCCAGTTATCTGTGGAGAAAGAGCACAGGCTGTATTAGGGGGATGCTCTGCCTGGCTAAGTCCCAGTCCCAGTCCCAGCTGATCCAGGGATTCACTAAGCTGGGGCCTTGGCTGCCTCCCCAGCCTCAGTTTCCTTGTCTCTATCCATCAGCTCAGGCTCAGGCAGACGTGGCCCTGCTGTGGAAGTGA
The DNA here is from genome assembly GCF_036417845.1 of Apteryx mantelli. Taxonomy (NCBI): domain Eukaryota; kingdom Metazoa; phylum Chordata; class Aves; order Apterygiformes; family Apterygidae; genus Apteryx; species Apteryx mantelli. Next base: position 12,940,350 of record NC_089986.1, read on the forward strand.
GGCTGGACAATGGGATCTCTTAGGGACTGGATGGAAACGGGTGATGAATGGCTGCAGGGAGGGGGAAGCACTCAGGGGTGTTTGCAGCGAGAATCTTGCCAGTCTGCTCAGCAGAGATCCTACGGTGCCACCACCAAAGGCTACCGGGGGCACCAATGCTCAGCCTTCTGGCGGGACCGTACAGAAAACCAAGCTGGGACAGCTCTGCAGGGAACATGCACTACAGTTGTCTCTACCCAAACCCTCCCTGCCACACATCTGTTCTGAAGGGCTGCAACCTTGGGGACTCTCCATCCCCAGCCACTGATTACAAGTCCTGCTCTGGAGAAAAGCCCTTCCCTGCAGGGAGGGAACAGGGCTTTCATCACCCCTGAGCACTTTGTTTCCCAGCTCCTCTGCCAGCCCCTGGATAGGCTGGTTCATACCTTGCACACGCTGGTCTCGGGACATCCAGTAGAGGATGCACTTAGCGTTGTCTTTGAGGTCAGAGCCTTGTGAGATAAGACGAACCCGCTTTTTATTGTACTTGAACTCCTGCACAGATGGGGCTGCCTTCCGCCTGGCCTCCTGCACTGCCTCCTCCAGCTTCTTCATGGCTGCCTCCTTCTTACTCCTCTTTGGAGACAAACGTGGCAACTCTGTGGCATCTGGCTCAGCCTCAGGCTCGCCCCCTTGGCCTGCTTTTCGCTTCCCTTTCTTCTGGGGCATCCCCAAGACTGTCCTGGTGGGTGGGCAATGCTGGGACAGATACTGCAGCCTCCAGGGCCTGGACCAGGCAGTTGCAAATGGGATCAACAACCGTGCCGGAGTAGTGTGGTGGTATGCGACCCCTGTGAAAAGAAACATGACCTCCTCCACCATCTGCCCAAAGCTATGCTTGGAGAAGAACACTCAGGGAAGCATCCAACAACTGCAAAATAAGACAAGTCAGTTTGGTGTGGCAGTGCTGACCCTTGTGGGTGGGCTGGGCCAGGCAGACCTGAGGTACAGCTCTCACCCACAGGCACATCACTGGATGAGGCCACCTAGTCCTTTGTCCGCTGGCCATATAACAGGGAAGATGTTAGATGTGCTGGGGGGAAAACTAGATCCATGGTGCCAGCAGGTGAGATCTGCTCGTGGGCCATAAATTGGCCAACCCAGCTTCGCCTGGGCCCCTTGCAGACCTGTACACTTAAGTTTGCAGCACGCTGGGGCTGCCCCATAGGGCGTCCCCGCAGCCCACCTGGCTGGGCCCTCGCTTCCCCAGCGCTGCCAGGCCCCGGCAAGCGGCCGGAGAGATTCGGTGTTACCGAATCTTGTCACCCCCATCTCGGGGCGACACCACCGGGTTTGCCCTCTGCTCCCCGCCCCAAGCGCCCGCCCGGCCTCCACGGTGCGGGGACGCGGGGACCCTCGGGCCGGGGGCTGCCTTCACCCTCGGCTCTGGAGCCGTGTCTCGCCCAGGGCCCCTGGCTGGGGGGAACCACTAAAGGGGGGCTCGCACCTGGAGGGGACCTGGGCCGAAATCCCAGCAGAGGGGAGGGGGCAAAACCCTGATGGGGGGGCAAATCCTGCCCTGGGGGCGGCAGGAATCCTGTCGGGGGGTGAAACCCCGCCTGGGGGGGGGGGGGTGAAACCCTGCCGGGGGCCCAGTTGCTGCCTCGGGGGGGCAAATCCCGTTTAGGAGCCCCGCAATCCCGACCGGGGGCCGAAACGCGGGGGGCCGCGGGGCTCCGCGTCCAGGGAGGGCGGGCGGCGAGCGCGGGGGAGCCCGGGCGCTGCCGGTGCCGCTGCCGCTGCCGCTGCCGGTGCGGCGGGTGCGGCGGGGCCCCCCGGGCCGCCCCTCACCTGGCTGCGCGCGGCGCCCCCGGAGCCGTTACACAACGCGCGCGGCGGAGTGGGCGGGGATTGAGGGGTGGGCGGGGAAGGGGCGGGGCTTGGTGGACTAGGCGGGGCTTGATGGGTGGGTGGGGCATTCACCCCTCCCTTGCAGTGCCGGTGCCCGGCACAGTGCCCGTGCCCTGGGATGTGACTATGCCCTGGCAGTGTGCCTGTACCCTGGGAGTGTGACCATGCCCTGGGAGTGTGACTGTGCCCTGGCAGCGTGACTGTGGCCTGGCAGTGTGCCTGTACCCTGGGAGTGTGACTGTGTCCTGGCAGTGTGCCTGTACCCTGGGAGTGTGACCATGCCCTGGGAGTGTGACTGTACCCCAGCAGTGTGCCTGTACCCTGGCAGTGCCCCCTGGATGGCCATACCTTGGCCATGCACATGCCCCCTGACAGCCTCCTCAGTGTGCCTGTACCCCAGCAGTATGCCTGTACCCCAGCAGAGTGCCTGCGCCCTGGGCTAGTGCCTGCAGTCTGCCTGTACCGTGGCAGAGCGCCTGTACCCTGGCAGTGCCTCAGTGCGCCTGTGCCCTGGCCCGGTGCCAGCCAGGCACCTCCCAGCGGGATGGTCCTTGGCCCCGAGAAGGAGGAAGCAGCTCTGGTTGTCAGCGGCTCACTGAGCCGCCACTTGCAGTGGGGAAGCGATGCCTGCACTGCCGGCCCGGGGGAAAAGTCCCCCGGCCGGAGACCGCCCTTCCTGAGCGCCGCCCGCCCGTCCTCGCCGCCTCTTCCTCCGGCGTGGGGACAGAGCGGGCCCTGCTGTGCTGCAGCCCCTCCGCGGGCTGCCCGGCTGCTCCGCTCCGCTCTGCTCCGGGCGGTTTCCCCAGGCGTTTCCCTGCTGGCACTGCCGCCCGGCTGCCACCCGCCCCGCGGCCGCCCCGGCAGCGTCAGCGTCAGGTGGCGAGTGCCCCGCGGCCGCCCGCACCCGGGCGATAAAAGGGGCCCCCTGGATGCTCCTCCTCCGCCGGGCGAAGGCGACGCGGACGTGGCGGGGAGCGGCGCGCGTGGCGGCGGCGGCGGCCCGGCCATGGCGTCGCGGGCAGGAGGGCCGCCCCTGCCGCTGCCCCTGCTGCTGCTGCTGCTGGCTGGCCTCGCCGGGCGGGACGGCCTGGTGCTGGGTAAGGGCCGCGCGGGGCCAACATGCCCCCGGGGCGCGCGGGCCGGGGCGGCGAGGCCCCGCCGGCTGCCCGGCCTCTTGGCCCCTGCAGCCGAGGGGCCGCGCGGGAGCCGCTGGCCTGGCGACACCTCTCCAGCCCGGCGTGCCGCCACCTGCCCCGCTCCTGCGGGGCGAGCTCCAGCACGGGGGCCCTGGAGCTGGGATCCAGCCGGGCCAGGGCTGAGGTCGGTCGGACCTTCGCCCTTCCCGCTGTGATGATTTGGCTGGCCGATGGCTGATTTATTACAAGGGCGACCTGCGGCGGCGCGGGGAGGAGGTGGCGGCCGGGGCTGCTGGCACTCCTGGCTGGACTGGCCAAACGCGGCTGGTGGCTCCCCCGTGCCGAGGGGGACGGAGCCCTGGGCGCCCCGGGATTGTGCTGGGGACGATCCAGCCCAGCCCCCTCAGCGGAGGTACCGGCAGCCGGGTTATTTTATGCGTCTTCCTGGAGCGACTTAAAAATCGCTGGGCTTCCCCCGAGGCCAGCAAGGTCCCCCGCAGCAGGCCGTGTGCGGGCAGAGGAGCCAGAGCCCTGGCTGGAGCTTGGCGCTCCCGGCCGGCCCGGGTCCCCTGGGTTTCGTCCCCACTGGTTTTGCTATCTTAACTGGAAGCTGCATCACCTCGGCAGCGTCAAATAGCCCTGCGTGGGCAACAGGGTTGTTGGGATCACGTAGGCCTGGAAAATGGCAAATACTGTCCTAATATTTGCACTGCAAACAAAGCCGGAGCAGTACTTATTTCCATAAGAGCCTCCGGGCTCCTCTGCCAGGTCCCTGCCACCTGGGAAGTCCCGGGCGGCACACACAGCATGGGTTGCGACCGCCCCCCGTGCGAGCCCTGGGGCACAGCCGCCGGCCCCGTCCCGCCGCGTCCCTCGCAGCCCCCAGGAGAGCGCGGGGCTTACGTGGATCGCAGCATGTCTCTCGCGACTCGCCCCCGAGCTTGCAAGCTGGGATTTGTTCGTGTTTTACTCCAGTTCAATGGGGCTGGTTTTCCCCCGCTCACATTATTTATGCCTCATGTTATCAGTTCCTGAATATCTGCTTCAGAGATGTTTGTATAAGCGCCTGATGAGATACCAGCGTGTCTCATGGTAACCAGTTCCTGAACAGCTGCTCTTCCTGTTGGACGGGTTTGTTCGACTTCCTCCAGGGATGGTCGAAGGTGGTGGAATGTGACTTATCTCTGAGGCCAAAAGGAGCTTCTGCCCCAAGACCTAGAGATGCCCACGGGTTGTTCCTGGCTTGTCAGGCTGTGAGGTTTACTCATCCTTCCGCGCTGATGGGCAGGTCACTATTCAAGGCGACATGCCCGATCCCCATGCCTGACACAGGACGGTGAATCCCCGCTCCCGACTCTTGGTGGCTCCGGGTCCCTTAGGGAACTCAAGTGTGGTGGCGATGCTGGGCCGTGCCCGGCACAGCCACGGTTTTAGCCTTTCATGACAAGCCTTTGCATGCTTCACTCTCTAACCTCTTTGCAGGGACCACAGACACAGATGTGACAGTGAAGGTGTCCCCAACTTTCTCTGCCTTCTCGAGACCCACAGAGACCTCAGCGTTTCTGCCCACCACTACCTCCACCAGCACAGCCACCACTCCTCCCTCCAGCTCTGAAGTGGAAACCTCCACCCTGGAGGAGAGGTCCAGCACGCCACCGTACACCTTCACAGCCAGCACTGCAACTACTTGGGGCAGCAGCCCTGCAGCCTCTAACGTCACCACACCGGCTGAGAGCAGCAGCACAGCCTACAGCTCTGCCAGTTTGCCCGCTGGCACCACCACAGTCCAGATAGTCTCCATCACCACAGGAAAGGGGACCACCACTGATGCCCAGTCTCCAACCACTGCAGCCATGACGTCCACCTGTGCCGAGATGACAGCCAGCACGTCCACGGGGACCAGCATGGCTCCAGGCGTCAGCTCAACCAGAGGCGACACAACCACAGTGCCTCCCTCCACCTCCTCTCTTCTTACTTCCACCATGGAGGGCACCACACTTGCCACAAGCACCAGTGAAGAGCCAGCCATGACCTCACCGCTTCATAGCACATCACAGGAGACCAGCAGTGCATCTCCCTCTACAGTGATGCCTCCCATCACAACAGAAGAGACAATCACTTCAGCTGGGTTCTCGACATTGCTGGAAGGCACCACAACTGCCTCTGTCACCAGCACAGCGGTCTCAGAGAGCACCCCCACTGCCACCCAGCCAGAGACCACAGCTGAGACCACCTCTGCTATCTCCACCCCGACCTCAGGGACAGCCCCAGACACCACGACAGCGCCTCAAACCTCAAGTGCAGCAACAAGTGAGTACAGCTGAGGGGGTACTCAGAGACCGGAGACACACTCAGGGTTCCATGAAGCCCTCCAGGATCTCCAATCCTGCTCCTGATGGGTATCCAATTACCTTGACCTGGGCCCTGTGTACTGTGTCTCTGTCTGAGGCAGGTACAGCCTGCACCCCTGTCCCCTACTGCTAGCCCCGGGGTATTTGCCGCATCTCTGTAAGCATCTGGGCGCTGAAGAGTCCTGGTACAACGCAGGTGCTACAGCCCCCCCAGTGTGAGTGGATCATGCACCACAAGCTGGTACACTGCAGACCAAGTGATGGTACCATATATCTGGTGGGTGTAGGATGCCAGAATCCCTGGTAGATACGGCTTGCTGGGGAAATGCAGTCTTACAAAAGCCCTGCAGAAAAATCCGTGTGATCTTATTGCAATAGAAGCAGTCATCAACTGGGGAAATATAATGCCCAGTTCACTGCTGGGTATGTACTTGGGTGTTACATGTAGGGAGTACTTTGCTACAGCCAGTGATTTCCCCTCTGCAGGGCAGAATCTGCAGCCCCAGGTATGGGAGGTGCAGGCTAGGTATGAAGGAAGAACTTGGGAGCTGTGGTGTGGATTTAAAAATCATCCTCACACCAGGCTATGAGAGACTCTTCCACAGCGTATATGGGCAGTGTGCCCCAGTTTGTCTCCCGACCCATTTGTATGGAGGCCGTCAGCTTTATTGCAGCAGTGACATGGATTTGTGCCTGGAAAGCTGTGGGAACAGGTTTGCTTGTGTTCCCATAAATACTCTGCCAGGAGGGGTTGGACCCAGCTCCTTCCACCCTGGAGCATAGCCTGCCCCACTGGAGTTAACCTCTCCGAGCGCTGAGAGCAGTCATTGAATCTTAGTGGCTGGAGAAGTCAGCCACTGCCTTTGCACAGTCCCAGGCCTCAGAGCAATGCCAGCACTACAGGAAACAGGGACTTGGCAGCAGGGAAGGCCTTATTTTTTTGGCTAGTCCTTTCCCAGCTGTTGAAACTGTAGGAGCTTCTTGCATCTCTGCAGGCACCGCTGGTGTAACCTCACTTTATCCATCCATGGAGCCCTCTTCCCCTGTCACTGACTCAACCCAGAGTCCAGAGGTTAGCAGCACCACCACCGCAGATGAGCCAACGACACCACTGGTCTGCCCCAGTGCTGCGACTAACACCAGTAAGTGCAGACCCTTCTCACCTCCTGGGGCCCCAAACCCCCCTCCAGTTGGGCTGACAGAGCCGTGTGTGCCCTGCTGCACCATGGACATTGCCATCATCCCAGCACTGCAGTAGCATTTGGGCTTCCCAGCAGCTAGTGTGGGGGTCCCCAGACTGGGCCGTGGAGCCAAGGAAAGCTGTCTGCCCCTGAGAGTCCAGTGCCTTTGCTGTGTTCTTGATATGGGGACATTGACAGTCTGTGAGATGTGTGGTGGTCCTTGGGAACACACAAGGTGGGCAGCAACCTGAAAAGCAGGTCTGAAAAGCCCTGCCAGCCCTGAACCGGGGAAGGGAGACCTTTTCCATATCCCCTCTCTCCACATACATATCTCAGGCTCTCTCCTGCTGCCAGTGGAGATGGACAAAATAAGAGCAATGCATGTTTTCCCAGCTGTGTTGTAGGTGGAGAGTAGCAGCCCTGTTTTCTGTACACAAGGAGGCTTATTCACCTGCCAGTGTAGGGGGTCTGTGACATGACCAACCTGTGGTCTGAGAGAAAGTCCTGTGTCTCTCAGTGACAGTGCTGGATTAGGGAGCTGGCATCTGTCTCCTCACCTCCCTCTGCTCTCTCATATGCTTTGTTGCATAGCCTTGGACAAGTCATTTCGTCTCTGTGTGCTTCCCTGCACAATATGGATGGTGCTAAATCCCAGGTGGGAACAGGGACTGTCTCCTATAAGCCAACGCAGCTCTGGAAGCAGGGTGCTGCGATCCCGGGGAGAGGGCTCCAGATCCTGCCGCAATGCAACTGAAGGGTCAGTAGGGATAACAAGAGCCACATTTTCTGTTCCTAGGTGCATCTCACCTCTTTCTGTCACTGCGCCTAACTGTTCCCCTGGACCTTGAAAACTCCATGGCCCAGGAGCTGATTTTGTCCAAGGTGAGGCCTCCTAAAAGTGCACTGAAGAGGGGGTGCCAGTTTGCATCTGCCAGCCAAGGTCTGGTAAACTGGGAGGGAGTCAGATAGCCAGAGCGGGAAGAATGAATGTACTTTGCATTGAATTTTACCCTGAGCCCTTTCAAGTGAAAGAAATTCTCCTTCACCTGGGCTGGTCCAGGCTCCTCGTGGGGAATGGGTACCAGGGAGCCTCTCCTGAGCTGTTTTTAAATGCTGTGTGGGTTTCATGGCTGTCCTGTCCCTCCAGCTCCGTGGGGATCTGCAGACTGCGTTCCCGTGTGCTGGCTTCACAGTGGAGTGGAGAGGGAAGAGAAGGACCTGAATGCTCTCCTCCCAGCCTGACGACCTGCAGGGCAGGGACCTGAGTAAATTTGCAAGTGTTCTGCTCTCAGTTCTTTTCCATGTTGGTGTGGCTCTCTAGGGTAACCTGTGCAGCTCCTGTTGAACCCGGACCCCTCCATCCAACACTTCATCCCCCCGCAATGACCACCAGTGCACCCTGCATCCTGTTGTTCTCCCGGGCTGGGATTGTCCCTGCCACTTCCTGCAGTCTGTCTGCATCTTGCCCCATGCTGCAGAGCTCAAGCCCTCCCATGGCCTTGTACCAGTCCCAATGCCCACATTTGGGCCCTTCTGCTGTCCCCTGGCTCTCTCAGGGGGCTGGAAGGAGAGACAGGCTGCCCATGAGACCCTACAAGGGCTGGCCTTTTGTGGCCGGGATGGCAATGAGGGATGGCTGAGTCATAAAAGTCACCCTTGGAGCTAATAAATAAGAGAAAGGAGATCTGGAGACCCTGCTCCTGGGCTAGTTAACACTGGTAGGTGGCAGGTCTCTATGTTCAGAGCTTAGTCTGTTGGTACTAGTGACCTCCAAGGCTTTGCAGCCTGGAGATACTGCAATACCAGAACCCTTGGAGAGCCGCTGCTGGATGGGAAGAAGCTGGAGGGCCGCTTCGTGTCCGGAGCGGGGCCAGGATGGAGTCCGGGGGTGGCCCTGGGAATGAAACAGAAGAGGAAATGAGCCCCCCTTTTCCAACTGAGTACAGTCCTGGGGCCAGCTGTGCTCTTCAGCCCTTCAGCATGAAGGATGAGTGAAACCGAAGCCCATCAGCTCTCCCCCCCAGGCCTGCCTGTGATATTGGTAATGGAGCAGCGCACCCACGCCAATGCAGGCAGGGCAGTAAAGAGAAAACCCACATTTTCCATGGCAAAGTTGATGACTTCTTTTTTTCCAAGTTTCCTTCCTGGATTTTTGGCTTCACTCTCTAGCAGATGTACTGTGGAGGAAAACCAACTGGACCCAACTGGGAACCAACTGGATCTGATTACTTCTTAGGAACCAGCAGTGGCCACCAGCTAGGATGAGTTCATGCACAGCTGGGCCTTTATTTGTATGCTTCCTTCTCTGAAATAAATGATGGTCTGGGAGATTTGCTTTCGCAGTTCCCCCAAGTGAAGCAGGTGATTTTCTCACCCAACTGCAGAACGCGAGTGCGTTCAGGGAGCTGGGGGAGCCCTGTGGGCTGGTAGCCCCTGGGGAAACCTGGCTGGCTGCAGATCAGATAGAGTGAGGGTGGGAATAGGAAAAGCCTTTCCACGCAGGCGGAGACCAGCCTCAAACATCCTGCATCTGAATGGGCCTGGGGGCTTGTGGCACCCCCGCTTCGCTGCTCTCTGGCCCATTACACCCCTCCTGCTGCTGGTGCAGCTGTGTGCACAGTGGGGCCATGGAAACCCTATGTGCTGTGGTCCTTCCCTTGTTTTTTTCCAGTCTCCAGCTAAGGAGACGGCTGTAGTGTCTGTCCCCCTGCAGCAAAGTCATTTATTAACTGATTAATTGGGCAGATAAAATCAAACTGAAGCAATTATTAGCCTAAGCAAGTCACCTCGTGGGGAGATTGAAAACTAAAATAATGAGCAAAATAGCTGTGTTGTTCTTAGGGGTTATTTTTGACTGATCCCTTTCTGCAGCCCTGATTCTGGCTTACAGTCTATGATGCCTTGGAAAAGGAAAGGGCTGGTGGCAAGGGCAGGTGAGAGGGTGCCGACCCTGGCTGGAATGGTGCATGCGGGGGGCTGTGGGAGGGTGATGATGGGAAGCTAAACTCAGGGACTGCTTGAGTCCCATCAGGTTATTATCCGTCCAGTAAAGGAGCCAGCAGCGAGACAGGATGGGCTAAGGTGCTTTGAAACCATCCCACTTTCTGCTGGCTCCTGGAGGCCCAGGCAAAGCAGGAGAGGCTCAGCTGGGCCTGGAGGAGGGGGCTGAGCCCAGACATCTCATTCTGATGCTCTGATTTGGCAGGATCTGCTCCTCCATCCTGCTGCTGGCTCTCCTGCTCTTTGGTCTGTATGAGCTGCAGCGCCGGTCCCCGGGTCCCCATGCAGGCCAGGTGTGCATGGAGATGTAAGGGCATGTCCTCCTGTGGTCACTTAGGTACCCTGCTGCTGGCATGCTGCATCCTCCTCTTCCTCCCAGGCTGCCCATCACCTGGGGTGAGAGGACAGCTTGTTCCTCCTTGTCATCCCGCTGGTGGGGGACACTGCTCGGAGCTGTCTGCAGGCTGCCTTGGGGCGTCATGTGTAGACACGTTGCTTGCCGCCAGCCCCTGCAACTTTGTGGGGCATAGGGTAAGACTCATTCCTCAGGAATTTATCCGGTTCCTTGAGATGCATCCACCTCCCCCTCAGGAAAGGCGGAGAGCATGGCCAGCCCCACATTCTGGATGCCCTTTGCATCCCATTATTCTAGGACTTTGTCTGACTTTTTGGAGCTGTTACGGTGGCCATCAGCACCAAGGCACAACAGGTCCCTGAGATCCTGGAGCGCCCAACTGTGGTGCCCAGGCAGCCAGGGAAAAGGCTGCTAGAAGGGGCGCCTGCACCGGACGCCTGGTGGGGTGCTGGGAAATGATCCTCGTGATCAGCCTACGCTGTGGAGCGAGGCCAAGAGTCCTCCCACGCCAAGTCCCACCAGGCTGATTTCTCCGGCTGCTGAATCCATAACTTCAGACCCCAGGACATGGAATGGGGCCAAGGCTGGGATAATGGAGCCAAAGTGCGTCACAAAGGGAGGAAAAGGTCCTGAAGTGCTGGGATGAAAAGGTGACCGAGGCACTTACTATCCCTGGCCGGCACAGCCTCTTTCCACCGCTGCGGTGATGAGGGGGTGACGGGACAGGAGATGCTCCTGTCTCTGTGAGTCCTTCCGTCCCCTGGCCTGGGATGGACAGCAGGGACGTGACTCCGACAGGGTGCTGGGCTCTGCTCCAGCCTCAGGCACTGCTTCGGGTGACCCCGGCCCAGCATGGCCAAATGTCCTTGGTCTCTGTGCTGGCCATTCCAGTGAGGCTGGACGCTTATGTGCCCCACGGCTGCTTGCCTCTCACTTTCCACGGACACCCGGCTTCTTTGGGGGTTGGATCCAGGTACTGTTGTGGTCCTGAGCACAGGAATTGTCCAGCAAAGGTGCACACCTCCCAGAGACCCCGCTTCTGGCTGGGAGCTGCTACCGATGGGGAGCTACGGGTGCTCTTGGCACCCTTCCCTGGTGAGCTGCTGCCAGTTGCGCTGCGCAGCTGGTCCCAGTTTGGATTGCTCTGGTCTCTGCATCCGGGCATGGACGTCTTTTCGGGTTTCTTCCTCTACATTAAGGGAGGCCTCCCATGCCTCCCCTGAAGGATGGGCTTTGGCTGTAATCAGGTCTCTGTGATGAACTAAACAGACTGAGCCGGGGAGGTCCCTCACAGCCAGGGGCTTTTCCAGCCCTTAAATCATTTCTCAGCCTCTTTGCTGTAACCCACATGGCAGCGCCGTCCCTAGGAGCAGCTCTGCTCCCCTTTGGTGCTTCTGGCTCTGCTGTGCCCAGAGGGAAAATTGCCTTCAGAGCACCCAGCAGCACAGCTGGTGTGGCGTCACGGGGCCACTTGCCGAATCACTGGCCCCTTCTGACTCAGGTGTCCCTTTCAGTGTCACCCTCCCCTTCACCCCCTGCCGGGGGCTATGGCCGAGCATCAGCCCGTCTCGCAGCGGCGGGGCATTCCAATGCTCCCGGCGTACCGAGTGATCCAGAACCGGCAGGGTTGATGGATAACCTGGTCCCCCCCTTCTTGAAATGCCCTTGCCGGGACGCCAGAGCAGTCCCGGTGAGAGATGCCGTAATCTCCACAGGGCTGGAACAACCAGCCCATTAATCCCAGGAACGCCGATAAGGCACCGCATGTGGGGGCGGCCCACCTCCCGCTCCTCCTGGGGCTGCCGCGTCGGGCCCAGAAGGATGTCATGTGCTGGGGTCCGCCACCTTGCTGCCCCCCAGATTTGGGCTGCCGAGAGAGAGTGTCTGCTCCCAACCCCCAAACCAACCTTTTCCTGGCTTGTTCTCCTGGCTGGTTTTGGTCTGAAAGGACTCTGCTGACACCAACCCCGAAATCAGGCTCTTTCTTTAAAGCTCAAGCCTGCTCTCTCCTTCCTTTATGGGCTCTGGTGTCCATCCTGTGCTGAGCCCTCTGGGGCAGATTCACATGTGGTTGCCACCCAGCATCCTGCAGAGCGGCCCAGGGAAATCCTGGTCCCTCTGGCTGGCCCCCACCACATCGTTGCCATGGGGCAGGCGCTTCAGCCAGCCCTGGACCACAGTTACCATCCTTGCAGGAGCCACCGGCTTGCTGGGGACCTTCATTTCAGGCATCTCAGAGGGATCAATGAAAAGACCCTTTCCAGATTGGGAAAGGGGCACGAACTTCATGACGAGGGATGATCAACCCTGCTGTCATTGGGCTGTGGGCTTTCCCAGCGCTACCGCTGTACAGGGATGAGCTTGGTTCATCACCCAGTCCGTGCATATACTCTGAGGACCAACCAAAGCTAGAGGAGCATCAGGGAGATGGGTTTTTTTTGGGGGGGTAGCACCGGCTGGAGGAGCAGACGTGAGGGACTCCTGATGGTGTCAGTCCCAGTGCACCTCAGGGGATCACCATTGCCTTTGCCATCTCTAACTTGGCAGCCCCTTGCCAAAGAGACTGACCAAGCCGGGTATCACTGCTCTGAAGGGAAACATGGCAGCAAGGCCCCAACGGGTGGCAAAACCCCAGGCTGAGGACAGGCCACGGGAGCACTAGTGATGCCTCGCTGGCCCAGGGAGCCCCGCTGTTGGCCCTGGTGCTGCTGGGAAGGGCTGACGGCTCTGCAGCAGAGCCTGGGGCGTGGGGAGTTGCCGGCGAGCCCTGGGCTGGGCATCAGGCTGCGGGGTAGGAGCTTGCAAGAGGTCTGAGAGCAAGGTGGGTTGGAAGTGCCTCGTGTCATCTGAGCTATTTCACCCTGCGCCAAGCAGAGTGTTAGCTATGATGCCTGTGGTTTCCATTGCATTGTGCACCTCAAGCGCTCGCTGGAGCAACTCTCTCCTGACACAAGCACATATTCCCCACTGGGCTGGCACAGGGCTTTCCAAAGCAATAAGGCATCCTCAGCATCGCCTGGAGATGGGGCAGTGCCAGAGGGTTTGTATTTCTCTTAGCCTCCACCAGCCCAGGTGTGACAGCTGCCCGGACGGTCACTTGCTCGGTATGGCCCCGTTGTCTGCAGCGCCGGCTGCACGGGCCCCTGCCCTGCCGTCCTCCCTGCCTTGCCACCACTTTGGCGTTATCGGTGGGGATTCGTTCCGGGCGAGCGGCGCTCTCCCCTGATTTATGGTCTATGCCCTATTCCTGGCCTGCTGCACCGGGGGGGATGCGTGGGTTTATATGACAGGCTTTCGTTGGCCGTGACTTGGCTTCCCTTGGCATTTCCCCCGGGAAGGCTGCCTGTCTGGGGGCGGCCGGCTGGGGGACGTGTCGCTTGGTGTGCCGTGACTCGACTGCCCATTTAATAAAGGCAAGCTCCGGCAGGACATTGTGTACTACCCGACTCTGGGGTTACAACACCTCTAATAACACTTTGCAGGCATCGCTTGGGGCATTTCTGCTTAAGAAGCATTTAATTGATTACAAAAACATGTAATGGTGGGTGTTTGCATAATGCTTTTCACTGGGGGAGCTCGAAGGACTTTGCAGACAGGGAGCAAGAATTGCTACAGCTGGGGAAAGAAGGGGACGCAGAGAAATAGGGGTGAGGTGAGACAGGAGCTGAGCCAGCAGCGGGGGAAGAGGCACCAGGACCTGGCCTTTTCCTGCTCTAACCACTGGGGAAACTGGTCCCACCTTGCAGCAGAGCTTCACTGGCCAGCTCACCCTCTCCTGGCACCCCCAACCCTCCTGCACTGCTGCACCCATCTGGGGCTGAGGTGTTCGACCCCGCTGGACCATGCTGGCTGTCTGCTCCGGGACCCTCAGTGCTCCCAGGGGCGGCTGAGGGGTGGGGGTCTCGGCTGATGCCCCGGGGCCTGTTCCCAGTTCTGCCCCTCCAGGCGTGCAAACCCTCCCAAGGCCCCGGGGGAGCTTTGAGCCAAGTGGGAACTTGAATCCTGCCTTGCACCAGGACAGGACCCCGCTCCATAGCCGTTCTCGAAGCCCATGGCATCCCTGCGGGCACTGTGGCATGGGCTGCCCTCCCGCCACGCTGGCTCCGGCTGTCCCAGCCGGCTGCTCCGCGGCACCTCGCTGCGTGGCAGGGCCCATGAGACCCCAGAGAGGCTGTTGTGCAGCCGCTGGCAGCGCGTGGGCAAACCCGAGTGCGTGTCCCGGCTGAACGGGGCAGTTGCTCCGCGTGGGGTCCCCCCCAGGCTCCTGGGGAGGGAGCAGGGTTTCGTGGGGAGGCGTGCTGTGCCCCCGCCAGCCCTCGGGGTGGGGGGGAGGGGTAGGCAGGATTTTGCAGGAAGGGAATGGTGACAGGGACGTGAAGGGAAAGCACGGAGGGAGGGAGGGGACGGCGGCTGCAACCTGCCTCCTTTAGTCATCCCTATAAATAGGAGGGCCCAGGAGCAGGATTACACCTGTGGGACTCTGGCAAGAGAGGCAGGCAGGACGAGGCTGCCCTTGCCTCCCTCCAAGCCTTCCCAGCCCAAGAGGAGGCCTGTGGCATGGGGACCAGGGGATGGATGCTGCGGACCTTCGTGGGATGCTGCATGTGGATTTTACACGGTATGTCCTCTGTTTCCCTGCTAGCACCTGAGCCCTCCCAAACCTCTAGTGCTCCCTGACCCAGCAGGTAAGGCTGTGAGCTGCTGTTTCTTCCTGGCTGCATTGCAAGCTTTTCCTATGACCAGTACCTGCAGTACACTGCAGCCAAAAAGCTAAGGAAGTGTTTCATGGACAGGCATTGCCCTGGCTTTGCAGTGAGCTGCAGCGGCTGCAGGGCCAGTTGCAGGCTGCACCATCCTGTGGGAGAGATGAGACCCAAACCTGGGGAGCCAGTGTGTCGCCGCTCACCCCTCCAGCAGGGAAGCCCAACAGCTGCCTGACAAGTCAGGTCTGCCAGACACCAGAGGTGCTCCTGTCTCTCCCATACCCTGGGGAAGAGCAAGCTCTGGTGCTTGGTGCAAGGCTCTTCTTGCACAAGCTTCCCATGAAACTGCAGCTCAGGTTGCTGGCCTGCAGGCTGGATGGCATTTCCTGCTGTACATGGAAGAGTTAAGATAAAACATGGATTTATAGGGGTGGAGTGTGCCAGACTTACCTGGGGGGACTCAACCGACTTGCTTTGTTTTCTTTGAGACAAGAAGGGAAGCAGCCGATCTCCGGCTGATAGGAAAGTGTTGGTTGTTGCAAAAGCCTTAGCTCAGCAGGCAAAGACGGGAGAAGTGCAGGAGGGGTAAGGTGAGGAAATGGCCTGGCGGAAGGGGAAACAGGGGGCTGGAGGAGGATGGATCCCTCGAGGATTGGCCTGGGATAGGAGATAATTTTCATTAATGATTTTGCCATGATGCTATTGGCATGCTAACGAGCTGGGCTGGCAGTGAGGTCGGAGGCATCCCCACTGCTTGGGGGATCTGGCTACCTTGCAGGGGGAACCTGACGAGTGGGAGCACCAGGATGAGGAACAGGCTCAGGCTGTAGGGATGGTGCTGAGGGCCCTGTCCTGTCCTCAGGGTGGACTTTATCTCCCCTAAAGCCAAGCTGCCTAAAGCCAAGTGTCAGCAGATCCTCCAGGCCCCTCCTGGAGCCGGCAGAGATACCTTGGCCTCTCCAGAGGCTGCATCCCCATCCTAAAAGAAGACTGGGAGCTGCTCAGTATTTCCTCCAAGGGTACCAAACCTCTTGGTTCCAGCTGATAGCGTTAAGTGTTAGCCCACCTCAGGGGTATGTGGGACCTGGGCAGGAGCACACAGGCTCAGACCTCAGGAGAGAATTAATGAACCTGGCTTAATTGCAGTGAGTCAGAAGCCATTTGCAATTAATGAAAGTTTCACTAAAGTATGATTTCTTACCTGCCAAAGAGCTTTAAGGAAAGTGTATCTTAATGTATCCCAGACACCCAAAAGGTGAAAAATGTAAGAACCAGAGAGGCTCTGCAGAAGCAAGTATGCTCTGGGGTGTCCCTGCAAAGAGGATAGAGTGCTAAGGGCTGCCCTAAGACTGCACTTTGAAACGCTCTTGGGGATATGAACTAGATTTACAGGTCCCCAGCTCTTCTGAGGCGACTGCCAGGCTGTGCCATCCCTTCGCAGTGTATCTGGGTTGGGCTGTAACGTCCTGCGGTATCGAGCACGCCGCAGCCCCTTGTGCCTGTGCATACGCAAGTGTTTCTCCCTGACCTGGAACGAACTGTGTCCTGTCTCAGCTGACTGCCGCTAATGTGGTGGGACACAGAACACTGTAGAGCTGCCACACCATCTCTAACCCGCTGCGTACGTGATGGCCTGGATTGCGCTTCTTGTATCTTAAATCAGCCAGTGCATTGTAAGGCAGCAGCAAGAGAAAATAGGGCTTAGAAAAGCTCCCTGCTTTTAAGCAGCTGAATGGGCACATTAGCTGTTTTCCCCCAGGCCTCCCAAGAAGAGACAGGCCTGGGCTGCAGCTCAGCTGATGGGGTCTGATGGGGAATGGAGCAGGGTGCAAATAACCTGCCCCGGCTGTGGCCCAGCCCCATGGGTTTAGCAGCTCTCTGGGAGGATGCCCAGAGACAATGCTGCTGTAGAAATTGTGGCCAGGTGCTCATGATTTAAGAGCTCAACCCCCTGTCATGAAATGCAGGAACAAAATCAGCTTCAGGCATTTCTCTAGGAGAAGTCCCCTTTCATGTACACGTGAACCCTTTCCCCAGTGTGCAGCTGACCCCTACACCTGCACGCTCCAGGCCCCCTTCTCGTGCGTTCAGCCCCGTTCCCCTTTGCTCATCCCTACTGTGTGCTCATCCCTACCGTGCTGTACTCTTCCTCAGCTTGCCCACCCCCCTGCCCATGCCTCTGCTCATCCCAAAGCTGTCCCTGCCCTCTGCCCCCAGACCTTCCCCTCTGCCTCCCCATGCATTTCCACAGCAAAGCATAAACGTCTCGCCCCCCTCCTGCTCTTAAGCACCTCGAAGTCACCCCGCTCAGCTCGGGGTTGGGTTAGGGTTGGCATCTGGTTGCTTCTGGGCTGCGTGAGGGATGCAACAGCAGTTAGGCTGGCCCCAAACCCGCGTGTGGGACGCCCTCCCTCCTTGCTGGCATCCCTGCCTGGCTGCCCCCAGGGCAGGACCCAGCGTGGTGCCTGGGGCTGCACAGCTGGAGGAACATGCCGGACTGAGCACGGCAGGCCGAATGCTCCTTAACCCAGCTCTGCTTTGTGTTTCTCTGCAGGGCTCGGGGCTGCTGTCGCGGTCCCTGTCACCACAGAGGGGGCGTTTGAGGTGGACACGGCTTTTCCCTCCACTACAGAGAGCCAAGTGCCCCATGCCCTGGTGCTGGGGACTGAGGAGACGAGCACTGCGGTGGCTTTGCTGCCAGGTACCACAGCCGATGCTGAAATTGCCACCTCGCTGGCGGACAGCCTCCTTATTGGAGGCCCCACGAGCCCTTCCTTCCCCACCGGGGCAGAGCTGAGCGATTTGGTGACAGCAGCAAGTGAATATGGCCCCCGCTCAGCAGCAGGGAGTGATGCTGAGGCCAGTCCATCACCTCCAGAGCCAGAAGAAACACAGGTGCCTGCTGGAGACCTCCAAGCTTTGGCAAATGTGACCAAGTCTCTTAACATGTCTCAGGAAAACAAGCGGGGTTTGGATGCTCCAGCTGCAGACACTGCCTCATTTTCCACACATGAGCCCCCTTTCTCTCCAAATGCAGAGCCCAGCGTAGCAGGAGCTGCTCCTGACACGTCCCTCGGGACTACCCCAGACTCCCTGCTCTTCGTGGACACCAGTAACAACTCAGTGTCTGTGACAAGAGAGGGAGCAGAGGACTTGGAGCCCGCTGCCGACACTGCATCCGCCCCAAACTTCCCTTCTCCATCAGCTGGAGGGGCACAGCCGACCCCTGGGGCCACTGGGGAACAGGCTGCTGACAGCCCCTTGGGTCTTGGCATGACCACGCCACCGAGCAGAGGGCTGGATACGGCCACTGCAGGAGTGAGCGAGGAAGGCGTAACTCTTGCTGTGGATTTCCGAAGCGGAGCAAGTGCCCCCTCCTTGAGCCCAAACCCCAGGGCTGGGGAGCTGCTTGCAACACGGCAGGACAAGCAGGCGAATGAGGCCACCAGCATCATCTGGGAGCCAGCAGAAGAAACAGTCCCGGCTGCTGAGGAAGGTCCCACTCCTTTAGAGGATGGCAATGCAGGAGATGCAATAGATGGTGCTTTTGGTGCATCTGACTTGTCCCATCTGCCTCCAGGGAGTGGGACGGTGTTGGGAGCAGCAGGAAACATGGAGGAAACCTCCCGCCTTGCCGGTGAGACAGAACTGAGCCCAAATACTTTGCTAGGACCCGAAAGGGATGAACAGGGATCTCCAGGAGTGGATCTGGACAGCCCTAATTCAGTCCCATCTCCTGCAGCTAGTGAGGCGCTTGCAGCATCTGCAGAGCCTGATGTGCAAAGTACCACCACTTCCCTAGCTGCCTCACTGCTCCCAGCACACACAGCGCTGCTGCCCGTGGGGACTGTGGCTCCGACTGAGTCATCCTTGCACCCTGCTCTATGGGACGCTGCCACCAGTGGTCTACCATCCCTTGTGGACATCCCCACTGGGTCCTCAGCCTCTCTTGCCTCCCCCAGCACTGCTGACTCTCCTCAGCTGGCCCCAGATGCTGTGGCCAGCACCCTTTCCAGAGCTGATGATGGAGCAGAGATGTTGGCGAGCCCCAAGCTTGGTCGTCCTGTGTCCCCATCCCTTGGGTCAGAGCCACAGGGGATGGCAGCTGGCACTTCTGAGGGAGCAGGGCTCCCCTCAGCCAATGGACCAGGCACTGGCTTGAATCCAGCATTGGATGTCCCCAGCCTAGCATTCCTTGGACCTGCATTGCCTATCCCTGGAGGCTGGCTTGGCGTGGGCCCGGGGCTGCCAGCAGCGGAGGGCAGTGAAGCTGGCGCAGAGGAGCAGGTGCTGGAAGGAAGTGGCAGCACAGCCAGGGGTGAGCCCTCCCTGAGCTCCGCTCCGGGCAGTGGGACTGCAGTTGGGACAGATCAGCTGCCGGACACTGGGTCTCTGTCTGGTCCTGCCTCTCCTGATGATGTGGTTGCAGCGTCCTCTGTTTTGGAGACTGATGGAGCAGGACCCATCCCAGAGGCAGTTCCTGGCCCCGACAGCCCTTCCCAGGCCTCTCTGGACAGCCAGGGTGGCCCAGACCTCGCTGCAGCTCTGGGGGCTGAGAGCACAGGGAACGTGGCAGGGGCAGGAAATCCAGAGAGCCCAAGCCCTGGTACGGACACCAGTCCTCCAGCCTTCAGCCCACAGCAAGATCCTGCAATCCTGGGAGAGCTTTCAGCAGGAGAAGCAGGAGCTTTGACGGATGCTGAACTGTCCCATCCATTGGCTCTTGGGAATGGAGCAGGAGTGGCTACAACCCTGAGAGAAACGTCCCTGCCTGGCCCCGCAGCTCCTGGCAGTGCTGGCCTGGAGCCTGGCCTCAGGGCAGCTGCAGGACGTGGGGACTTGCCCGGTGAATCCCCCAGTGCTCCTGGCTCTCCTCAGCTGGCCCTGGGCACTGTGGCTGGCACCCTTTCTGGGGCTGATGCTGGAGCAGAGATGCCAGCAGGTCCCAGCCTTGGTCCCGTGCCCCTGTCCCTTGGAGGGTCAGAGCTGCAGGGGATGGTGGGTGGTGCTCCTGAGGGAGCAGGGCTCCCCTCAGCTGATGGACCAGGCACCAGCTTCAATCCAGCATTGGATGCCTCTGGCTCAGTGTCTCTCAGACCCGTGGGACTCGTGTTGCCTGTCCCCAGGGGCTGGCCTGGTGCCAACCTGGGGCTGCCAGCAGTGGAGGGAGGTGAAGCCAGTGCGGCGGAGCAGGCGCTGGGAGGAGGTAGCAGTGCAGCCAGGGGTGAGCCCTCCCTGAGCTCTGCTCCGGGCAGTGGGACAGCAGTCGGGACAGATCAGCTTCCTGAAGCCAGGTCCCCATCTGGTTCTACCTCTGTCAGTGATGGGGTGGCAGCATCCTCTGTTTTGGAGACTGATGGAGCAGGACCCATCCCAGAGGCAGTTCCTGGCCCCGACAGCCCTTCCCAGGCCTCTCTGGACAGCCAGGGTGGCCCAGACCTTGCTGCAGCTCTGGGGGCTGAGAGCACAGGGAACGTGGCAGGGGCAGGAAATCCAGAGAGCCCAAGCCCTGGTACGGACACCAGTCCTCCAGCCTTCAGCCCACAGCAAGATCCTGCAATCCTGGGAGAGCTTTCAGCAGGAGAAGCAGGAGCTTTGACGGATGCCGAGCTGTCCCATCCATTGGCTCTTGGGAATGGAGCAGGAGTGGCTACAACCCTGGGAGAAACGTCCCTGCCTGGCCCTGCAGCTCCTGGCAGTGCTGGCCTGGAACCTGGCCTTGGGGCGGCTGCAGGAAAAGGGGATTTGTCCGGTGAATCCCCCAGCACTGCCGACTCTCCTCAGCTGGCTCCGGGTGCTGTGGCCAGAACCTTTTCTGGGGATGATGACAGAGCAGAGATGCCAGCAGGTCCCAACCTCAGTACTCCCATGTTCCCATCCCTTGGAGGGTCAGAGTTGCAGGGGACGGTGGGCAGCACTTCCGAGGGGGCAGGGCTCCCTGGAGCCAATGGACCGGACACTGGCTTGAATTCAGCATTGGATGCCCCCAGTCCAGCATCCTTCAGCCTGGTGGGACCCGTGTTGCCTGTCCCCAGGAACTGGCCTGGCGCTGACCTGGGGCTGCCGGCAGCAGAGGGGAGCGTAGCTGGCGTGGCAGAGCAGGCGCTGGGAGCAGGTGGTAGCAGGGATGGAGGTGAGCCATCCCTGAGCTCTGCTCTGGGCAGCGGGACAGTGGCTGGGATGAATCAGCTGCCTGATGCTGGGTCCCTGTCCAGTCCTGCCTCTGCCAATGGCGTGGCTGCGGCATCTTCACTTTTGGAGACTGCTAGTGTGAGTAACCTTAGAGGAGTGCCCAGTGCTCCTGGCTTTTCTCAGCCTGCCCCAGCGAGTGTTGAGCCTGGGGTCCCTCCTGCCACAGGAGAAGCAGATAAACTGGCCGAGGCTGTCCCTGGTGATGGAGCATCCCCTGGGGAGTCCCAGGGCCCTGCTGTGGAGGGAACATCTGGTTCGGGAGCCCCTGATGGAACAGTAAGAGCTGCGGAGCACTCTGCACCCTCCTCTCTGTCTGTTGAAGGGTCTTCATCACTTGGGACAGCCGGCATGGCTACAGCAGGAGCAGGCCTTACCGGTGTTAGTGGAGGAGCCGATGGTTCGAACACTGGCTCAGCTGCTTCTGGCCCAGGGTCTTCAGACCCCGAGGGCGCTCCCGTGTCTGCCCCTGGCATCCAGAGTGGTTCAGATCTTGGATCTTCTGATGCAAAACTGAGCCAAGTCAATGTGGTGGAGCTGCCTGGAGGAGAAACAGGAGTCTCAGCTGATGATGAAGCTTCCCTTAGTGCCAGTTTAGGAGATGGGGCAGGAGCTGCCAAACAAATAGCATCGGGAGTGCTGGCCCCATCTGCCTTTGCCTCCCCGCAGCAGACGCAGACCCTGGTCCCATCGGCTCTGGACACCGGCGTTGCCACTGCTGGCATTGCCAGCTTGCTGGGCTCGTCTCTGCTGCTCCCTGGGCATGGACTTGGTGCATTGCCTGCCGCCTCGGGAGGCATGGGGGAAAGCTCAGGGCTGGCACCTAATGAGAACCCCCCCTTTCCCTCCAGTATCCAGAGTGGAAGCAGCTTGGCGGCAGTGGGCACACCGCTGGCTGCAGCAAAGGTGCTCAATTTGCCACTGCCTGAAGATGAAACCGTCCTTCCTTGGTCTCCCAATGACGAGACGGCCTCAGGAATGCCAGCACCTTCGGGAGAAGAGCCCCTGGCTGCCCCCGCATCTCCCAACGTGGGCCCGGCTGTGCCTCCTGCTGCCGAGGGGCTGTCTGCTGGCTCCAGATTTTCCTCTCCAGTTTTGACAAGCGACCTGACGGCGGGACCCTCTGTGCTGGAAAAGGGAGATCTCAGGGCAGCCTCCTCAATTCCTGCTGGACCTGCCCTGCTCCTGCCCTCTCCCCAGCCCGAAAGCCCTGGGGTCCCATCCGGCTCTGCGGCTGCCGAAGGGAGAGGGGACACGAACAGCCCAGGGGAGCTGAGTCCCGGGCTCCCCAGCGCGGCACCAGGGCCAGGCGCCTCAGCTTGGCTGCGTCCCGGAATGGCCATGGAGCCCCCTGCTCAGCCCTCGCTGGAGCAAGGGCCAGCAGGAGGAGGGTCCTCTGGCCTTGCTCCCATCAGGATTGCTGCTGGGAGCCCCACAACAAAAATCCTGGGACCAGGATCTGCTGGCGGTTCGTCATCTGTGGCCCTGCAATCCTCCGGGAGCAGCAAGGCGATTGCTGGCCTCACCAATGCAGTCGCTGCTGGCTCTGCTGCTGCTGGATCAAGTGTCCCCGCAGCCTTCCCAGGCCAGGGAGCAGCCCGGGGAGGACCACCAGCAACCGCGTGCCTGGCCGTGTCCTGCAGCCCCGCGGCCGCTGGCCCGGCCTCACCAGCCCTGCTCCGCGGTGGCGCGAAGGTGCTCCCGAGGCCAGGTGCGAACGGGGCAGCTGCTCTCCTCCCCCAGGCATCATCCACCGTGCTTCCAGCTCCGCTGGGAGGGCCCGCAGCCCCGCTGTCTGTGACCGCAGGTAAGGGATGTGTGTGGGGGTGACCTGGGCTGGGAGCAGCCGTGGGGCTCGACCTGTGCAGTGGGCGGATGGGGATGGAGAGCTGAGGCTGTTGGACGGGGGGTCGGGATGCCAGCGGGAGATGTGCTGCTAGGAGCTCCCACGGTGCCTGCACGAGCATGGGGTGCTGAGCACACGCAGCAGGAACCTGCCTCTTCCGTCAGGCTGAGCAGACCTTTGCCTGTCATTGTATGGAAAAAATTCCCTCCAAATACTTTATTTAACGGACATAAAATCGGAGCTGGAGGCTATAAACATCTCTAGAAACAGGCATGGGGTGTTTAAGTTACCGCTGCCCCCCTGCCACAGTCCCTTGCTGTAAGCGTTTTGTTTCAGTTGCAGCAGTGCCCCTCTACAGATACGGAGCAAGGGAAAATGACCGGGAGTACGTGGAAAGGAGAGTGGATTTTAATTCTCCACTTTTCAAGCCAGAGACTGGATTCCCCTTTGGAAAAGCCCTGCGTGATTCTCTCTATGTGAGTTTAATTCATTTGACTTGCTGGTGCGTATGTGGCCATCACCCAAAAACCCGGGGGAGAGAATAGGAGCTGGGGACTTAGGATGGGCGCCTCGGAGAGGTGAATTGAGCAGGATGCTTTCAGTGCCCGTTTGCAGTGGAGGTGACTTTGAGGCCGTTTCAGTGGGGTCTGGCAGTGGCCTTCCTCTGGTTTTTGTTCTCAGAAATGTCAAACACCTGCCAGCTGTCACCATCAGAGATGCTGGGGCCATTCCCATGCCCATTTTATAAAGTGGCTTTCAGTGACTGATTTGGTAGAGCCCATTAGAGAGTTTAACCGAAGGCTTTAATCATTTCCCCCTGTGCTATGGTTTCCGACAGCACCACGGGTTACTCCTTTGTTCTCAGCCCCCGTCAGGTCAACGTGGGGTCCTGGGTGTCCCACCATGCTGCATCCGGCATCAGGACCTGGCACAAACCAACAGGCATCTGGGAGTATGGGCCAGGCCTGCAAATGTCTGAGCAGCTTGTCCTGCCTGTTCTGACCTTGCCTGTCAGATGTAGGACCTGACGGATGGATCACTGTGTTCAGTTCACAGACAACGGACAAATCATTTTCCCAGCCTCGGACCACAACATCTTCCCATACCCCAACCCACCTCCCGGTGGGTTTAATGGCCGTGAGAAGATTCCCATGATCGCCGTGTTTTGGGATGACGCAGACTTCTCCAGAGGGGTTGGCACCACTTTTTACCAGGTCAGTGAAGCCACCCATGCACTAGACTGGGTTGTGCTGAGGGCTTTTGCATTAAGCACCTTTTGGTGATAAACTCATTACATGTTTTTTGGATGCCCCTTGGGATGTATAATCAACTAGCCAATGAGTGGCATTTCCCATGTCTGGGCCAGATCTGAGAGCAGAAACGCTCTGCCCTCTCAGGCTCGTTCAAGCCCTTGGCCCTGGGGTAGAGCATCTGGGCTGTCACTGCTCCCTTCACGGGCCAAATTTAGGCATGTCTTTGCTTTATCGGGAGATAATGTCCATGCTCATGTACCAAACCCGCAGGAGTTCTTCACCCTGAACTCTGCAAAGCCTTCCTTCATACGTGATGTGGAAGCCAAGATTCGGCATTACATGAAAACCTCGTACTCAGCAGCGTGGACCCTGAAGGTCACCTGGGAGAAAGCTCCTGCCCACACAGCACAGATGGACACCAGAAGGGTGAGAGACTGCTGGAGCTTAAGAGATTGCCATCACGTTTGGCTCTGTATGCAAGTGTGTGGGGGTTATGACACAGACCCCTGCTTGGATGCCCTGGTTGGATTTTCCTGCCAGAGGGCTGAGCTGTTTCCTGAAAATCCTTGGGAGCATTTAAGAGAAAGGGATGGACACACTGAGCGATGAGCTCCTGGCACTCGTGCAGAGTTCACCTCGTTTCTGGTGTTGGCACCCAGAGCCACTGCAAGCCCAGGCTGATGCTTGTGCTTTCTTTGCTGGAGATTCTGCTGCCCTGTGGGCACTCACATTGCCTGTACCTGAAAACAAGAAACTGATTTTGTGCAAAAGGTCAGTACTGGTAAGCTTTTTTCCAAAAAGCAATGGGTTACACCTGTGACTGGTGACTTATGGATTTTTTGAGGGACACTTTTAGTTGAACTCCCCCTGCTCCCTAAAATCTTTAACATGAGGCAAGTTTATTGTGTACCAGAAACACTATTTTTTCAGTTACACAAAACTGCCTGACTTTGAGGCTTCTCATGAAACAACATCGAAGTAAAAATGTCATGCTTGTTGCACAAAATGCAAAACAACCCAGACTTGCATTTGCCTCGCACATTAGGAACTGAGACCCTCTGTTTCCCACCATCTGCAGCAAGCACTGACCTGTATCCCTAACTTTAAACCTAACAGCTTTGCTTGGTTTCTTAGCTGACTGCTGTGTGTCTCCACAGACAAGCACATACCAGGCTGTCCTTACCACTGATGGCTTCAGATCCTATCTCCTCATTCTGTACCAAGACGGAGGCATGAAATGGGATCACACCCAACTCGCTGCTACGAATGTGCTGATTGGCTATTCCAGGTAATTGCTCGCGGCTCAGAGGAGCCATACGGATGGTTTCCTACCCCTGCCTTCTCCGAGCACCGCGCTGTGCCGAACTGCAGGCTCTGGCTGGTTTAATCCTTTCCCACCAAAGCGCCCTGGATGGATGAGGAAGCTCAGCTGAGGTCTGCCCACCTGTGTGGCCTAACAACAGCCCTATACGTGGGTATTTGCCTCATTAGTTGGATCGCATTGCAAAACCCTTATCTGCTGGGCTACTCTTACGATAAGATCTTCACATCCTGCTGTAGTCAGAGACTGACAGTGCCTTGACAGTTCGGGGATTGGAAGTGGGGAATAGGTAGTGTTTAATGAACTTTGTGCTGCTCGGAGAAGGGATTTCAAGCTGCTTGGCTCGAGCAGTCTCTTCCTGACCCGGTTATACTATACCTTGCTCTGTGCTGGGACTTCACAGACCAGCAGACTCCAGGATCTGGTTATTAGTGGTTTTCTACTGCTGGGTGAAGGAAGGGCTCATGGGGTGAGGAGCACAGTGTGCACGCGCTTGTGCGTGCGGGTTTGTGCGCGAGTGCTCACACGCTGCCACTCCGTACTGCAGCTGTGAAAACAGGGTAACCCCCATTCCTGAGGGCCTTGAGCCTCAGCAGCAACCAAAACTAACGGCACCTCGTGGAAGGGAAGCAGTGGGCTGGCATGGCTTGCGCCTTTGCCTGGTAGCCCCTTGAGCCGCAGCTCGGAGGAGCGCGGGGCCGGCCGGGAGCAGCTGCAGGCGGGCAAAGGGGCGGCCAAGGGATGGGCTGAAGCCAGGCAGAATCCAACCCGCCTCAGGAAGTGCAGTCTCTGATTTTACTTATTTGTTTCTCTTCTTTCCGCACACAGCGGGGACGGATTTTACCACAACGATGATCTCACTCAAAGACCTCCGGCTGCTAAATACCGCCCTGACCAGTTCAGGGGCTACAACACAGGTAGGGATGTGCAGCCCAGGGGGATTCACATGGCCCGTGAGGGGCCGGGGAAGGTCTGCCCAGGGAGATGCTCCCAAGATCCCACGGGCAGCTTGGGGGCAAAATCCGACCTGCTGGAGGAGACAAGATTCAAGATGTCACCGAGGCCAAGATTTCCCCTCAAGCACATGTAACACTTCTCCTGGGTACCAGCTGGGTCCTGAGGTTGAGTTACATGCCTGAAATATCCCTGTTGTCTTCATGGGCACTTTTTGCTATGTTCTTCATAAACAGCTCTGTCCAGGATTTCTTCTCTGGGAAAAGCATCTCCCCCATTCCCCTGGCATGGATGGTTGTGTTATACTCAGGGCTGACGGTCAGGGGTCCACGCTGACTTAACTTTCTGCACCAGCAATATTCACCTCTTGCACTGAGCCAAAGGTGACCTTGGCTGGAGGTGACAGCTGGTGATTTCTCTCCCCCCCTTCTCCCCAGATCTCCGTGGGCTGTGGATATACAAGCTGGAGAGCCGCGTGGGGGCCAACTACAGGCTGAAGTGCCTGGCGTGGACGGGGCGGCAGCAGGAGCCGCGGGTGTGGAGCCGGGGCCTGCCCACCTGCCCCTGCTCCCTGCAGCAAGGGCAGCAGGATCCGCGCTTCAGGAGCGCCCGGGGAGGCAAGTGGGACCGCCGCTTTCGGGACCCTCCCTGACCCATCCCTCCCCAGGTCCCCTGTGGGGTGGCCGGGCTCTACTAGCACGCCAGGTGGGGGCACTGGGGAAAGCGAGGAGAGGGATACAGGCGGTGCTGCCCCTCAGGGGCCAGGACCGACGGACGATGGCGAAGGGAAGCCCCTCTCCTCTCCCCAGCGTGTGCCCGCGGGCCGGGAGGCGCTGTGGTGATGCTCACCGCTGCCCCGTTTCAGGCCGGCTGGGCGCCCGCTTGACGATGCTGCACTCCGCCTCTCCGAACCAGTACGGTGCTGGGGTCCGGTGCCTCTACGACAGCCAGAGCCAGTTCGTCGAGGGGCGGCAGGAGAGGTACTGGCGGTCCTCGAGGCAAGCGTCCCCTTACCGTGGTAAGCACAGCCGGCACAGCTCTCCCGAACGTAACCCACGGCAGTGTTATTCAGTGGGTCAGGAATATTAGCCTCCCGCAGAGGGCTGCGGAGGCCCCTCGATATCTTTAGCCATGAGCTAAACTCGTGCCAAGAGAGGCAGCATGATATTAGGGCAAGCAGCACAACACAGGCGTATGCTGGGCTGGCGGCAGCGGCAATCAGAGGCTGACCAGCAAAGAGCTCTGTTATTTTCCAGCTCGGTGCCTGGCGTTGCAGGGAGCTTGCCAGGTGCTTGGGCATATTTGTGGGCTGCCTGGCCAGGGCAGGGGTGTCCGTGCCGTGCTCTGAGGTGCTCAGACCCAGGCTCAGGCCCGTGGCCTCGCCAGCTGCAGCGGCACTGGCATTGCAGAGCCCACTGCTGCGGCAGGGACTGGCTCCCTCCTCGGCACTGTGCCTTGCATCCGTGGGCTGTTCAGCCCAGCCTGACACGTAGGATTATCTGCATTTTGCATATGGGGAAGCTGGAGACCAGCAAGATGAAGGGTGGAGAAAGGGCTGAGAGTAGTGCCCTTATATGCCAAGGCTTTAGTAATGCTGAGCTAATGCAGCAACGCTGAGCTAATGCCCAGTTAATTGCAGCCTCCTGCAGCCAACAATAAATCTGGGAGCTTGTGGAGGGTAAATCGGTGTGAAATCATACAAGGCATGAAATCAGTGTGAAATGAGACTGTGGTTTATAAAGGGGTAAATGTGATGTTCGTCTGGAAGGGATTTTTACCCCGGTAAATCAAGGGCTTTGAAAAACACACAGATTTCCCAGGCTTGGTGCTGTGGGTGAATGAATTCAACCATTTCTCCTCTGCCCCTTGCCTCTGTGACAGCGGGGGAGGTCTGGGTGGGCTGGGATGGCAGGAGGGGTTCCCCGTGCCAAGTCGCGTGGCTGAAGCTGGCGTCACTGTAGGCTGCAAATCATTTCAATCTCTGTGCAATCCTATTTCCTGACATGCTGTTGCCCTTGGAGGGAGCGTGGATGATCTGATACCTGCAAAACAGCGTGAGTCCTTGTGCTGGGGCCAGTGCAAGCTGACACTGCTCTTCTCGGAGCCAGTGTTTCTTGCTTTCCTCCTCTCGCTCTAATCTTTGCCTCTAGATCAGGAGCTGAAGTTGCACAACTGGTGCTGTAATCAGGCAGGAAGCGCCCAGCTCTGCGCCAGGTACAGTGAGAAGAGACCGAAGATCGGCTGTGATGGATACCAGTCACCCAGCACCGGTGGGTTTCCAGCCGGTGGGGTGATGATGTCTTTGTGTTGGGGTGGGAGACCAGCTCAGCCTCCATGGGGCTAACGCAGAGACAGCCCTCAGCGGGAGCAGAAAGGGTTTCAGTGTGTCCACACATGGGCTGGCCTGTGCCGGGTTTGGCGGGTATCTGCTCTGCCTGGGATTAGGCTTCTTCAGTGGAGACTGGAAGAGAGATGCCAGCAGAGGAGGGTTTGGAGCAAGGGTCTAGGCTAGGAAACCCTTTGCTCCCCGAGAGAGCCTGTGGAGGTGATATGACAAGCCCAGGAAATGGGGTGGCTGGTGGTGGTGGCTCCTCCTTGCTGACACAACCCAAAACACCTCCTTTCTGGGGAGCTGATGGGTTCAAAACACGGGAGCACTAATGCCGTTTGCGATGTCCAGTGCTGGAGGCTCGGACGCGGGCTACCTAGGAGAGCGGTTCATGCACCAGTGTGGTCTGGGGGCGACGGCACCAAGAGGGGAGGAGAAACATGGACAACGTGGTTCTTTGGTGTAGACTGATTTGTCATCTTTCTTGGGACTGACAGGGCAGTCATCAGAAGAGGCAAACAGCTACTCAGAGGAGCAGGAAGGTGAGTGTGCACAGGGCTGCTTGCCCCCACCCCAGGCAGAAAGCCCCCAAGGCCCAGCTTGTCGCAGGTCCAGGGGAGCCGGGGGAGAAGCGTGTGGCCATGGCAGGGGTGGGAGGCTCTGAACCTGTTCAAGTTGGCGAGGATTTACCGCTTCTTCTTCCTTGCAGATGGAGAGGCTGTGTAATTTGATGCTCGTGCCGTTCCTTGTCCGCAACGGTCTGTGCCGTGGCTGATCCTCCAACAAGCCCTTTGCTCCTGTTCCCACACAGGAAACCTGTGTGACCCCGTTTTTTCCCATTCGCTGTAGCCACAATCATCCCGTGCCCTCTGTGCAGGGTGGGCTCAAGCAGCCAGTGCTTGCAGTTGCATTTGCTGGTAGAAGTTCATGTTTCTTTCCCAGATTTGTCACAGGGAGTTGGTTGCTTTATTCACCCTTTCCTGGCTGCAGCCTTGTGGGTAGCTGTTGTGTTGGGCTCTTCCAAAAACCAGGCACCTCCTTGCTGGCGGGGGGGTGGGCAGGTATTTCTGAGCTGTGTCAGTCAACTGTCTCCTCTTCCCTGCATCTCGGGGGAGGCAGGAGGGGAGGGGCTGGTTGTGTCCCAGCATGTGGGAAAGGGTTTCTGCACCTCGTGTGGGCTGAATGAAGCCAAGCCCCCGAGCACCTCATTGCCTCAGGTTGTTCCCTGAGACGGTCCTTAGGGCTGGTGGTATCTGTGTGTCCTGCATCCCACTCCTGTCCTGAGACTTTCCTCCTAGGTGGTCCGGAGGACCCCTTCTTCCTGGAGAAGGAACAACTCTCTGGATCAGGCCAGAGACAGACTGATGTCTCTGCTAGACATGCAAGGGCAAAATTCACCCCACAATCAGAAAGGGTGGTTAAAAAATAATTTTTTTGTGGGTGAGAGGGCATCTCTATTTCTTAAAAAAAACAAAACAAAAAACACTTTGTCAAATACTGTTCATTCAATAAAGTGTCTGAGGGGCATAAGCATCGCTGATCCCATGGCAGCTGCGTCTTGTGCTGCGCCGAGGGCTGGGAGGGGGATGCGGGCAGGCATGGAGCAGCGGTGTGGTGAGCTGGGAGAGCTGAGCTGCTGGGTGGGATGTTTGCAACTGAGATCCAGCCCTGCCAGCCTCAAGGGAAGGAGGACTGGGGGCTGGGGTGGGCTCTCACCCTGTGCCTGCTGCACCTCCTGCGCCAAGGATGCACCTTTGCTCAACGTGGGCGAAGAGCAGCAGGGCTTTTGCAGGGATCTGCTCCCAGGCTCCTGGGGCCGTGATTTGAGCCACTATGTGTGGCGATTTGGGAAAGCAATGAAGTGAGACCTGCTGCTTGGGGGTGGGAATCGGGATGGAGCAAGAGAAACTACAAGCATCTTTTCTTTGGTGCCATAGGTGCAATCTGTCACTAGGCGCTCCAGAGCGTGGAAAAGGGAAGTGGGGTTAATGCACAGGCACCGCACAGTGCATATAACTTACTCAGCAACGTGTCATAATCTTTTTTTTTTATTCTATTTTGTTCATTGTGGGTTATAATTACTGCGTTGTCCCACCTGACTCTGCTCTCAGTGGGCTGTGCTGGGTCCAGCTGCATCGCACAAGAGACTACCTCCTTACACATTCAGGGTTTACCCTGACTATCCTTAGTGGAAGGCGGAGTCCTAGCACTTTGATGATCCACCCTAAAAATACATTTTTCATTCAAAAGTAGCATCTCCTCCAACATGAACTGTAGCAAAGGCACCTCCTTCCACAGCCATCACCTCAGGTTAACTGTCCCCAAAAGTCACATTTCTGCAACAAAAACCCAAAAGGCAGGTGCTTGTTCCCTGCTCCACACACA
Organism: Apteryx mantelli; assembly: GCF_036417845.1. Classification (NCBI taxonomy): domain Eukaryota; kingdom Metazoa; phylum Chordata; class Aves; order Apterygiformes; family Apterygidae; genus Apteryx; species Apteryx mantelli. The sequence continues at coordinate 12,971,243 of NC_089986.1, forward strand.
TAATGTTGCTCAAAATCTCAAGAGCAGAATGACATGGTAGAGGTGTCCGCGACGTGAACAGCATCCAACCCAGCAGGCAGCTCACGCTCCACAAGCAGCTGGAGGTGTTAAAGCAGGAACAGCAGTGGCCAGCTGCCTTGGAGCTTGCGGCATGCTATGGTTGTTGAGCTGGTTGGCCTGGAGGCCTAACGTGGGGTCTCGCGATTCGTATCTGTAAATAACAAACAAAGCAGCGCTATAGATGAGTGACTCTGTGCAAGAGCTTTGCAGCAGGCCTGGCCTTTGCTACAAGCTCAAGCGGCAGCACAGCTCAGACCCAAACGCTAGCAAAAACCTGTAGAGACCTTCAGCCAGGCAGGGGCTGGGTATAAGGCCTTGACTTGAGGCTGAGTCCCTATGAGGGACACATGCTCGTCATGGTCCTCGTCCTCCCACTGGCCCTGCCACAGGCTGGCTGCCTGCTGATGACCATACAAGGTGCATCACAGCCAAAACACGGCCATGCAGAGAGCTAAGGCTCCCTGTGCCGTTTCAGCCCCTGAGAGCAGCACGGAGGTGCCTGCTGCTCTGGGACAAGGCACAGCACCAGCAGCTCCTGGGTGGACTTGGAGCCCCGAGGCAGCCAGATGAGGCCCCTGGTCCACAGGCAGGCCAGCACTACCCTGAGCATGCCCCCCCGACACTCACAGCTGGCCTTGGGCAGCTGAGAAATAAACCCCAGGCAGACCTGAACTGATGGGTCGATGGCCTGGAGCTGTGGTGCCCAGCACCATTCGGAGGCATTGGAGGGGATGGGCTCTGCTCCATCTTCTGGCTTGGTGAGAGCTGGAGTGGGAACATGAGCAGAGCTGGGGGGAGTCCTGAGAGGGCAGGCTGAGCAGGGGGCACCTCAGCAGGTAGGGAGGGGAGAGATCCGCCAGCCAATGCTCCCCCCAGACCAACTTTGACTCAGAGCTGAGCGGCCAAAGGCCCGCTGGATGCCAATTACATTAAAGGCAGTGAAGCAGAGCCAGGGGTCGTTTTTGCACAGATATACTCACAGGAGAACGGTCGTGGTCTCCAGAAGGACTCCTTGGCCCTAAAATGAGGGGAGCAGAAACAAGACAATGTGTCAGAAGGCACCAGGAGAGCCCTTGCATTGTGCTGGCACCCGGGTCTGACCGGAGTGGGGAGCAGTGATTGAGCTTGCAGGGGCAGGAGGGTGTGGGGCTGGGGAGAGGGGATGGGGACAGGGATTTGTGGGAGGGAAACAGCGGAGGAAAGCCCCAATTGCTGCACACACAGAATTTCTTGCCTGACACAAATGCAAATGAATAGAGGCACTTCGCGTCGGCTTGGTGAGCCTCCACTCCCTGGGCAACAAGGGAGCTCACAGTGGTTGCAGGATGCGGCGCAGCCCTGACACAAACACTGGAAATGGTCCCAATCCTGCTCTGACCTGCTCTAGCACCTTCTTGGCCAGCGCAAGGGACTCAGGGCACTGAGCTTCCTGCTAACATGGAAAAGCCCTCTGGCCTGGGACCAAGGCCTGGGGAGGAAGAAGGGAGATGCTGGCATTTCCCCCCCAGCCTTGCACTTCATCAGCCATCTGCTAACTCCCTTCTGCGCAGAAACGCGAGGGCCACTCCTGCAATAGTCTTTTCTTGCTGCAAACCAACTCTTCCCAGGGAAACATGAGTGCCAGTGGAAATTGCTTGGACTTTATTCAAATTCAAATTAAATAGAAATCCATTCTGTAACCAAATACACTCTGGGTGGTTTGAGGAAGAGATGCAAATATTCTCTGAAATGGGGAAAAAAAAGAATCTAGTTTTCAGCCCACTGAAGTAACTGGACCCTTGAGCAGCGGATGACTGGAAAAGGGGCTGGAAGATGCTAAAAGACCACCCAGCTCAACCGCTTACCCAAGGCAGGCTTACCCCACTACCCACTGCCTGGGGAAAAAGTGTCTAACCAGCTCTTAACCCTTCAACAGCAAATTTTCCACCAATTTTTTGGAGTGGGTAATGCTCTTCCTGACATCCAAACTCAAGCCCCTGCTCTACCCTGTGCCCGACAGCCCCTCGACCAGCACCCATCCCTGCATGGGTCCGTCCCCAAGCTGCATCCTGGCCCCTGCGGGAGGGTGCAGGGCACCACTTACCCCTTGGTGTCCTTATGCCGGCGGCACAGCCGCACCAGCAGGCAGGTGGAGGCGAGCAGGAGGGACAGCAGAGCCAGTGCCCCCAGCAAGATGCCGATGAAGGCGCCGAGGCTGATGGCGAGCCGGTCGCACCGCTCGCCAGTGGGGGAGAAGATGGAGAAGGGGATGCAGCTGCGGAGGGGGAGAGAGGGGAGATGAAGCCCTGGGGAGAGGTGGCGGATGCACCGCCACGAGGACTGGCCATGTCCTCTGCTGCCCACCCCATCTGGCGCTCCTACCTGCACACAGGCCCGTCCGGCAGGTGCTGGCAGCGGCCACCGTGCTGGCAGTAGCCTGTGTTGCAAGGGGACACGCAGAGGAAGCCGATGCTCGCCGCATAGTCCAGCTGGTAGCCTTCGTAGCCGGAGAGGCCGCAGGGGAAATAACGCCTCAGCTCCAACACCGTCACTGGGGAGAGAGGCAAGCATGGAGAGCGCGGGGGTTTGTCCATGCAGTCCCAGCTTGGATGGCATCCCCAGGTTTTGGAGCAGCATCGCCCCGGGATGTGTCCCTTGCCGGGGTTTCCCCCAGCAGGAGCTGAGGGGATAGGGAATAGGAATAGCCCACAGGCTAGGGAATTGCCACCGACCCACATCCATCAGTGCCAACATTACCCAAACCCCAGGGCATGAAGGGTGGCGCGGGCCAGGTCGTGGGGACTCCTGGGTCCTCCTCCCCAGCCCCCAGGCTGAGCTGGCTCTTTGGAGCCATGGCTCTGGGAGCAACTCACACTTCACCAGGTCGGTGATGTTATCCCCGTGCAGGCGCTCGAAGGCGATGCGTGCTCCTGCCGCCCGCCGCCCGCGCCTGGGCAGCCCGTTGAAGGCGCCGGTGATGGCCTCCCTCAGCTCCTCATTCAGGAACCGGATCACAGTGTCGGTGCTGTCGTAGGCGAATTCGGACACCACTGCGAATGTGAAGCCACCACGGTCGTCCCTATGGCGAAAGGAAGAGGTGGCCAGAGTTTGCAGGCAGATCTGCTACCACTTTACCAGAGCAGCGGAGCCTTGCTGTGCCTCAGTTTCCCCATTTTTCCCATAAACACCCCTTCTGGGTGTTTATCAGCCATGGGGCTGAAAAGACAGGCGCCGGGGGGACAAAAGCCCTGTGCATCCCAAACCCTGCAGCCTTGTGCCCCATCTGCTCCCTGCTCAGCCTGGGGCCGCACGGAGCCCGTCCCTGGCTCACTCACGTGCGGGTGATGTTGGTGTTGCTCTGGAAAGCCTTCACCTCCAGGGATGCCAGGACGGCCGCAACCTGCGTGAGGGCGAGCAGGAGTCAGCGTTAGAGGAGGGCAGGACGGCACCGGCGCGATGCAGAGTCTGAAGGGCGACGTGTCCGAGCCCCAAGGGCTGCTCTGCCCTTCGTTCACGCATGGGGGACCTGGCGAGCAGCCACGGGTGCCGCCTGCGTCACTTGGCTGGGTCCCTGCAGGCTGATGCCACCACCCCACTGGCCTGAGGGGCTGCTGGGTGCTGGCCGGCAGGGGCGCAGGGGGTGCTGGGGGCACAGACCCCCCCAAAATGCCTTCCAGAGCAGCACCCCCATGTCATCCCGTCGCTAGCCATGGGGATCCCCAGGCACGCAGCAATAGCCTGCCCCCTTGGGTGACGTACGGTGCCGTTGACTTCCTCAGCGGTGGCGTTTTGCAGCGTCCGGACCCGCAGGCGCACGGTCCTCCGGGGCAGATCTGCCGGGAGGAAGATGCAGCAGCCGCTCTCGCCTGCTGCGGCTCAGGCGAGCCGGGTGGGAGCACCGGAGAGGGCCCGGCGCGGGGCAGAGACACCCACCTGGGCGAGCTGGGGGCTGAAAATCGCCGCCTGCCACCAGGCAGCGCTGGTCGGTGAAGGCAGGGGGGCACAGGCAGGCGGGCACGCAGGTGGCGGGGTCCAGGTGGCAGCGTCCCCCGTTGCTGCAGTAGCCCTCGGGGCAGGCGCGGGACCCGCACGCTGCCGCGCAGCCCGGCCCCGTGCCTGGGAGCACCAGGGGGATGATAAACGGGGTGAAACGGGTACTGGGACCGAAGTCACAGCCCTTGGGCTCGGCAGGCACCGGCCAAAGCGCGCTGAGCAACCCAGCCCGTGCTCAGCCTCACCCCAGGTTGTAATGCCTTTCTTCTGAACTTTTAGTGACTTTTAATACAAATTCAGAGCCCCAAGGAAAACCACTATAACCCCCCTCCCCCCCCCAGCTGGAATCTTTTGCCCATATATAAATGCCAGCCTGACACATTATAACAGGAGTGACAACCTTCCTCCCTCCCACCAAAACCTTTCTGAAGTCAGGATTTGATTTTAAACCTCCAAACTTCTTTACCTCTCATGCATGTAAGCTTTGATCAGATGAGATTTTTTCCTCACAGAGAAAAATCACAATGAAAAAAGTTTCCCTTCCAATAGATGAGTGTTTGCAGCCCGGAAGCACTAGGTGCTGCTGGGGTTGGGGCTGAAGTGTCTCGATGCCATCTGGCACTAAGGAAGGCACATCGGCAAGGGGCTCGGGTGCAGAGCTCACCCCCCAGGCTCTCTCCCCTCCTCTCTGGCTGGTTTTAATCCCGCTGGAGCCCTCTTCTCCCGAGGCCCGGGAGGGGAGGAGGATGGGCGCCTGGTAGGAGCCGCATGCCTCCCACAGGGCTCTCGGCCCGGTGCCAATTCTCACGAGGATCATGTCTCCGGCCAGCCAGGTGGGAAGCTCAGCCCCAGCCCCTGCCGCAGCACCGGGAAGCCTGGGCTTCTTCACCCGCCCTGGCAACCTTTTGGGGGCAGAGATTTTCTTCCTGCTGCTTCTGTGCAGCAGGCAGCACATCCAGGCACGGGACCGAAAGGCTCCCCCGGCGCGGGGGCACTCACCAGCCTCGCCGGGCGCGCAGGCGCACACGTAGCTGCCCACGGTGTTGGTGCAGGTGGCGTTCCCCGGGCACGCCGCCCCCTGCGCGCACTCGTCGATATCTGCCAAGGCAAGGCCGCGTGGCACCGAGCGAAAGCCGGGCTCAGCCGCTGCCGGCAGCCAGGGCGAGCCGGGCTCTGCGCCCCTCACCTGCGCAGTGCGTCCCGTCGCCGGTCAGGCCGGCAGGGCAGGGCTCGCAGCCGGTGCGCGGGCGGCAGCTCACGCCGGGGAAGCAGCCCCGGGCGCAGGGGTCTGGCGGGTGCTGGCAGAAAGGACCCGAGTAGCCGTCATCACACCTGCAGGCTGCGAGCTGTGGAAGGGGACGGTGACACCGGCTTAGGGACACCGCGAGGACGGATGGACAAGAGGACATGGCCAGTGCAGCTGGCGGGGGGTAGACCCGGCGCGGCTCCCTGCGCGATGCCGGAGGAGCTTTCCAGGCTGGGCGTACCCTGGGGACGCAGCGCTGCCCAAACCTCGCTACCTGCAGGGAAGATCTGCTGACGGTGGTGGTGTCGCTGTAATCGCACTGGTGGCTCCTGCTGCAGTTGCAAAGGGTGAAGCTGAGCAGGAGGATGGCGGAGAGGTTGTTGGCCCCGACGGCTTCCAGGCTGGCTGTGAACGGGGCCATGCCGGTGGGCTCCCACGTGAGGGTGCCGTTCTCTGCACGGGGAGAGACCCAGGAAGGAGAAGAGGTGGCAGGAGAGAGGGGCAAGGTGCAGGGAAAGGGGCAGAGCGGCGGTCTCACCGAGGCCCCTGAGCCTGCCCTACCTGTTACGTTGAGCTCTGGTGAGACGCAGGGGACGAACCGCGCGCCTGCCCCCTCCGCTCGGTACTGCCTCGTCACCCTTTCCATCCTGTAGGCCGTGAGCGAAGCATTACCGGTGATGATGGGAGGGAAAGCATCTGAGGAAAGAGCATCTCGGCTGGCATCTCTCCTGTCTCCACGTGGAGCAGGAGGCTCCAGGCAGGGAGAAAGGCATTCCCCAGGGAGCCAATCCCACGTCCTCTCGGAGGCGACCATCTGCTCCACTTACTTAGTGCTGTCTTCTTCTGCTGGAAATTGACTGCGAGGCTCTGGGTGGCCAAGCCCAGGGCCACATCCCCGGTGCTCAGCGTGTCGTAGATGCACTCCCTGCTCCCGCGGCACCGCGAGGCTGCCAGCTGGTACTGGCTTTCATTCTCCTGCCGCAGCCGAGACAAGAAGACAGGTGTGAAGTTCGTTACTGGAGCTGCCAGCGGCTTGGCAAACAGGCTGTGCTCTCCAGCAGCCCCTGCAAGAGAGCACACCACGGGAAGGGCCGAGGGTTTTTAAGGCTGCATATTTTTAGTGTTGGTTTCCATGGAGCAGTAAAGAGACCAAAGGGAATCCTTGGCACCAATTTTGCTCAAACAAGTATTTAAATTTCTCCAGACGAAATGAGACCTGAAGGTGCTGAAGCAGGGGATCTCCGAGATGGATCCTGAGCCCAGACTTACAGGTCATCCCATAGCTGAAGATTTCCTCCTCGCTGCTGTTCCTGGGGATGCTGGTGCCATTCGGCATCTGGAAGTCGTCTGCGGAATTGTGGTCCCACACACCTGGCAGAGCATTGCAGGAGGATTGGAGTCCCCCAGGCCTTGGCTGACCACCTCCTCCGGCACAGGCTGGGGTTTAGTTTAGCCATCGGGGGAGGCCCAGGTGGGTCCTGCCCCCCTGTCCCCACAAGCACGCTCCTCTAGCATTTGCCAGCCTGCTTTGAGGTACGAAGGGGATATTGCACTCTGGCTCGGCGGCAGAGGGAGCCAGGGCCGGAGGGTGGCAGCCCGGCTGGCTCCCAGCCCTGAGCAGAGCTTGGTTAGCCCTGGACTTCTGCAGCCTCCCAAGCCCAGGGCCTGGGCAATGCTGCCAGGTTCCTCCAGCCCCTGCCACCGCCCCAACCACCTCCCTGATAGTGAGCAGGGTCACCCGCTCGAGGCTACCATGCTTGGGCAGTCGGCCATGAGCCTTGGGGATGGGCTGGTCCCTGGCCTGCACGGCACCAATCTCACCCTGCAGCCTCTGCACGAGTGCCGGCCCGGCCCCTCACCCAGCAGACCCTTGGTGCCGTTGAGGTACCGATCGGGCAGGCTGCAAACCACACTGAGGATCCCAGAGGCAGCCGAGACGGAGACGGCAACAGCCCCGTCGAAGATGGCTGTGATGGAGGAGGTGTTGACCACCAGGACGCCGGGGCTGTAATACACCTCGGCATCCATGTCTGCAAGTGAAGATGAGCACAGAGGGAAAAGTCCACACAAGGTCAGGGCTGGAGCGGGGGCCCGAAACGATGCCTCTGAATTTGAGGAGGGGAGGGCTCCCCATCCACCTTGGCCAAGTCAGAGACAGTGTATAGGCAGGAGGGATTTGATGGGGCTCAGGGTGGTTCCCCTTGTGCTAAGGGCAGGACTGATCTCCGTGGGATGGTAACACCCCTTGCCGCCCCCCCCATTTGGCCCCTGCTCTAGCCACTTGCTAGCCTGAGAAATGTGGGGAAGGGCCTGGGGGCCTGGCTGCTGCTGGAGGTATTCTCACGCCCGCAGGAGTGAGAAGAGCCCGCTCAGTAACGGAGGCGTGTTGTTTCTTCTGAACAGACACAGTCCCCTTGCAGGCAGAAAGCTTTGCCCCGTGTGGAGACTGGCTCGGCCCCGGCTCCCACATGGACCCTGCTGAGGGATGTCCTCAGCTCCCTGAGCACTTGCACCGTTTCTGACAGAAATGGCCCTGGGCTGCCCTGAGAGATCCCCTTGCAGGATGCGGGCAGTACGGTCGGTTGCTAGAGGGGATCACTACGTCCTACTCACCTCTGGAGTAGGAAAACAGGATGGTCTCATAGTTCAGCAGGATTTGGATGTCTCCTTGGCTTCCCAGGGTCCACTCGACCTGCAAACCACAGCGAATGTCCCAGTCAGGCTGTCCGCTCTTCCCCCCCCGAGACTTCCCGTTCCCAGCTTGTGCCAGGGACGCGAGTGCTAGACCCTGCCCTCCTCAAGCCCCGCAGAGGAGCTCAGCCCTGGAGGTTGTGTTGGTGTGCTTGCCATACTGGATAGCCGCCATGGTGGGCTCCAGGGTCTGAGCCCTGTCCTCCCATTGCTCAGGGCTGCTTCCTATCACACCGGGGGGATTTGACTTACTGACATTCTCTAGATGTGGGGAGCAATTCTGCAAAGAAAGGGAGAGCATGCGACTGTGCAAATAGCCCAGAGGAGACCAGTGATCAGGGTATAAATTGTGCAATGAAAGGGTGGAGCAGATGATAGTACTTCTGTAGAGCTTCAGGCCAAGGCTGGACATTATGCACGAGGTGTTAGAGTTGGCTCTTTTTAGTCTTCGTCCAGCCCCTGCACTTAGCATGTTGCTGGGGCTCCTCATGGGAGGTGGCACCAAGAGGAGAGGGCGTGCTTTGCAAGTCCCAGCCGTTTCTAGGTGGTGCAAATGCGCTGCACAACCTGTCTGCTGGGTTTCTCCCATTAGGTGCTCAAACCTATAGCTAGGTGGCTGCTACTCACTGTTGTGGTGGTGGCGGAGACATACTGGGCAGCAAAAGCCACGAAGTTGGTGGCCTGGGCTGTGCCGGTCTGGGCTGTGCGCCCTTGCAGGATGAAACTGGTCCGGGCATCGCTGGCCAGCAGGAGGACAAAGTCGCCAAGCCCATTGAAGGTGTAGGTGAGCCCATCCAGGGTGGTGATGTGGGGGTCCCCAAAGGCACTGGCTGGGGTTGCAAGGGAATGAAGCCATTTTGCAGGGAGGAAGAAAGGCAATTGCTGGCATCATTGCACAGAGGAGAGTGGACCACAGTCCCGTGCTGAGCATGGAAAGCTGGGGTCGCGGTGGTGACCATGCACAGCCGTGCCACTCATGCAGCACCAGTGCCCCTGGCCTAGCGAGGCTGGGGGCAGCTCCTGTCCTGGCACGGCAAGGAGACGGTGCGGGCAGCCCTGGGGACTCACCGGGGGCAGGCGGCACGTATCCCTCACAGCTGGCCCTGGGTCTCTTCTCAGCAAACCTGGTGCACAGCAGGGGTTTCCCCACTTGCCGGCAGCACCAGTCAAAGGCCTCCAGCTCCCCATCTGCAGAGGAAGGTAGCCAGGAGCTGCTGGGGCTGCCGGGGCTCTCGGACATGGGGCCTGCCGTGGCCACAGGCCACCTCTCTGTCAGGAGAGCGCTGGGGGCTGCAGCCACTCTCGTGACTCGTCTGCAGGTGTTTTAAGGAAAGAGAGCCATGGTGCTTGCCTACCGGTGGTGGGATGGAGGGGAGGGCTCCAGACCCTCTCCTGCCAGCCTTCGAGCAAACTCTCATCCTGGTAGAGACACCGGACCCCAGCTCCAGTCCGGCTTGGGGATGAGGTGCGCAGCATGGCCACGGAGGCATCTACCAGGCCTGAAAGGGTTTGGGGTGTCACTGGCTGCCCTGGAAGCTGCCCTGGGGCCTTGACAGCAAGAGGAGAGCCCCCTCCCTACCCCACCCCACAGCATTCATCCACTGGCCTCAACTCTCCCCAGACGGGCCAGGAGGGCGGTGAAGTGGTGGGCGAAGGGGCCCAATTCAGGAAGGGGCTTGGGTGCCTTTGAGCCCGTAGGGGCTGGGGCACTAGAGGCGCTTGACCAGAGGGATGCAGCCCATGCAACGATGGGTTGGGATCTCCCTCCTCCAGGCTTCTGGTTGCCTCTTCCCTGACCCCCCTTTCCCCAAGTAGGGGCACCCGGCACCTCTGCTCCGCTGGTAGCGGGGGTCCAGCTCTGCCTGGGACCGCGAGCAGGGGCAGGGCGGCAGCTCTCCGTTCCAGCTGGCCGCCTCTGGCTGTGCCACCAGCCATGCGAGGCAGCGCAGCCTGTAGTTCACCCGGGGACGACTGTCCAGCTTGTAGATCCAGAGCCCACGCAGATCTGGGGGAGCAACCAGCAAACAACACAGCCAAACGTGAACAACACAGCCAACATCCTGCAGCGAGCACCAAAACCCCACAGTCTCAGCTGGTGTCTCGCCCTGTCCAGAGAAGGGACCGGGCACCCGAGCTGGATGACTGTCCCCTGCCATTAACCTCTCCCAGGAGGTCTCCAGGCTCCCTCTAGAGCCAACGCTGCTGGTGCTGAGGCAGCCGTGGAAAGCCCCGGCCGAAGGGAAGCAGGGACCTGCACTCTGCAGTTGTATCTGTGCTCATCTCTGCTTTGAGACCTCGCTCGCTCTCAGCTGCCAGCCCTCACGCAGGCTTCGGTCTCCATCGCCCCGCAGGGACATGTGCCGGGGACAGGCTCCTGGGCGGACGCCTGAGGGCACGTGTCTCCTCTCCAGCCCCCCCAGCACCGGACCAAGGGCCTCCCCCTGCCATGCCATACCAGTGTCGTAGCCTTTGTACTGGTCGGGCCGGTATTTAACAGCTGGTGGCTTTTGAGTCAGCTCGTTATTTTGGGCATATCCGTCGCCACTGTGTGAAGAGAGGAAATCCTGGATCACGCTCCTGACACAACCCTACGCCTCTCTTTCCCTCCTTTCTCCACCCCATGTGCTGCGTCTCCCCATTGAGCACAAAGGGGAAAGGAGCTGATGGTGCTACGGCCCGGCACAGATCCTTCCCGCCAGCCCACAGAGGCATAACAGACCATAGGGTCATGGGCAAAAGCAAGAGGAATGGTCTAGAGACAGTGTAACTCTGAGCTAGGACTGACAGACACCTCTACTCACACCCAGCAGTGAACACACACACACGCGTGTGCTCACATGCACACACAGGCATGCATGTCCACATGTGCAGACACACATGCACGCACACAAGTGGCACCTGGAAAAGCCGATGAGCACGTTCCTTGCTGCGAGCTTGGTGTAATCCCACTGCATGCCACCATCTTGGTACAGGAGCAGGGCGAAGGCCTGGTTCCCATCGGTGGTGAGGACCACCTGGTACGTGTTTGTCTAGAGAAACCCACAGCACCCCGTCAGCCCACCTTGACTGGGCGCAGCTGGGCCCCCCGTCACCAGTGGGGTCCCCATGGTCACGGTCCCTCCAGCCTAACCCCCTCCACTCACCTGAGTGTCATCCTGCCGGGATGGGTACGCTGGAGCCTCCTCCCATGTCATCTTCAGGGTCCATTTTGCTGTGTACGAGATTTTCATGTATCTCTTGATCTTTGCTTCCACGTCATGGACAAGGGCGTTTCGGGTAGATCCAAGGGTGGAGTATTCCTGCGAGTTTTCAAGAGAGGGAGTTTAGAAAGGATGGGATTGCTCTGGAGGTCGGAGCCGGGCTCTCCTGGGGAGGTCACTGATGGCCACTACCTGGTACCATGTGGTGCCGACACCCTGGGAAAAATCCGCGTCGTCCCAAAACGCAGCCACCATTGGCAAACTCTCATGGCCACCGAACCCCTGGGGAGGTGGGTTAGGGTTGGAGGGAACATAGTTGTCCGTAGGCGGGAAAATGATTTGTCCATTATCTGTAAACTAAACAAAATAACTAGTTATTTACTGACACCAGCCTCCCCAGGTGGTGCTTGCCCAGCAGTATGGCTTTTATTTATACCCTGCACATGGATAGGCAGAAACCAGCCGTTTTAAACTGTGAAAAATTAACATCCATATTACATTAGGCTTCTGTTTCAATTTTGCTGTTTTTTTTCTCCCACACAAGCTATATATCGCTTGTGTGCACTGTGGCCATGGAAACTCACGTAGAGAGAGTCATGTAGTGTTTTCCCAAAAGGGAATCCGATCTCTGGTTTGAACAGTGGGGAATTAAAATCCACCTTCCTTTCAACGTATCCTCTGTCATTTCCCTCCGCGCCGTATGGGTATAGCGACACAGCTGGAACTAACACAAGCAGGTGATTAATAGAAAATTTAAAATAATTAAATCTGCTCCACCTTTCGCACCTCCAAGGCAAGCTTGCCTTTTTGCACCACTGCCCGCAGGGAGGGCGGGATAGTCCCGGCATAGTCCCACCATGTCTATCATTGCTCTAATGCAGGGAGACTGTCTTTGCCTCTGGACACTTGTCCTGCAAAGAAACCTGCCTTCCCAATTTGGGATTTGGGCAAAGCTGTGAGCGAGTACTTAAATGATTTCCCTTGCCTGAGCTGTGAAAGGTAAGACAAAAATGCACACAGAGGAGAGATGGGACAACAAAACTGGCTGCAGGCTTTAGACTTGACTGACTGTGGGCACGTGTACTGTGCTGAGCAAGGACGGAATGGAGACCTTGGCTCGGGATGAGCTTTATAGGCAGCTGGGGGTGCAACCACCCCCCCCCCCCCAAGGTTTCACGCTCTTCCCTGCTGATCTCAGCGACAGTGAGAGATGAGGGAGTCCCCGCTGCTGGGCACTTGGGCTTCCCAGCCATGGGGAAGCAGCATGTCCCATGTCTAAACCAGATGAGATGACCTGCTCTCACGTTCCCTATTTCACCTTTTCCCATTGACCCCCCAGCCTGACCCCTTTCGAGATGAGCCATCCCCAGGGCATGCCATGCTGTCTGCAATCACAGCAGCTCAGTCGGGCTGGCAACCCCCTTCACGTTCTCTGTCTTAGGAGGAAGGAAGAAAATCTACTTACTGCTAAGTCCTAGGGTGGGTTGGGGCTCAGGCAAAGGTGTAAGCATGGGATTTCTGTGGCTAGAGATGGCGTTGGCAGAAGCCCTTGGTGCCGTGGCTGGTCCTTTCTGTGTCCCAAAGGCAGGAGCCGCGGTGGCAGTGGGGCTGGTGGCTGCCGGTGGTTTCCCCAGTGCTGTGACGGTGCCACCCAGGAGGCCTCCCCCCTTCTCGGCTGGTCTGGTCTGTGTCACGGTCAGCTGGGCTGGGCTTGCTGGTCTCGTGGGTGGAACGGGCAGCATGCTGTGTGGTGAGATGGCCGTGGTGGTGTGAGCCGCTGGGTTGACGTTTTCTGCAAGCCCTGTTTTGGCCACTCCATTTCCAGATCCTGCTGACATGAGTGGAGCCGGTGAGGGGCTGGTTTTGTCCATGCTGCCTGGGTCTGGGCTGGCGGCAGAGGCAGGAGGGATGAACGTGGTGGCAAAAGCAGGCTGCAATCCAGCCTGGCTGCCTGCCGCAGGGACAGGCACAGCTGCATGGGTGCCAAAGACAGAGAAAGGCCCAAAACCTTCCTGCGGGGTGCTGAGGCCCTTTGCAAGCGTGGGAAGCACCTCAGATTGGGGTTCATCCCTGGCTGCCGCCACTGCATTGTTATTTAGGACTGTGGGGGAGGTCGCTGTGGCCAGCTCATTGGCCATGTCATCGCTGGGGATGCGAAGGGTACTTGCCGTGGTGCTTTCCAAGGTCCCTTGCTCAGGGGAAGTCGGCATTAGCACCAACCCAGCTGGGGCACTGGGAGAGCTGGGCAGAGCTGTGCCATTTCCCAGCCACATGTCAGTGGGGCTGGTCACGGCGGCGAAAGCAGGAGAGGAAATGTGGCTTTTTGGCCCACTTGGGACGTCATGAACGATGGTGGCTGAGCTGCTCCTGGCAAGTTCAGCTGTTTTCTCCCCCGAGATAGGTTGCCCCAGGGACATCTGGGTGATGGGAGGTGACGTGCTCGGTGCCTGTCCCACCGCAGGGCTGCTGATGGCTGTGGGAGAGGAGGCGCCTGTTGCTGGCTTGGATGCAGCATATCCGACTGCCAGGGAGGCTGCTGACTCCGTGGTTGCACCATTGCTGAGTACGGATGATGACCCAGTTGTTAGCTCCTCTGTTGTGTTGTGCTTGCCGGGGAAAGGCGTACCGGGCACTGCAATGGCACGGCTGGGACCGGGCACCTCCAAGGACCCACTGGTTGGCCCCACTGTGGTGCGCGTTGTGGGAGATAAGATGGCTGATTCTGATCCGCTGCTAGCGGTGCTGGGACCGAGGTGTGGGCTCGCTGCTGTCCCGTTGACAGTGGCCAGCGGCGCTCCGGCTGCCAGCGCAGCACTGGTGGCTCGGGAGGTGGTTGCACCTACGTCTCTTGCTCCCACCACTGTGGTTGCCGGCTCGGCTGTGGTCTGGCCCAGGACTGGCCCCCCTGGTGCTGGAGTGCTGCCGGTGACTGAGGAAGGCGGGCTGGCTGCCACCTCGTTCCCCCCGGGGACCGTCCCGGGGGCTGTTAGAGCTGGGACGTGGTCTGTGATTAACGCTGATTTGCTGGTTGTTGCTTTGCTCAGCGAAGGGGTGAAGACAGGCAAAGCCAGGGCTGTCTGTGATGCAGCTGTGGTGTCTTTGCCGACTGTTGCAAGCATGGTGATGGTGGGCTTGGCCGTAGTGGTGTGCATGAGCGGAGCAGGTGTCAGGCCTGTGTTGTGCCCAGCTGCTGTATCGTCAGGCACCATCATAGTTGTCTCCTCAGCAGCACCATGTGCAGCTGGGGAAGCAGCGAGCCCGTCGACAGCTGCTGGAGTTGGGTTTGCACCTTCGTCCCCTGTGTCAACACTGCCAGAGCTGGATAGCTCATCTCTGTCTGTCTGGTTGTTTGTGACGGGTTGCTCTGTGGCAGGGGACAGGGCACTGCTGGTGCCGGTGGCCTTTGCCACGGCAAACCCTGCTCTGGCAGTCGATGTCTCAGCTGTCCTGCTGGCTGCAGTGGCCACGAATCTCTCCCCTCTGGGTGGGCCGGCTGGGATGACGGTGTTGCTGGAGGGGAGTGTGCCCAGTGGCAGCCCGGTGGCGGTGGGTCGGGTGGATGAGGTGCCGCCCGCTCGATCAGCCGCAGAGACGCTGTTTGCGGGGGTTGTGGGCAGTCGCAGTGGCTCAGGCAGGAGACCACTGGTCCCCGGGGAGGACGGACCCGCTGCAGCCTCCACAGGGGCACGACTCCAGCTTGCGGTGCTCGTTGTGGATGTTAACTTGTTTGTAAGTGGGGACGAGGTGCCCAGGGCTGGCTGGCCAGGGCTGCTAGCGGTGGCCACCACGGCTGTGCCCGCAGTTGCCCCAGTGGCTGTAAAGCCAGCGCTCGGTGGCACCGTCCATGGTGGCGGCTCCCCAGGGGCTGCCGTGCCCCTCGCCAGCCGAGCGGTAAAATCGGAGGTGAGTGGGGAGGACATTTCCTCCGGCGGCACCATGCTGAGGTTGCCGGGGTTTGGCAACAGGCTGCGGAGCGGGAGCGGCGTGTCAGTCGGCGGAAGCGTGGCAATGTGCTCGGGGGCTGTGGAGGGCACACCGGTGGCTGGCACGGGGGCTGCACCGTCAACCGACGAGGATGTCGTGCTGGTCCTGGTCTCCGCGCCAGTGGTGTTGGTGACGGGCACAGCGCTGCCCTCACTGCTGGCGAGGGATGCTGTACCATCAGCCCTGCTCCCGGAGGGACCCGGGGAGGATGTGGCAGTCTCCACCGGAGCAGTGGTACCGCCGGTGCCTGACCAGGATGCGGCTGTGCTTTCCCCTGCATGTGAGCTGCCTGCGCTTGGCAAGGACGCCCTGGCCAAGGGCTCATCCTGGCCTCTGTCGGCACCTGGGCTGGAAGACCTTGCAGAGGGTTCACTGGTGCTTTCAACGGGCTCCGTCAGTGGCCGAGAGGCGCTGTGGGGGCTGCGCGAGGAGACGGTCGCTGTGATGAGCTCCACGCCGGCCCCGCTGCCGAGAGGCAGGGCACGAGCCAGGGCAGCAGAGGAGGATGCAGCCAAGCTGAGACTGCTGTCACTTACCCTTGCTGCTGTTGTAGTGACATCGTCACTGGGGATGCCAGAGGATGCCACCACCGCTGGCCTGGTGCTGCCGGGGACAGGAGAGGACACGCTGACCCCCAGCTCAGCCATGCTGGGACCGAGCACCGGTGAAGGTGCTCCGGCCAGCTCTGGAGTGGGGCTGGGCACCGCCAGTGAGGATGGACCCACTGCAGCCCCCGCTGTGGTGCTTTTGATGCCCGGGGCAGACCATGCCGCTGGGGGTGCATTGCCGGTGACTGGCTCAGCCCCTGCAGTGACAGATGGGGGCAGTCCTGGGGCCGGCTCTGCCACCCTGCCCTTGGTGCCTGGGGAGGATGTGTCCGCTGTCAGCTCAGCAGTGCTGTTGCTCTGGTTTGACGATGTTGCGTGTGGCTGAGCGGTGACACTGGCTCTGGCGGGGTTCGATGCACGGAGAGCTGGCCCAGGAGAGGTGTTTTCACTGTCTGTCCTGCTCGTCCAGGCGTCTGCTGTTGCATTTTCAACTGGGTTTGAGCCCGCAGCTGTCTGCATGCTGCTGCCATCTCCTGCTGGCTGTGACCTGCCCCCGACTCCCTCCATGGCTGCATTTTTGGCGACTGGCAGCGATGCAGGTGGGGGTGTCTGGGAGGCGGCGGTGCCAGGAAGGGGGCTGGCTGCATCCGATGCTGGGCTGGCGTCCAAGGCTGGAGGAGCAGAGAGACCACCTCCAGGAGCCAGGAGAAGAAAGCCTGCCGGGGGCCTGGTTTGGGGAGCATCGTCCCCTTGGGCAGATGGCTCCGGCGGTGGCTCAGTCCTGGTGAGTGCGCGGCTGGAAGCTGGCCCCGCACCATCGGTGCCATGGGCAATAGCTGGCACATCTGGAGCTGGCTCAGCCCCAAAGTGGCCCTGGAGAGATGCTGCCTGGCTTGTACCTGGGTGGGTGACATAGTCGTTGGTGAGGAGAAACGACCTTCCTTTGGTTGAGGTTGAATCCCAACCTGTTTCTGGGGTGGCTGTGCCTGTGTGAGCAGAGGGGCCCACCTCCAGCTTGGTCACGGTGTTTCCAGCACCCAGGGTCAGGGACCTGGCTGCCCTCTGTGTTGGGGCAGCATGAGGTGGGAGGTGGGTCACGCTGGCCCCTGGGTCCTCCTCTGGGCCCGCATTCGGGGATGCCGTACGCGGCGCAGTGGCAGTGCTGCCGTCGGGGCTGGGGGAGGCTCTGTGCGGGGCTCGGCGGGCATCGCTGCCCAGCGCTGGCTGTGGGGTGGCTGGGCTGCCATGTGCTGGCAGTGATGTGGCTGCTGCTGTCCTCGGGGCGATGCTGGATGGGGACACCCCCAGGGGTGGCCCTGGGGCGGGACTGTCATCCAGGAGAGGGGGGACGCCTGCACGTGATGCTGCAGCAGCACTGCTGGCTCTGGCTATCTCTGGGGTGCCGACCACTCCTGCAAGGTCGACGGTTGTTGCTGCTGTGGTTGTGCCCTCCATGGGTTCAGAAGCTGTTGCTGTTGCTGGCTGAACGGCGATGGGAGCGGCACTGCTGGTGGCTGGAGGGGACACTGTGGGATCGCGCAGCTTCCCAGGGCTGGGGATGGGGGCAGCGGGTCCTGCGCCTGGTCTGCCTGTGCTCAGACCTCGGGACACCCCTGCCAGCTCCGCTTCAGCTGTGCGCGACCATGTCTCCCCACCGGGGGTGACGGGGGAACCGTGGGAGCTGAGCGGAGGGCTGGTGGCATCCGGTTGTTGCATGTACATGTGTGACACTGGCTCACCAGTGACACCTGCATTTGGGGCTGAGAAATGTTGAGGTACCTGTGGCATTGCGGTGTCCATGCCCAGAGCGGCTGTGGCTGGGTTAAAAGTGATGTCCCTGGATGGGGGAGAGAGCCTGACGGAGACCTTGGCCATGGCTGCAGAAGAGCCCAGGTCTGGGTCGCTGCTGTCGGTGACTAAAACAAGAGCAGTCATGTCTACGAATGGCGTGAGGAGCAGTGAAGACCCATGGACAGCTGACTTACTTACAGGTCCGCTCCTGGGCACCTTGGACGGTGCAGGGTCACTTGTGACACTGACTGCTGGTGGTGGTGAGCCCGCAGCTGGCCCTGGGTGGCTGCTGCCAAGGCTGGGAGACGCGTCAGGTGGAGCAGGTGTGGGGCCGGCACCCCAGGGCATCCCGGTGCCTGGCCCAGGGGAGCTGCCCGCTGCTGCGGTGGTTGCGATTGGACCTTCCTTGGCAGGGGTATTTCCAAAGTCTGGCCCTGCTCCACCGATTGCGCTCAGGGTAACGAAGGAAAACAGATCTGCAGCTGGGCTGGTCATCTTGCCGTACCTGCCGAGGGAAGGTGGTGCTCCAGAGGACACATCTGTCTGCGCTTTTCTGGCACTGTTTCCAGCAAGGGGCAAGGACGTCGCCTCACTGAGTCTTGCTGGAGAGGATTCACCTGCAGTTGCTTCTGCCATGGCAGCACCAGGGCCTGCAAAGGCCATTGCGGTGGGCAGAGCCCCAGTGGGGTCTCCAAGGGAGGATGCTGTGCCTGCGACGGGCCCGGGAGAGGGACTGCCACGCGGTGCAGTGGAGAGGCTGCTCATCGGCCCAGCGGCAGTACCAGGATCATCAGGAAATGCCGTGCCAGGAGCTGGGGCATTTCCAGTAGTGCTGGAGAAAGGCGCTGTGCCCGTCCCCATCATGGCACTCGCGGTCCTTGGGGAAGCAGTGCCCATTGCTGCTCTGGAGGTGGGCTTGCTCGCGCCAGAGACCAGCTCAGCGGTAGCATTATCCGGGGCTGGAAATGGCCCAGCGGGGATGTGCTCTGCAGTGGTTACCTCCACACTGGAGGAAGAGGAGTTGGCAGCTGGGTCAGTGCGGTGTCCGCCAGTGGCTGTGGCTGCCACGTCCGGAGCTGGCGTGGTGGCATGGAGGGGGATGCCAGTGCTGGCTCTAGGTGGCCCATCTCCAGCAGTGACATTTGTCCCATGTGGTGATGAGCGCGCTGTCCCTTGCCCAGGGCCTGCATCATTGCTGGTGGGTGATGGAGCTCCTTCACTTGACTCCATGGTTGATGGGATGGGGGAAGCACTTGCTACCAGCTCTGCTGTGGCACCACCAGGGCCTGCAGGGGAAATGGCTGGAAGTGGCTGAGCGGGGGGTGTCAGGGGCTCCTGGGAGGCATCGAGGCCAGTTGCAGGTGAGGCAGTTGTCCATGGCTCTGTAGTCCTGCTGACGGGAGAGAAGGTGGCCCTCGCTGAGGAAGCACTCGGAGCATCTGCAAATGGTGGCGTCACCCCCTCTGCTCCTCCTGCCGCTGCATGAGGGGATGCCATGGGGGCTGCTGGCGTCGGGTGGTTAGCGGCACCACCAGCTGGGCCTGCAGTCGGCCCCACGGTGCTGCCTGTGAGCAGAGAGGAGGCAAGCGAGACGCTGGCCCCTGTGGTGGGAGGGTAGGTGCCCTTGTCCAGCTCCAATGTGACCTCCTGGGATGGGAGCCCAGCAGCTGCATGGGACACCACAGTGCTCTTGCTGACAGCAGGAGGTGACAACCCCATGCCTAGTTTGATATGAGACAGCACTGTGGTCCGTGTTGTCCCCAATGTCCCCTCCACAGTGATAACATCATCCAGCTGGACCAACCCATTGACATCGGAGGCTTCGCCAGGGACCAAGGAAGATGCTTTTGACCCCAGCAGTGGTTGATTAATGGGGGTTTGTGCAATCGGGGGGGACATGCCTCTGCCCGCTTTTGGGAAGGCCCCTTTCAGTGGGCCTGTAGCACCTGCACGTGGCTCCGCCGTGATTCCCTCTAGCGCATGGACTGCTGTCCCTGGGGCCGGCTCTCCAGCAACGCTCTCCAGAGCTGCTCTAGATGCCTCCAGGGCCTGCTCAAGAGCAGTGCTGCTGTTTGACGGTGGCAGTTTGCCCATCCCCTCTTCAGTGGGGATGCCTAGACCTGGGGACGACATGGCTGAGGCCAGCCCAGCACCGCTGCTCCCCACAGCAAGAGCTGATGTGTGCCCTGCTGGTGCAGGGGATGGAGGGTGCCCATGCCAAGTGGTGGGAGGAGCCTCAGGGACGCTGGTGCTGGTCGGGTGGCTGGCAGGGCTTGCAGAGGAAACCCCTGCCCTTGCCTGGGGGTTGTCTCGTGCTGCTGTACCCTCAGTGAGCTCTGAGGCAGCCACTGTACTGGGAGGCACCTCCTCCACCTTGCTGGTCCCAGCTGGGACCATTGCTTCTGCAGTCTGCACCACCATGTCACCTGCAAGGAGAGACAACATGGTCCTACCTGAATCAACACCAGCAGTGTCCCCAGCGGGCAGGGACACACCTGTTGCCAGCCTGGAGCTGGCATTACCTGTTACGGGGGTGGCATTACCTGAACCCTGGCCATCTCCAGAGCTGGTCCAGCTGGAGGGAGGGAGATGCCCAGGTTGGATCACAGCTGCCTCGGGGAACGCCTCGCATATTCCCGGACTGGCCGTGGTGGGTGACATGTCTGGAGGTAGCTTGGCACTGGTGTCTTCAGCCGCTGGGGAGATGCCAACGGGCTCTGCCGGGGTCTGCTCTGCCGACCCGCTGGCAGAGGAGCTGTCCGCAGCGCCGGGCAGCAGGGCGAGGGGCCACTCGCCTGGGTCTCCTGCTGACCCTGCCGAAGTTGGCGTTGCAGAGACGGGGGCTGCAGCCAGGGCACGCTAGCACGGGCGAAGCAGGGAGAAGCCAGCCCATTGTTTCCGGCTTTGCCTGCCTACGGCCTGGCTGGGACCGTCCCCATTGTGCCCCCTCCCTCCTCCCCGCTCTGCGCCGCCGCTGCAGAAGGAAGCTGGTGCCCAAATGCCACATGTCACCCGCAGGGCCGGTCCCTGCCCCGACACCTGCCGCGTCCCCTACCCCGCCGGCCATGTCCCAGTCAAACACAGGCCAAGACAGCTTGCCCTCTGCCTACAGCTTTTGGGGAGAGGAGGCATCCCGCAGAGGCTTTCGGATCTTTTGGGGGGTCCTCCCCAGCCATGGAGCCGGTTCCCCCCCAGGGGACGGAGGCAGTCCCTCCCGGGAAGCACTCCCCGCTCGGCCGAGACGTGGCCGCTGGCAGCGTGCCTGGGCCAGCCAGCGGCTGCTGCGACCGCCCGGCCCTCGCCCCTTCCCCTCGTGTCACAGCCCGAACCCCATCTCCTGCAGACACCGCTCCTTCCCCTCACGCCACCAGGGAGAGGCGACGGGGCCATTAAACCGGCGGCCAGAAACGCGGTGCTGCCCCAGGCCTGCCTGCCCGCTCGGGTCCCAGCGGGCGCTCGCCGCCGGTGTCGGCAGACTCGGAGCAGGACGCGGTCCGTCCCCGTCCCCGAGCCCTGGGGCTGGTCACCAGCCCACCCACGGGAGGTCCTCGCCTGCGCCACCGCTCCTCCCTGGGGGGCTCAGGCAATGGCCGCGTCCCCGGAGAGCCTGCCAAATTCTCCGAGATGCCTCGAGGGAGGACGAGCAGAGGGGTGGCCGTCCCCATCCCCCCATGCCGCCCCGGCCAGATGGGGATGGCTCTCAGCACCCCACGGCCCGCGTTGACTCCTCCGGCACAGGAGCGCGGGTCTGGGGCTGCTGCAAGGAGAGCCCCGCGCTGGGCTCTGCCGGGTGCCCCGAGAAGGATTGGGGCCGGCTCGTGCCTCTGTTTGCTGCTCCGGCAACCCGTTGCCGAAACAACAGCCTGGCTGCGGCTCTCGGGCTTTGTTTTAGATGTGGAGAGCAGTCGATTGCAGCCCTTCGCCCGTAACCGAGATGGTATCTGCCCCAGCTCGCGCCGCGACCCTGGCACTTACCCGGCAGCGCCCAGAGCCCCCAGAGCATCCAGCCCCACAGAGGGAGCCGGGCCCGGCATCGCATGGCGCGGGGGCACGGAGGGGCTCCCGGCGTCGACGGAGTGGTGTCGCCTTCTCCGGCTGCAGGAATGAGGCTGGCGGCTCTCCCGGTCCAACGAGACGAGGCGGGCTCCCGGCACCGAAACACTCCCCTCCCTGGGACCTCCTCCGGCTGCCGCCCCGCGGCACGGCCCACTGAGCCAGGGACGCCACGTGCCGTGCCCCGGGCACCGGCCGTCCACGTGTCCCTCATGAGGGTGCTGGAGCCCCGGGGACCCGCGGGGACACTACTCCTTGCACCCATCGCTACCGGGAGCCAGCTCCATTGCCTTGCAACTGCTTTTACCGCTGGCAGTTTTGGGCCCTTCCCATTTCCCAAATTGCCGGGTTTCCAGGTTTTCAGCACCAAGAGTGCCAAGTGAGCCAGGGAGCACAAACCCCGAGTGTCCGGAGTGACTGCTGGTGGTAGCTTGGCACCGTGGGTGCAACGTGGTGCCAGGGTCCTGCTGGCCCCTGCTGCCACCCTGGCGAGGGTTGGGGACTCGAGCCCCAGCCTTGCTGGGGGCAAGGGGTGCAGGAGGGACATGGCCAGGGTAGGACCCCCTGCGGCCACCGAGTCCCTTCACAGGGACCCCACGGTCAACACCTTGAGGTTGGGTTCATCTTTAGTGACGATAACCCCATTTTCTGCCGGGGGAGCCGTGAAGCTGCCTGGCCCAGAGGCTGCAGGACACGATGGCAAATGTGGACCTGGGTCCTCAGCATCTCTGGGAGGGGATGGATCAGCCCGGCTCCGGGCTCGGGCGCCAGCCCTGCGCCCACGGTTTCCTGTTTGCTGCCGGGACCCAGCCACGCACGGCCGCGCAGCTGATAACCCCCGGCACCGGCGGGCCCACTGCCAAGGAGGAACAAGGAAGCGAGCAACGCTCCCGCTCCGCTCCCCGCTGCCTCGGGGTCCCTGCACCGCTTAACCCTTCCCACCTCCGGGGGCTCCCGCAGGGTCGCCTCGGTCCGAGCCGCGCAGAGACCTGGCGGTGCTCAGCTCTGCCCCGACAGCGTTTCCCAGAGCGCGCTGCAGAGGTCATTGCATTAACAGCTAATCACCTTAATGGAGCCATTACGTGCAGGGGGTTATCTGCACCATCGGAGTGCGTCCCATTGCAAACGCCCACGCATATCCAGGCGGAGGGGGGAGGGTGTTGTTCTTACACGGGCACTTTGGGGCTGGGCCTTTCTCTGCTTTGCAGGTCACCTTAAAAAAGGGAAAGGACGGAGAGACTCACCGTGGTGTGCAAAGGCCTGGCGGGAGCAATTCCAGCAAGCAAATGTTTGCTTCTCCAGCTCCAGGATCATTTTAAAGGGGAGAAAAAGTCAATTAAAGCATTGCATCTTCCTTGCTTCATCTACAACCATCCTGCTTGGCAGCCACGTAACAGAGGCAAGTGTCATGACAGCTGCACCATAGATGGGGAAACTGAGGCAGGGAGAGCTGAGGCATCCCAGGAGAGCCCAGGCCCCCTGCCAGGCTCTGAGTACAGCCACCCCCATGGCAGCACCACCAAGCTTCCCCATCCCCATGCTCAGAAGGGAGTTATTGCCCTCCCTGGGGAGGGGGGCCCGGAGACGAGAGCTGCTCGGCACTCTGGGTGCACATGGCATGCGGGTGACATGGCCACAAGCAGCCGGTGCTGGCTCCGGGGCACCATCTGCCGCAGGGAGGGATGCACCGCCGGGTCCGGGCAGTCCTGCTCATTGGGTGACTCACCGCATGCGCACACCGAAGCTCCCCGCGCGGCAGCCTCTCCTCCGAAGCTTCGGCCTCTGCATGCGACTGGGGCTCAGGGATGACTGGAAACGGGGGAGCCTGGGGCAAAGCTGGGGGTGCTTTCGCTGATGCTGCACACTTTGCCATCCCAGCAACACCAGCATGCGCAAGCCCAGCGGTTCAGTGATGGATCTCACGGCATTACGCAGCTGTCACCATGCCCCAGCCCCAGCTGACATCCCCGATCCATCTGGGATCGCTCACAGGCAATGCCAGCTTTTGCCTGGCATCTGGAGACACGCCAGCCCCTCATGGAGACCATGCAGGCCCTGCAGGCTCTCCGCAGCGTACAGAGGCTTGCTCTGCTCGGGAGAATATACTGCCCTGACGCCTAGCGGATTTAGGGACCTTTAGGCCCAGTGAGTTCGGGTACCAAGGTCACTTTTCCCCTGCACAGAGGCCACCTGCATGGTGACTCTGAAAGGCGGCACCTCGGGGAGTCGGACCGCAGGCCAGGCCCTTGGCTCAGCCCGGCGAAGGGGGTTTGAACCGCGCTTGAGCTGCGTTAGCGCTGCCGCCTCGCACGGTGCCTCCTGCCGGCCCCCGCCGCCCGGCCGCTCCTGCCGCGGGCGCCTGGCTCCGGCTTCGCGGTGGTATCCGGTTGCACAACGCCCCTCGCCGCCACGCGCGTGGGTGGGGGCGAGATGCAGGTCTCGCCACTCCCTGCCCGGGCATGAGTCACGCGGCGCCTCCGATCCTATCTGCCGCGGGGCGTTGGGGCGGCTGGAGGGGGCGGCTTGTCCTCGGTGGGAACCCTGCGCGCCGGGGCCGGGCCACGGACGTCTCCCCTGCGAGGGGGCACGGCAATGGCACAGGCTCTGCCGAGCCCCACGGCGGCCAGGAGCTCGCTGCGCCCCCGGGACGCTCACCGCCCTGCCAGGCAGGGTGGGACGGAGCAGCGCCCCTCGGTTATACCCCTCCGGAGCTCACCAGCGGGTGCCCAGGTCCTGCTGCCCTCCCTGGGGTGCTGCCCCTCAGCCACGGGACGCGAGAGGAGCACACTGCGCAGGGGGGTGATGGATGCAGGTACCTGATGATCGGGCCAGAACTTAGCTGAGGCTGGGAAAAGCTGCTGTTATCATGTCTGTATCCCTCTGCCAGGTCCCACAGACTCGCATCCTCCTGGGAAGAAGGAAGCCCCAAGACACCGGGAGGATGGTCCTGGCCGCATGCACAGGAGAGCCGGCACAGAGGAAGGTATGATTTGTGGTGGCCTGGAACTGGGAGCTGCAGGGACTCAGGGACTCTCAGATCTCCGTGTGCTGGCAGAGACGAACCCAGGAGATGGGCACAGGCACCTTCCTCCGCTCCATAGAATATTTTTTATATATTTATATATATATATATAACATATATATTAAAATTACATTTCTCTTTACAAAAACAATTCAACAGTGGGCCAGGGGATGGAGACCATCTCCAAAGCCAGGGCAGGGGCACCCTGGCATGGGCGTCAGGGCAAGTCCCAAGCCCTACGCAGGCTCCATTTTGGGGCACCCCTCTCCCCCAGGCAGGGTTCAGGCCAGAGTCCAGCAGCAGGTTGTGCGGATAGGGGTGGCCACAGTGCACGGTGGTCCCACGGCGAGATGCGCGCTCTAGATCTGACGTAGCTCACCCAGGCCCCGCTGTCACCGCCTGAAAGGAGAGGAGAGGATGTGAGCTCTGGAGAGATGATGGAGCGAGCTGCCCAGGAGCAGCTCAAGGCCAGCATGTCTTTCTGGGATAGGAGATCCTCCCCAAAAGATTCGCCTTGCTCCCAGCGCCTCCTGGGACTGGGCACCTACTTCTGCCGGGCCGTGCTGTAGGGATCCAGGAGGTGGGAACTGGCCTGTGCCAGATTCCAGTCGAACATCTCCAGCACCCGGTGGCACTCGACGCGGGACTTCAGCCCCAGGCAAAAGAGCTGCTCCACCTGCAACGGGACACAGCAGAGCATGGGTGAGAGGCTGCAGGCTGGCAGGGGCTGCCCCTGGCCTCGCCGAGGTGGGGGTGCTGGGTGCCGCGGTGCGAACCTTCAGGTACTGGATGGCGCGCTGGATGTTCCAGCTGTGGTTCTGCAGGGCCGTCTGGCACTCCTCTGTCGTCACGCCATGCACCATGTCCTGCACCTGCAAAAGGCTCGCTGTCACCGTGGGCCACCAACACGCCCAGCCTCCCGGGGCAGCAAGGACCCCATGGCTGGAGCAGGGGGTCAGCGCAGGACTCTGCGGTCCCCCCCATGCCTCTGGCCCCGTGAAGCACTGTCAGCTAGGAGGAGCTGGGGCGGGTTGGGGGAGCGGTGTTCGGGCTGTGCATTTTGGAAATGCATGGGACTTCTGCTTCTGTGGGTCTGCCAGCCCATCCCCGCAGTACCACTCCCTCTGTCCCCCGGGGTGGGCAGTTGTTGGGCCAGTGACCTCTAGACCCTGCTGCCCTGGTTGTGAGCAATCCCTTCGTGGCACTGTGAGCTTTTGGGGTGCACAGACCCTCCACCCGAACCCTTGGCTGCCAGCTGTCTGCCCCTGTGCTCCGGCCCTCTCTGGCACATCCCAATGTGCCCGTCCTGCCTGGGACAGGGGCGAGCTCTTGTCCTCCCCACAGCCCAGCTGGAGGTGCCCCCACCCCCTGCCCTCCCATCCCCAGGATCTTCAGTTCCTCCTGGGCTCAGATACACATTCCCCAGCTGGGACAAACCCAGCACTGTTTGCCCTCCAAGCCCAAGGGGACCAGAGCCACTGCCCTGTGCCTGGCCACGGTGGCCAGCTTGCTGCGCCAGCCTGGAGCTGGGGCCATGGCTCACAGCCTGCCCTGGGGCAGGGCTAACACAGGTTAAAAGGGTGATCGATCCCCATTTGGGCATTGCAATGACAGCTCTGCACTGTGGTGACTTTGGAGAGCCCTTGTAGTCAGTGCTCCTTGGGGTTGGATGTGGGGAAACTGAGGCACAGGGTGGAGACAGCTCTGGCCCAGGCGGTGCAGCGAGTCCGTGGCACAGGCCTGGCTGTGGACTTACACCGCTTGGACAAAAGTCACCCTGCTCCATATGACCCATGGACCCCGGGGAAGCCACTTACCAGCCGAATCTTCTCAGAGGGGCGGTGGCCATCCGGTCCGTCATAGACGATCTTTTGGAGGCTGCAGGAAGCTTTCACCAGGCACTTGGGGCCAGGGTTGCTGTTGTTGGAGGAGAAGTTGGCCTTGTAGTCTGGCTGCTGCTGCACCATGGGCCGGACAGTGGCCGTGGTGACCACACGGGATGCTGGCGCCTCCTCGGGGCTTTTGGCCTCCTTGAAAAACTTCTCATACTTGTCCAGGTAGGCAGGGCGCTCAGGCAGCAGGTAGTAATGGGTGCTGCTGACTTTCTGCCCATCCTTCACGATGGGCAGGATACAGGGCCCCTTGGGGCAGTCCTTGCCCTGCGCCTGGATGACCTTGGGGGTGGCGTATTTGGGGTCGAGGGCAAAGCTCTGTGTGGTGGGCATAGGCTTCCCCGGCGAGGTGGAGAGGTAGGAGCAGAGCGTGGCACGCTGCTGGGGAGAGCCCACTTGCAGAGCCATGGGGCTGGGTGTCCGGGAGGTGGGCTGCGACAGCGGGTCCCGAGGGGGGATCTGGGGCGGCCGGTCGTCCTCGCCCCCTGAAGCTGGCGACAGCTCCCCCGACCAGCGCCCGGGCTCGTTCCTGCGCAGGGGCCGGGGCGGGATGGGGACGCGGGGTGGGATCTGGGGCTTGTCTTCAGCAGGGGCCGCGGTGGCAAAGGTGGCCGGCCCCAGGGGCACGTTCAGCCTCTTCATGCACTCCTGCTGCAGCTCCTCGAAGATCTCGGTGGTCTGTGTCAGGCTGGGCTGCTTGGCCTCCTTGGGGGGCAGAAAGAGGTTGTCCTCCAGCACTGCGGCCCTCTCGCCCTCGTCCACAAAGCCGTAGTTGGTCTCACCTCGCTCCCGGGCTTTGGGCAGTCCCGCACGGCTGCCCCGCCGCCCCAGGGGGCTGTTGATGGAGCACACCTCAAAGTCGTCCTCATCCTGCGCCACGTCGTCGTAGGCCGGCGGCGGGGGCAAGGGCCGGGCGTCCCAATCCACCACGGGCGTGGGGTGGAGGGGCCGGGGCAGGGCCCGCGTGGGGCTCTGCGGTGGGGTCTTGTCCAGCAGCGAGAAGGCCTCCATGGCCAGCTTGGCGAGCGAGGGGGCCGTGAGCTCGCCCACGGGCGAGGGGCTCAGTGGGGGCACCTCCTCCCCAAAGTCGATCAGTGTCACCTCGCCGCCCGCCGGACCCTCGCTCGGTGGCTGGCCAGGCTGCCGGTCGCCCACCTTGGTGCCTGACACCCGGGCCGAGGGCTTCGCCAGCCGCAGTCCCTTCCCTGGGCCCGGCTTCTTCAGGCAGAGCTTCCGGAGGCCTGCGGACAGCCCGTCGTCCTCCTCACTGACCGGGTCGTAGGAGGGCTCTAGGATGTGACAGAGAGGGCGGTGAGGGTGCCGCCAGGTCCCATAACCCCTCAGCATCCCCATCCCATGTTCCCTGCTTCCCTTGGGGTGGCAGGAGGGGACAGTCCTCCTCGGAGGTGACTCCAGCCCTAGGGGGCATGACGGGTGTGGGGGAGCATCTCCAACCCCAAGACCCCAATTGCGATCCTTCTTAAAGCGAGAACGCAATGTCCAGAAAACTCACCCAGCCCCACAACACGTCAGCCTGGGCAACCCCTTGCCCCGCTCCCGTCTTCGCCCCCTTGGCCGCAGGGCTGCCGCCGTCCCGCCCTGCTGCTCCTGGGGCAGGACCTGCCCCGGGCTGCCCCTGCCCTCCTCCGGGCCACGGCTCGGGGGACCCGGGCCCCTGCTTAGCCCGGCTCCACGTCTCTCCGTCCACGTCACACACAGCCACCGCCTGCCCCCTCGCCCCGGCGCACGCCCATGCCACAGCTGTGCCCGGGCCGAGGGGCGACTCGGCCCCACGTGGCACCTGGGTTAGTACTGGCAGCGGGTAACACCTCGGAGCAGTTAGTCCCCGCCGGTCCCTCCACGGGAGATGTTTGAGGAGGGGCAAAGGCTTGGATATGCCTGCGGGGAGATCGGGCATGCAGCAAGGGCAGCACCATCTCCCTGAGGCTGGACTTGGTGGGGGGCCACCTCACTTGGGCCCTGCCCTGGATTCAGAAGAGGTGGCACTGGGCAGCGGACACATCCCAAGGGGGAGCGTGCCATCACCTGCGGGGGCCTGGCCACGTCTCCCGTGTGGGGCCAAGCGGAGTGGAGGGGGCGGCAGGCCACCCCGGGCGAGAAGCGCACAGCACACCCCGAGTACCTTGGAAGAAAGGAGCTAAGAGAGAACAGAGGGGGCACGAGCAGGGCTGGCGGCTCCCAGAACAGCCCCACTTACTCGTAAGCAGGACGGCAGGCTGAGGCGGGCGCGGAGGCGGCTGCCCTGCGGGAGAAGAGAGAGCCCGAGAGGAGGGGAGACGCGGGGTTAGTGCGCGAAGCAAGCGGGGAGCCAGGGCGCTTAGCGGGAGAGTGGCGCACGCTTCGCCCCTCCGCCGGCCTCGGCTGCGGGCCTCTGGTGGGAGGCGTGGGCATGGGGCAGATGCTGGCGGCAGCCCCCCAGTTTGCAGGTTTGGGGGCCGGAAGCACATCCGTGGTGTCTAAATTCCTTGTGCTCACTGGGACCCTGCGGCTCTGACCATGTCGGTTAGCTGAGGTCCCCTATGATGGGGAGCCCTCACCAGGCTTGGAGGGGACGAGGGGCCCGTCCCAGCGCTACGAGTGACAACAGGGTGGAGGTTGCAGCCCATCTGCGTTGGCAGAGCCCGTGAGTTGCCCAAGCTGGGGGACGCTGCTGGGCTGGATGACAGCACAGCCGGTCCTGCCGGCACCCGCGCACCCCAGCCCCACCTGTGTCCCCAGGTCTCCAAAAAGCAAGTGGCAGCAAGAGACAGAGCAGAGAGGAGAGACAGGACAGTAAATCAGTGCTGGCTAGTCCTGCCCCTCACCCAGACAGCAGGGCACAGCTCCTGGGGCAGAGAGGAGACCGAGCTTAGCACAGCCCAGTGTAGCTAGTGGGCTGGAGACAGGGGGATGAAGGGGAAAAAGCACTTACTTTTAGCCCTTCCTGGAAGCTGAGTGGGTCTGGCAGCAGTCAAGTCCACGCCTAAAATGTCAGGAGGGTCCATGGGATTTCCCAGGTACAGCCTGCAGGCAGAGAGGAGAGACAGGCTGGGCATCAGCCCCGTGCATGGCCCCCTCGCCCCCCAGACACCCAACACGTGCTCACACGCATGTGCAGCTCGCCGCCGCCTCTGGCAGACGGCTCCCAGGAGGGGCCCGTGTCCTGCCCCCTTGCACATGGGATGGGGCAGGGGAGGAGGCAGAGAAGACCCCACAGTCCCCTCCTCTAAGCACCACGCGCCCAAGGGAGCAGAGCCAGGCGGGGGCAGGAAGAGGCACATCCCGCTGCGAGCACCGACCCCGCGACTGCTGGGCTCCGGGGGACGGGTCACTGCACCCCAGGAGCTTTCTGCCCTCGGGGCTCTACAGCGCAGACCCTGGGGCTGCGCCGGTATCGCCGATCGCCCGCTCCAGGTGCAGCGCAGGGCCGTGCCCAGGGTGCCGAACCAGGGTGCCATACCCAGAGCGTTGCACCGGGGTGCTGCAGTGGGGTACCCTCCCGGGGTGCAGCGCCCAGGGCGCTGTGCCTGGATGCTGCACCGCGGCACTGCACCAGGATGCGGTGCCCCGGGTACGGCATCCCGGCACAACGTGCCGTGCCGTAGCCGGGGAGCCGTGCCGGGGCCAGCCGGAGCGCAGCGCGGCGGGAGGCCCGGGCGAGCCGTCGCAAGCCAGGCGTGGTGAGACAGGGAGCCGACGGGAGCCGTCGCAGCCCCAAGGCCTGGGCGTGTGCCGAGCTCGGTGCGTTCTCTGCGGCCCGGCCCGGACGGCACGTACCCAGGGCCCGTGCCCACGCAGCGGGGCGCGGGGAGGCCTGCCAGGGCACGAGCCGGCTCCGCGTGCGCGGCGGCTCCGTGAGCGTGCCCAGGGCCGCTGGCGCAGCCGCCCCAGGGGGGACAGCCCATGGCACGGGGAGGTCAGGCTGGGACCGAGGGCACTGGCAGAGCTGGGGGGACACCCCAGGGCTGGGATCCTAAATGGATCAAGGTCCCAAGGGATCCTTTGAGCCGGGTGGAGGTGCTGGCTCTACCCAGCAGGGTCTTCCCAGGCTTCGAAATCGTATTCCCCCACCCCCAAAACAGCCCTCCTACACCAAACCCAACGCAGGCAGAGACCCGCTGTGCCCCCCACACCGAGCCAACGCGCCCCTGCCCGCGGCCCGCTCGGCTCGGCTGCACCCCAGGGCGCAGGGCCGTCGTGGCCGTGCTCAGCACCGCGATGGACACCAGGAGGGAGCGCCGGGCTGGGCCCTAGGTCCCGTCGGGTGGACACGATGCCCAGCCCCACAGGGCACCCTTGAGCACAGAAACCCTCCTTGGCTCCCCGATCCTCCCCCTTCCCACCTCTCTCCCCCGTTACAGACCAAACGGTGGCCTCTCTTGCTGGAGCACAGGGGAAAAGAAAGGTTCTTTCCGCTGGAATTTTTTTTTCTCTTTTGTTTTTAAAAAGGACACATGCAATTAAAAGCACGTGGCCAGGCTACACCCTGGCTCCCCTCCACGCACATGACGTAAGGAGTCAGTTTAGGAGCCCTAGTACACCCCAAAAGTGTTGGATCCAGCCCTGGGATGGGAACAAGCTGGGGGTGCACTGTTTTGGGCTGAAATGTGGCCACCTCCGGGGTGGCGCTTCACGCCGTGCATCTCCCCCAGGGAAGGGGGAGCGCTGAGAAGCGAAGAGGGGCTCTGGGGCCAGGAGAAGATGCTCTCTCCATGCAGCCCAGCCCAACACTTGCCCAACGCCATGCCCTGATCTCCCCGGGGACGGCACGACCACCTAACCCGAGTCCAGCCCCACAGCCCCCCACGCGCCCCCGACCATGCAGCGCCCGGCCCTGTTAGTGAGAAGAGGCGAGGAAGTTAGTCAAGCCGCGGGGACCCTGCGCAGAGCGATGCTCCCGAGCAAGACGAGGAGGAAGAGCCGTTTCAAGGAGGGAAGGCCGAGCCACGGCTCCTTCCTGCGCCCGGCGGGGAAGGCAGGGGGGAGGCAGGGGAGGCAGAGAAGACAGAAAGTTTCTTACTCATCAATTTTATCGGGAAACCCCCAGCACTGCTGTGGGTTGGTGTCTCCATGGCCTGTGTGGATGAAGCTGTTTTTAAGCGGCTGGCTGATGTCGTGGGCCGACAGCCCTGCCACCGAGGTCACCGTGTTTCGGGGGAACTGGCCCACTTTTAGGGTCCGCTTATTCTGACCCCGCCACCAGTAATTCTCGGCCCTAAGGAATAAAAAGGACCTCGTTACCGAATGCGTGAAAGGAGGGCGAAACCCCGCGGTGGCGGGGCGGGGGGACACGCACCCTGCCCCAGTGACACAGGAGGAGGCAAAGTGACTCACCCAAGGTCACACTGGCAGGCGGTGGCACAACCAGGAAGGGAACCTGGGTGTCAGGGATCCCCGGGGACCTGGGTGTCTCTAGGGATCCTAACCCTCCACCGTGCTCACCCCGGCACCACGCTCTGCCTCCCTCCCCATGGACCCAGATGCCAAGAGGGGGCAGGAGCCGACCTGCTGGGGGCGCGGGTGGTGGAGAGCAAAGTTCCCAGCTTGCGCCCAAAAGGACGTTCCCCTTCCTGACCCCGATTGCCCCGAGGTGTGTAGGAGTTGCAAGGTGACACTGCCTAGAGCTGTGCCCGGCTGGTGCCCCCATAGCGGGGGACAGCGCAAGCAACATGCACAAGACCGAGCAGCTCGGCATCGCTGCCAATCACCATCACCGATGCCCGCGGGGGGAACCGGGGTGGCCATCTGGGGGACACAGGGCTGTGGGGTCTCCCTTGCTTCTGACGTTACCAAGGAGCCCTCTGGCAAGCAGGCAGAAACACAGCGGCACTGAAGCTGTGAAACCTCCCGGTGTCACCGGAGCGAGGCCAGGCCAGCCCCGGGGGGGGGGGGGGGGGGGCAGGGGGAGCCCCGCTGCCCCGGGGTGGGACGGGGCGGCCGTACAGCCGCGGCAGGGTTCGGGAGCCCGACGCAGGTCGGACGGGGCCGGCACCCCGCAGGGGGGGCCCCCGGCAGCGCCCCCAGCCCACGCGGGGGGCGGCGAGGCTGCGCGCGGTGCCAGCCCGGCGAGGCTGGCACGGGCCCCACGGTTTCCTGGAGTCACCTGTGACTCACCCCCGGCCACCAGCTCAGCCCTTTTCCTGTTTACCTTCCCCGCTGCCGCCAGCCAGCCGCATTACTCAGCGGCGGGACCCTCGGCGGGGCCGGGGCAGAGCCGAGCCGGCACCGGGCACCCTCCCTCGCCCGCAGCGCGCCGCGGCTGGGACGGCTTTCCCTCCCTGGGAGGTCCCCCCGCTCGCCCTCCCGCCTCCCGGCCGCGCTCCCTCCCTGCCGGAGGGATGCTGCGGCCAAGCCGGCCCCTCCGCTTGCCGGCCCCATCCTTCAGGAGGATTTTCGGGGTGAACCCCCCCGGCACAACCCCCCTCTCCGTCCCCTCACGGCGCACTGTGCCGCCCGAGGTGGCGTCCCCGGCCTCGGGGCCGCCCGGCACCGCGGGCGCAGGGCGCCACGAAAGCTGCCCCCGAGGCGGTGCTGGGGCCAGGGGCTTTCAGGTAGGTCCCCCCCCGTGCGCGGAGCCGGGGGGCCTCTTCCTCTGCCCACACACACGTATACACACCCAGCGCTTGTTTTAACGACACGCAGGGGCTTGAAAAGGGGCGGGGGGTGTTTACAGCGCCCCGGGCGGCTTCGCCGGGGCCGGATGCGGCCCCCGGTGGGAGCCCCCCGCCAGCCTTCCCCCCCCTGCCCGGGCGTCCCCGGCGGGAGCGCGGCGGCGGGAGCTGCCTCTGCTCCGGCGGCTTCACCCTGGGGAAACTGAGGCACGGGGGGGTGGGGGGGCAAAGCCGGGGCTAGGGAACGGCTCTCCCTCCCGGGGGCCGCGTCTGAGCCCGGCGCTCAGGCAGCCCTGGCAGGCTTTGCAGCTCCTGCCCGCTCCCCCCAGGCTGCAGCGCCCACGGCTGCCGCGCTGCCGGTGCATCGTGCAGTCCCGGGCGCATCTCGCCGACCCACCAAACCTGGCCCCGACCCACTCCCCCCGAAACGTGCCCGCCAGCCCCCGGGAGGGCAGCGCCGGGCCCCTGACCCAGCGGGGGGGGGATGCCAAGGGCCAGCGTCCCCGTTCCCCCGGGGAAACTGAGGCAGGGGAGGCTCTGCCCCGGGCTCGGGCAGGCGAGCTCGCAGGCAGCGAGGAGGCAGCGCGCGGCACCCGCGGCTCCCAGCGCGCCCGCTCCCCGCCCCAGCACGGCCCCGCGCCCAGCCGAGCCCCCTGCAGAGCCGGCGCCCCCCACGCCGACCCCCCGCTCCGTCCTGCCCCCGCAGCCCCGCGCGGGCTGAAGGCTCACCTGGCACGGGCTCGCGCCGTGGGGGGAGCGGGCGGCGGCGGCGGCGGGGGGGGGGGGCGTGCGAGCGGTCCCGCGTGTGCGCGGCGTGTGCGGGCGGCGGGCGGCAGCGCAGGCAGCGCAGGCAGGGCAAGGCAAGGCAGCGCCCCCCAGCCCGCCCGGCGGCGCGGCCCGGCGCGGCCCGTGATGCAACGGGGACGATGTGCGCGCACTGGTTCAGCCAGCGCCGCGGCCGCCCGCCCTCCGCCTCTGCTTCCCTCCCTGCCTCCCTGCCTCCCTCCCTGCCTCCCTCCGCCGCCGCCGCGCTTCCCCTCCCCTCCCCTCCCCTCCCTGCAATTAAACCGCCAGACCCTGGGCAAGAGTCATCGGCAGCCGGGCAGAAAGCTGGTCCCTCCAGACACACAAATCCGGCCTGATTCACCTCCGGGTCGTGACTAAACGCAGGGAGCCGGCCCCAGGGCAGGGGGGAGAGCGAAAGGAGGAGTGAAAGCGCCTTTCTTCTCCCCTCCCCTCGGCCCCGGCGGCGGTCGAGACCTGGCCCGGCTATAGGGCACCTGGGGGCCCGGCCCCGGCCGGCACAGAGGTCTCCCGGTGGTGCAATACGGCTCCGGGGGGGGTGGGGTGGGGGGGACAGGGACCTTCGGGGTGAGGTTACACTCCTGGGATGGGGATCCAGGGGCAAAAGGTCCCCCCAGCCCGGAGCCGAGGGTCTGGGGACCCCTGGGGGGCCACGGGGCGATGGAGGAGCCGTAAGCGAAGCCCGCGGTGAAGGGGCAAAGAGGCCAGGCCGTCGCAGCACCAAGTCCCCGGTGTTCTTCCCGGACCGGTGATGGTGGCACGTCCCCGCCGCTATCAGCAGGGAGCGGCCCCGCGACGCGCTGCTGCCTGGCAGGCGTTTTCTCGGGGCAAGGCCGGGGCAAGGCAACACGCGTGGCGGGGTGAGTCAGCGGGGGCAGACGGCCCGGGCAGCCCGGGCACGGCCGTGCCCCCTCCACCGTCCGCCTCTCCCTGCTGGCACCATCCCCGCAGCGCTCTGCCGGGGGAATCTGCAGACCTGGAGGGGCAGCTGGGCAGCTCTGCCCGCCTGCGGGGTATGCAGCCAGACGTGCCGACAGGGGGAAAAGCTCCCCGACCCTGCTCGTGTCCCCGCTCCCCACGGCTCTGCCAGTGCCCGCGGCCCCCCCATGCTTGGGGTCCTCCTGTCCTCATCCCCGTGCAGGCTGGCAGCCGGTCCCCGCTCCGAGGGGCAGATCTCTGGCGGGGCCGGCGGAGGGGCAGGGGTCCCCCCCATACAATACCTGCCCTCGATGACCGTGATGATATCGTTCATCTCGATGTGCAGCTTGTCGGGCTCCTCGAAGTCCTGCAGGGCTCTCATGTCGGTGGGCTGGGCCTGGCGGGGAGAGCAGAGGTGAGCACATGGGACGCTGCCCCCCACGTCCCCTGTTTGGGGGCCAAGCCCCAGCCCTGGGGCCAAGAGAGCAGGGGATGCGGAGCAGGGGAGCCCCGGCAACGGGCACGAGAGAGAGTCACCACCCCCAGCTGGTGGCCCACACCCCTAAATGTTACCTCCCAGCTTGATATCGCCCTTAACTCTGCCCCCGCTCAGGCAGCGCTGCTGGGAGGGGGCCCCCAGGGCTGCTGCACCTCTCCCCAGGGATGGTCCTCTGACGTCCTCCCTGCTC
Organism: Apteryx mantelli; assembly: GCF_036417845.1. NCBI lineage: Eukaryota > Metazoa > Chordata > Aves > Apterygiformes > Apterygidae > Apteryx > Apteryx mantelli. The sequence continues at coordinate 13,006,724 of NC_089986.1, forward strand.
ACCTACCTCGACCAGGAAGTCCCGTAGGGCCACGAAGGTCGGCCGGTCCTCGGGCTTGTGCGCCCAGCACTGCAGCATGACGTTGTAGACGTCCTGGGGACAGTCCTCAGGCCGTGGCAGCCGCTCTCCCTCCTTGTCTATCTTGTGCAGAATCTGTGGGGCAAGCAGCACTGTCAGCCCTGCCCCATGCGGGGGGGCCGAGACCCCACTGCCGAAGACAATGGTGACGGTGGCCCCATACCAGGAGCCTGAACGGTCTCCCGAGCCCTCGCTGGGGACCACATCAGGGCAGGGCCTCCTGAGGAGGCAGACCCTGGAGGGCTTGGGAGCGGATGGGGAGCAGCCCAGACCCTGAGACCCCACCACTGCGCTGCCCACACAAGGCTCGGCGCTGCCGGGTCCCTCGGGGGGCCTGGGCCAGGGCACCCACCACGCTGCCTACCTGGCTGCCATTGAGGCCGATCCAGGGCTCCTGCCCATAGGTGAACATCTCCCAAAGCGTCACCCCAAACATCCAGGTGTCGCTGGCATGGGAGAAGGTGCGTGTCTTCAGGCTCTCGGGAGCACACCTGCCCAGGGAAGGAGATGGGTGTCAAGAGGGGCTGGGCACAGCACCCCTTGTTCTCCCCACAAGGCATTGGGGGCTCCAGGGTGCTGCCCCCAGGGTCCCCTGGACCAGGCTCACCAGGCAAAGGGCACCTTGCGGTGCTCCTGCATCACGTAGTGGTCATCATTTTTGGGCAGGGCCCGCATGAGCCCAAAGTCCCCGATCTTGACCTGCTCGTTGGAGGCCAGCAGGATGTTGCGGGCAGCCAGGTCACGATGGATGAAGCGCTTGGACTCCAGGTAGGCCATGCCCTTGGCCACCTGGATGGCGTACTGGCACAGCGTGGAGATGAGGAAATGGCCCTGGTTCTTCCGCAGACGGTCCAGGAGAGAGCCCAGCGGGGCCAGCTCCGTCACCTGGGCCACAGGGAGGTGAAGACAGGTTGGTCAGGCCAAGGGGCACCCCAGTTCAGACTGGTTTCCAGCCCCCTCGTGCCCCTGGCCTGGCAATCCTTGGGGAGGGCCCAGGGTACAGAGCCTGTTTGCCCCACAGCTCAGTTTGCCCCACAGCATGCGATCGCTGCCCCAGGGGGCCAGGCTCGGTGGGCAGGGGCAGCCCCATGGTGTCGCAGGGCAGTCATGGCTCAGGTGTATTTGGGGGTCAGGGTTGGTCCCATTTCCAGGCATGGGAGCCCAACTGCCCTCCCCTGCAGGCACCCTGGACTCACCATCTTCATGGGGTGGGAGAGCACCACGCCGTAGAGCCGGATGAGGTTCTTGTGGTCCAGGGAGTGCATCGCGTTCACCTCACGGATGAAGTCGTCCAGCACCTCCGGCTGGCTCAGCACATCCGTCTTGAGACATTTCACCGCAACGTTGAGCTAAGGCCAAAACAGGGATAAGCCACAAAGTGGGGTAGACACGTTCCTGGGGGTCTCCCAAAGTGTCTTCCTCCAGGCACCCTTGTTTGGACCACAGGTAGTCCCATGCCCACTTCCCCCACCACGAGTAGCACCAGTCCCAGGGCAGAGGACCTTGCCACAGCCCCTTACCGTCTTGCCAGCTGGTGTGCACCACTCGCCACGGCGCACAACGCCAAAGGAGCCATCTCCCAGCTTCTCGAAGAGCGAGAGGTCCCTCTCCCTGATGAGGCAGGTCAGGGAGTGCTGGCCAGTAGCTTCCAGGGGGGGCGGCGTGGGTGGCTTGCGGAAGGTGCTCTGGGGCTGGGGTGGCAGCTCCGACTCGGGGCGCTTCCCACTGAACACCTGTGAGGTGCGGAGGCATATGAGATGCAGGCGCAGGGATACCCAGGGCCCCCCAACTCCTCCCACTCATGGGGCAGGGATCATCATCAGCAGAGACCAGTGGTCACAGCCTGCCTCAGTTTCCCCTCCCTATAACGGCGACAGCCACCTGCGCTCATCTCGGGCTGGGCAAACATGGCACGCAGACAGGCGACCCCATCTGCTGCTTTGGTTCTGCAAGTGAGCGGTACTGGGAGAACACCCTGTCCAGGCTGTACACTCTGGAACCTAATGATGGCCCCCACCTGGTGCTTCCCCAGGGCAAGCTGGCTGAAGTAGCAGGTTCTGCTTCTCTGCAGGCTGGCTGCATGGCGAGCTGCAGTGCAAGATGGACTGAGGGAAGCGGCTGCTTTTGGGCTGTGCCTCTCACAGCAGCCCTGTGGAGCACGTGCCCCACATGGATGGCTAAGTGGCAGGTCCCCAGAAGCCCTGGCAAACCGGCTCGGTAGCCGGAGGGCCCCGGGCACTCCTCGGCCGGGCTGTAGCCACGAGATGTGCCTGGGCACCAAGCCAGGAGAAACCTCCAGCTTGGGCTGAGCGTGGTGAGACATCCCCATAGCGGGGTGGGCTCTGCCGCCCCCCATGCCAGCTCCCCGGCCCTACTGCCCACGCTGCCTCGCCAGTCCAGAGGGGACGGGGATGGGCTCTGCCTTCTCACCCCACCGCCAGCCTCTCAGAGCGACCGGCAGGACCTGACCTTGTGCCGCCTGGCCAGGGAGGCTCTCTCCAGCCCTGGACCCCGCCGCAGGCTTGCAGCTGGGGCAGCGGGTCCCCGTGCTCCCGGGGAGCGCGGGGGCCGGGCCAGGCATGTGGCCGGGGTGGGAGGTGGCATTTCTCTGCCCAGCGCTAGGCTGAGTCGCCTTCTATTAAAAGCCCATCCTGGCCACGGCTCGACCCAGATGAGTCACGAAAGGGAGAGGCCAGGAGCCAGAGCCCAGTTGGCAAGCACATGGCTGTTTTGGGGGTGCAAGGCAGAGGTGCCCGGGGCGCTGGGGTGGCAGCATCACTGGATTTGGATGGGACAGCAAGGGGGAAAACCGGTGAGGGGGAAGGTCTCAGTGTTGGAGGCAGGAACGCGCATCTCTGGGTCTCCTGTCCTGACGTGCCCCAGCCCGGCGGGCACTCGGCTCCCTCCTCTGCTGCAGGGGCAGGGCCCGGGCACTGCTGGTGCTGCGGGCAGGGTGCTGGCAGTGCCAGCCCCTGGGGGCTGCGCAAGCTCGGCCCCGGCGTGCGGCAGCCCGTGGGCAGCACAGCAGCACTGCCCAGAGAGCTGGCTGGGCCGAGATGCGGGCTCTGTTGCTAATTAGCTCTGAAGGAGTTTCCTGGAAAAGAGGCAAATCACGCAAAGGGAATGAATTTCCTGCCTGCCGGCGCGGCAGGGCTGTCCTTAGTCAGGAAGTTACCCAAGACCCTGCACTGGGCCAGGCAGGGTCACGCAGGAGGCAGGACACACGCCAGGGACTCGTGCCCCTCTCCCTGCCAGCCCTTGGTCCCACGGGACCCAGGGCAGGGTGGCGGAGGCAGGGGGAGAGCTGGGCACCCGCAGAAGGCCAAGGGAACCATGTGGGAAGCAGGTGGAAGAGAGGGGCATAATCACACACAAACACGCTGTGTTTGGGCTGGGGCCAGGATCCCAGCTCCCACCGTCTCTTTGCACGGCACCAAGCCCGTCCTGCTCCTCCTGTGTTCCTCAGTTTCCCCACCAAACTCCCCCTGCCCCGGATGCCCCTCTCCCAGCGGTACCTTGCTCATCCAAGATTTGCGCTTGCACATGGCCTTCCTCCGCTTCACTGCCTCCCACAGCCGCCGCTGGCCTGCAGGGACACAGGGACTGTCACCAACCCAGCGCTGGAGGGGGACCCCATGTCCTCCGCCACCTCTGCCCTGCACCCTCCCGAGATGAAGAGCTCTCCAGCCCCTTGGGCTGCATGTTTGCCTGGGTTCCCCCAAGGCCGGCGTGCAGCCAGACAGGGGTGCGGGGAGAGGTTTGGGGGGGACGTACGCACCGGGGCGGCCCATGCCGATCTTCTCCAGATCCTCATTTTTGACGTACTCGAAGTGGGAGAGGCGGGTGACGTTCAGCTCGTCGCGGATGCGCAGGAAGTACTGCTGCAGCTGCAGCTCGGTGAGCAGGTCGAGCAGCCAGTCCGTGCCCTCTTCCGACTGCATGCTACAGCTCAGCTTCTGCAGGGATATCGCGCTGGGTTAGCGGGTCCCCAGCGCCCCCGAGGGCCTGGCCTTGTCCTGCCAGGGAGAGATGCCCACGGCCCAGAGGGGCTGGGAGCCAAGACCGGTCCCTGCACACCCATGGGGAGAGGCCGGTTGGGCACTGCCGAGGAGGGAGCCGGGGTGCGAGGGATGCAGGCAGGACTTATCTGCAGAGCCTCTTCCCAGCACCCCGGGGTGGCCAGGAGGGATGCGGGCTCTTCTCCTCACCAGCAAGACCCACGGGGAAGAGCAGGGAGCCCGGCTCTGCCCTGTTGTGCCCACAGCCCCGTTAAAACACCAGCCCATCCTGCCTGCTCCCGCTCCCGGGCAGCGGCGCCAGGGATGGAGAAGGCGGCACAGCCTCAGGGCACGGGATGGATGCGGCCGGCAGTCACGGCAGCCTGGGCGCCTCGCCCCAGCCAAGGGGTGCTGCATGCCCTGGCACCCAGCACGCTCAAGGGGCACCCTGCGCCCGGCACCACGTAGGCATAAGGGGCACCCTGCATCTGGCACCCGGCACCCTGGCATCGTGCACGTGCAAGGGGCACCCTGCGCCTGGCACTGTGCCCACGGGGGACCTGCCTCCCTTTGCCCAGCTGGGCTCTCCCCGGAGGGCTTGGCGCAGCTGGCAGCGGAGGCAGCAGCTGTCCCCAGGGGGGACAAGCATCTCGACACTGCCAATGTCCCTTCGTGTCCCCACACACCCCGCGTGTGGCCCAGCAGAGAAGGCCGAGCGGTGGGGGGGGTACAGGCCTGCAGCAGGTCCCTTTCGCCATGGGGTGGTGTCACCTTGCTGGGTGGCCACCAGGAGGGGACAGACAGGGACGCAGGGCGGTGAGGGTGCAGGGAACGAGGGCTCGGGGCCCTGGTGCTGCTGTACAGGGCACCTCAGCATCACCCCGCGCCACACCAGACGGGGCCAAGCCTCGACCTTGGGTTCTCCGTGCCCCCCCCCCCCCCAAAACATGCCCCTTGCCACTCCGCATCCCTGCCCCCTCTCCCGGTCCTCCTTCCCCCTTTCTCTCCCCGCTGAGATCACCACCTTTCCGGGAAGGGGTGCCAGCTCTGCCTCCCACCTCTGAGAGCGGGGGCAGAGGCTGGGACCTCGCAGGAGACGGCATGTGCCCCCCCCCCCCCCCAAAACCGGTGCTGCGGAGCCACCTCCATCCTCCCCTCCGGGAGATGACGTGGCCCCTGGTCCCTTTGCCACCCGCCCCGCGCCCGCAGGTCCCGGCCGCGCCACCGCCAATTACAGGCTAAAAATACGGTGGGTGCACGAGCAGCTGGGCACGGGGGCAGCCGGGGCGAAAGGAGCCGCCGGCCTTCAGCGCCCACCGCCGCGGGGCGACGGTCCGTGCCCCCGGGCACTCGGGGAGGGGGGACGGCGCCGCCGCGGCACGGCCCGGGCAGGGGACCAGGGGCTCCCCGGCGAGCGGGACGGCACTTACTCGGTAGACGCGGAAGCGGGCCAGGAACGGGAAGGAACGGCGCAAAGTCTCAAAGCGTCGCATCCTGCTCGTCCTCCGCTGGGGGAGCCTGCCCAGAGCGCCGCCGTCCCTTCCCCGCCGAGGGTGCCGGAGAGCCCCGCGGCCGGCGTCTCAGGGCAGAGCCCGCTCAGCGGAGCCGGGGGACCGGCGGACGCGTCATCCCGGCTACACCCCGGCCGCGGCAGCAGCGACGACGACGACGGCGGCGACCTCCTCCTCCTCCTCCTCCTCGGCCCCGCGCCGCTCTCGCCGCCCGGGCACGGCCGCCCCGCGAATCGCCCGGCGCGGGGAGGGCTCAGCGCAGCGCGGGGGCCCGCGGCATCCCCGCGGCACCGGGGCCGGCGAGGGCCGCGCGGGGGCTGGCGGGCAGGACGCTGGCTGTCATTCTCCCCCTCCTTCCGTCGTGCTTCCGAGCCTCTCCTTCCCGGCCGTCCTTCCCTCCCCTTCCCGAACGCGATCCAGCTGGGGCGAAGCCCTGGGCGGCGCGCTGGGGTCCGGGGCGCCGGGGCGGGCAGTCCTCCCCGCGGCTCGGGCGCCCGGTAAATGGCCGCGCGCCCGCCGCGGGGCCGGAACAGAGCCGCTATGGTATTCGCAGCGAAGGCTTTCTGATCGGTGGCCAAGAGGTCAGCTCTAACCGCGGGCTGCAGCGCCTGCTTCCTGTGGGCCTCCCGCTCGGGATCCAGACCCCTCCGTCTCCAGTGCTTTCGCTGCCACCCCGCGCGCTCCCCTTCCCACAAAGCCCGGCGCCGCTTCGCCCCCCTCCTCCGGCCGGGCGAGCGCGGGGGATCGATCCCCTGCCCGGCCCAGCTGCCAGCGCGGCCCTTCCCAGGAGGGTTTATTTTAGCTGCGCGTTGGCCCGGCTCTGCACCGCGCTGGGATCCGAGCCCAGGGGGCCGGGCCGGGATCAATGTGCTGCTTTCTCTGCTGTTCAGCGGGATCTCGCTCCGGCAGCTGCACTGCCTGGGAGACGGGGCTCCCGGGTCCCATTTCCATGGAAACTCGCTCCGGCCTTGGGAAAAGCCGCTGGGCCTCAGTTTACCCTATTAAGCGAGCCGGGGGGCACATCCGGCCCTTGGCTCCCGAACAGCTCGGCAGTCTCCTAAGCGGAGGCGCGATGGGCACGGACATCACGGTGATGGGCACAGCAACAGCATCCGCATCCGCTCGTAGGGAAACCAGGCCAGCGGGGATGCTTTTCGCCCAGCAAACGTTCCCGCTGCCCACCGGCACGGCTGAAAGCCCTCGCCTGTCCCAGTGCCAGGGCGGCGGGTCCCCGTCGGAGCCCCCTGCCGCCCCCCGCGGCGCGCTTGGCAGCTGGGGGGGACGGGCCGGGGCGCTGGGCCCCTCCGCAGCTGCTGGTGCCGCGGGGCTGGCTCCCCTCCGCGGGGGGACGGCTGCGGGGCCGGGGCCAAGCGCTGGCTCCCGAACACGGCTCCGTTGTCCGCCCGCGGGCTCCCCGGGGAGAACAGCTGGCCGGATCGGCAGCGCGCGGCGTGAGAGAGGAAAGACCCGCGGCGCCCTCCCGCCATGGCCCCGGCCCCCCCCAATCCGCCTGGCGCTGGGCCCCCCCCACGGCGAGCTCTGCGCCAAGGCCCCCGGGGGGGGGGGGGGCAGGCAAGGAGCCCAAAGGGGACACGGCGTGCACCCCCGCAAGTGCCCCCTCCTGCAGCCCCCCTTGGTCCGCGATGCCCCGCTGCATCCTCGCGGCTCCCCTCCAGGCACCCCCCACCCCCCCCCTCGTCCAGGCGGCGGGGACAAGTACCCACAGCCACGCGGAGCATTGCACGGGGAGCTCCCGGCCCTGCCGGGCGGGCGAGACCCCTTCCCAAAGCCTGGGGGCACAGCGTGGCACAGCGCGGCCGCCCGGCGCAGGAGCCGTGCCTCAGTTTCCCCGACCCGTAACACAGCGCCGCTTCACGCAGGGCACTCAAGGCTGCCCAGCCCCGCGGAGCTGCAGCCCGCAGCGGGTTAAAGCGCATCCCCAGCGGAGGAGCCACCGCCGGGATCCCCGGCTGACGGCTGGCACCCGGCGGCCCAGGCACCCAGCACAACAACCCCATTGACCGGGGACACCCGGGCACGGTGCCCTCGGCACCAACCGCTGCCACGCGCCAGCTCTTCCCCCGCCTCGAAGCAGGGGACACCGGGGACGCGGGTGGTTCCCTGCCCCGTGCACGGCGTGGGAGCCTTCCCGTGGGTGCCCCTTCCCAGCCCTGCATCCTGCGGGTACCGCACTGCCCTGGCACATCCCCCCCATGCCGGGCATAACCCCCATCTGCGGGGGGCTGGTGCGCTGCCTCCTGCACCCCAGCTCGGCCCCGGGCCGCCTCCGGCACCCCCAAGGCCTAGGGGGGCTGCCCAGTTCAGTGCCCACACTGGGAGCACGGGTTTGTGCAGGAGGCGGTGTCCCCTCTCCAAAAGAGAGGGGGGATCCGGCATTGCTCATCGCTCTGGGGGAGGCTGGGCCAGCTCCGTGCCTCAGTTTCCCCCTCCGCGATGCGCCTGCGCGCGCAGGGTGGTAACGCCACAGCCTCGGTTTCAAGACCGGGGAGCAGGGTCGTGCCGGCGAACCCCCGTTCCAGGATCCCGCCAGGATGGGGGCCGCTGCCGCCAAAGGCTGCAGGGCAGAGATGCCCGTCCGGCCCCCGGGCCCCTGCACAGACCCCGAACGCCTGCCGTGCCCTGTCGCAGGGGGCACAGGGAGGCTGGCGAGCCCGGGGGAGCGGGCACGCGTGCCCCCACGCCCCACCTACGGTGACGGGGGTGCACCCCACGTGCACGCACGCTCAGGCACCGGCGCTGACGACTCTCACGTGCGCCCCAGGACCACAGGCGCGCAACCCTGCGACCACACGCACCACGCACGCATCCCGGCACGTGCACAACCGCAAGCACACCCCCGGCGCGCACTAACGGCGCCCAAGCACCCCGCCTCCGCGCACCCCCCTGCAGCTACGGCCGTGCCCGGGCGCACGTGCGCAAACACACCGGCGCCGCGCACCCGGCGGCAACGGCCCGCTGCCCCTCGCACCTGAGGCCCGTGCACACCCGGCCGCGCACCCCTCCCACGGCTGCACCAAACGCACAGCCGTACCCCGGCACCCCGGCACGTTGCCCTGGCGAACGCCCCGAGACGCCCCTGCACCCTGCGGACGCACACGCGCCTCCGCCCACGGCAGCGCGCGCTCCCGCACGTCACATCCACCCGCAGGCACGGCACCCGCAGCACCCGCGCTCGGCCCCAGGCGGTTGCGTACGCGCAGCCGACCGCGCAGCAGCCGTGCACGCGGCCCTCCCCAGCTGACGCACCGGTATCCGGACGCCCACCCCCACAGACATCGCCTGCCCTCGCTCCTGCTCCTGACGACACCCCTGCGCCTCCATCCGCACCCCCAGCACGCACCTACGCGCTCCCTACACACACCCGAACCCACCAACACCCCACGCACAGGCCAGCCGCGCACAACCCTACACCCGCACCCCCAGCTACGCACACAGCGGTCCATGCTGCCCCCATACCTATACCACCTATACGTGCATCCACCCGCCTCTTCCACCTCCCCCGCCCGGGACGGTGACGCATCCCTCCTCTTCCCCGAGGCGCCGCCCCTGGTGCTGGACCCTTTCCAAATGGCCGTGCCCCAGCCCGCCCCCCTCACGCTCAGCTGGGGAAACTGAGGCACGGAGGGCTACAGCTGCCCAGCACACGAGCGGCTGGATCCCAGCTCCCTGCTCTGCTCCCGAGCCACCGTCGTGGCCGCGGCGCCCGCAGGGATCGGGTCCCCGAGACGCTCGAGCATCCTCCCGGCTCCAGCTGGGCCCAGCTGCCCCTGCTCAGCCCCCACTCCCGGGAAATGCCGCACGCGGGCAGCCCGCGCCCGCCGAGGGGGATGCCATGACCATGCCCTCGGCCTCTCATCCGCCCCTGCCCACCCGGGGCCAAGGACGCAGCCTGCTCCCCCTTCCCTAGGTCTCCCGGCAGTCGGCATCGCGGCCCCCGGGCACAGCGCCAGCCCCGCGCAGAGGGGGAAGGGGCCGGGAGCAGCTCCGAGACCTGCCCGAGGCCACCGGGAAGGGGGGCACGCGTCTCCCCGTGGGCCCCTGCCCGCCCCGGTCCCCGCGGGGGTGCCGCCGCCAGCCTGCCAAGGCGGAGGGCAGCCCGCGCGGTCGCCGGCTGGATGGGGCGCTGCGAGCGAGGGGACGCCAGCCTGCGCTCGGCCCCGTGCCCGCCCCGGCGCTGCCCCCCCGTCCTCCAGCCCCGTGCCAGGCCTGGCCCGGCCTCGCCGGGAGAAGCCAAGCTCCCGCTGCTCCCCGGAGCCGGAGCAAGGAGATGGCGCGTGCTGCCGCCCGGACGCCTGGGTTCCCTTCCCAGCGTGACCATCAGGCAACGTCGCCTTCCCTCATCCCCCCGTGCCTCAGTTTCCCCGGCAAAACGGACACGAACGCAGCAGCGGGGGAGCAGAGCGCCCCGCTCCCTTGGCTCGCAGCCCGGGATATCGGAGCAGCCGTGCGCGGAGGGCGCTGTCCCCGCGCCACCCCCAAGCCGGTGCCGGACGGCGCAGGGTACCCGCAAGCAGCAGGGAGGGAGACGCCGTGCAGAGAAGCAGCGCTACGAGACCCCCCCGCTCACCGCCAGCCCGCGATCCCCCGCGCCCCACGGCGTCAGCACGACCGTGCCGCTCTCGGGGGCGCCGGGAGAGACGGGCAGAGCCCAGCCGGGTGCCCCCGGTGCCCCCCCGCTCTCACCCGCCGGCGCAGCATGCCCGGGGCGACGTCCTGCCGCGGGGGCGGCCCGGGGTGCCCGCTGGCCCGCCGCAGCGCCCGCTGGCCCGTGCTGTCCGAGAGGCTGTGGGGCAGCGGGCTGCGCATCTCCTCGTCGTCCTCGGCGCTGCTCAGGCGCTGGTAGTCGGCTCTCTCGCCCATGGCCGGGGCGACGGCGGAGGCGAAGGCGGCGAGCGGGGGGCGCGGAGACGCCAGCGCCCGCCTGGGGGTGGCGAGGGCTGGAGCCGGGCGCGGGATCACATGGCAGAAAGTTGCTGCAGTTCCGGAAAACAGCGAGAGGCTGAAGGTGACCGCGACGGTGATGGAGGGGAAGGAGGGGGGACGGATGCCGAGGAGCTGGAGGCGAGAGGAGGGCGGCAGCGGCGGGGGTGCCCGTCCTCACCCCGATCCCGGCGCCGGCGCTCTCCCCCCCGGCTCGGCAGCCCGCCTCGCCGCGGCCCCGTGCCGAGGGGCTGCAGCACCGCGCCGCCGTGCCTGCAGCCCCCACCCCGGCGCCCGCGCGGCCCCACGGTGGGGATGCGGTGCCCACGGGCAGGAGCAGCGGGGGCAGCAGCAGCATTCGGCAGCCGGGGGCTCTGCGGCAAGGCAAAAGCGGGCGGGGGGGCAGGGGGGCGCCAGGCCCTACTCCCCCGGGGCGGGGGGGCGCCTGCGGAGGGGCGGGGGGGCAGCTCTGGGGTCGCCGCATCCCCGGGTCAGCGAGCTGGAGCATCCCTCCCACCGCTCCCGTGCCGGCGGAGGGGGATGGGATGCGCCGGGAAGATGGCTGCTCCGCAGCCGCCCGTCTGGTCTGCGGAGCCAGCGCTGGCGCAGGCACGGCCGGGCAGGGGGAGCAGCCAGCCCCCGACGGGCTCGGCCAGGCTTTGGGGGGGGGGGGGGGCTCGCCAGGAGGATTCATCCCGGGATCAATCCGCTCCCCCCACCCCACAGCGAGCAGTTGGGGGTCACCTAGAGCTCTGCAGGGCACTGCCCGTGCCCATGGCCCGCGGGGGCCAGGTGCGGCCCCCCAGCAGGACTGGGTGGCACTGGGAAGCCGGAGCCTCGGACGGGGAACCCGTCACCGGCCCCCCCAGCTGGAGGACAGGAGGCAGGAGGCTCCCGGGAAGGTGGCACAGGCAGCTGCACCTCCGTGGGGCACCCCCCGCCAAAGATGCCCTCGAACCCCCGGGGTGCCCCTCACCGCCACCTGGGCGACTGGGGAGGATGGACCCTTCCCTTCCCTAGCTCTTCCCGCTCCCCGGGCCCCGCTAGCTCGCCTATGGGGAGGGCACCTATGGGGGCGCACGGAGCAGCTCCCCTCCGCCCTGCCACCGCGCGTTTCGCATCCCGCGCCCCAACGCTGCCCGGCTGCGACCCCTCTCCCGGGGGGCTGGGCTGGGAGGAGGCTGCAGCCCCCCCCAACACCCTGCTGCCGCCCCAAAGCCTGAGACCACGCTCCCAGCTTGGGAGCATCACCCTACAGCCCGGGGGGGGGGGGGGGGGGGACACTGCCCCGGCTCCGGGGCTCCCCCGGCCCCCCGCAGCCCCCGGAGGGCTGGGGACAAGGCGGCCGCGGGCGCCCCGGGCAGCCTCCCTCCGCGGCTCCTCCTGCCATACCGCAGAGGTGAGCTCAGCCGCGGAGCCGAGGCGGGCCGAGCCCCGTGGGCCCGGGGCGTGGGAGCAGCCGGCCGCCCCCGCGCGCGGCCCGCCGGCGTCACCGCGCTGGCACGCCGCGAGCCGGTGACGGATGCACGCGCTATGCCACCTTCTCCTTCCAGCCCTGGCCGCGCGCGCCGAGAGGCTGCGCCGCCCCGCGCGGCCCGGGGACCCTCGCCCATCGCCGGCCCGCGTTCCCCTCCCTGGAGGGCGATGCTGCGGGACCCAAGCCGGGGTCTCTGCTGCCGAGAGGGGACACTGGTCACCCCCCCCGCGTCCTGGCTCCTCCTGGCCTGCCCAGACTCCCGCCAGACGGCGCAAACCCAGGGCAAGCAGCTCCCCCAAACGTTGGATTGCAAAACAAAACCGCGCAAAACCTCCCCGGACCCATCGGGTCCTGGCTCAGCCAAAAACCAAACCACAAGGTCCCCTGACATGGGACGGATGGCGTCACACCCTGCCTCCTCCGTCCTGCCTGCCCACAATTCCCACCCCGGCAGGGGTCCCACCGAAATCACGGCTGCCGGATGGGGCGCGCTGTCCCCTGCCAACCCGGGGCAGCGACAGTCACGCTGACCACAGGGCATCCATCCCTGCGGAGAGGAGGGATGCCCAGACCTCTCCAGCCCTCCAGGCTGGATGGTGTCACACTCGGTGCCCACACCTCTTTCTGCCTTGCGCCCCTGGGGACCAGGGAGGGGGGACAGCATCCCCCCTGTCCCCACCTCCCTGATCAGAGGGGCCCTGGAAAGCAGCCGGAGTCTCCAAATCAGACTCCCAACGCATCTCCTCCCGGGGGGACGGCTGGGGCGACAGGGTCCCCACTCACCTCCCGCACGTCGCCCCGCTCAGCTCCACATCTGGCCGGTCCCCGGGCTCGCCGCCCTGCCTGCCACCTTTCCGGTGGCCGTGTCACTGGAAGTGATCTCAGTGGCTCCAGCCGTGGCCGGGGCGGCCACAATGCCCTGGGCTCACTCATCCGTCCCGGGGCTCACTCATCCGTCCCCGGGGCCCCGGGGGCGGGGAAGGCCCCGAATTGCAGTGACACACTCCCCGGTCCAGCCGCTCCGGCACGTGCACGCCTTGGCCCTGCCGGAAACGGGGCTGCCAGCTGCATCCTGCACACCTCCACCACCGGCGCTCACCCCGTGCCAGGAGAGGAGGGAAAGAGCTGGGATGCTGGGGTGTAGAGAGGGGCAAATCCAGGGCAGCGGATGGAGCCATGCCAGGATGCAGCTGCTGTCCTGCTCCCAGGGTCCAGGGACCGTCCCGAGCCCCCTCTCCCAACCGCATCGCCCCACGTCCGCTGCGGACCTCAGCGAGGCCCTGAGAGACCCCAGACCAACTCATGCTTCACCTCCCTCGCTGCAGGTACCCCAACACCGCTGATGGAGATGCTCCAGCGTGAGGTGCTGCCTCCATCTCCTCCTGGCCCTAAACCAGCCCCGATTGCCTTCCCTGCACCTCCGGTCTCCTTCCCCCATCGCGGCGGTGGTTAATGTGTGACCAGCGGGGCAGCACCGAGGCCTCGGCGAGGGCAGGGTGCCAGGACTCCCGCGGGACGGCGTCATGGGCTCTTGGCCCCTGGAGTCTGATCCCAGCCCCTGGGTCCTGCCCGCGGGCACGGGGCGATGGGAGGGCAGGAGCTGTCCCAGGGTCTCCCTCTCTTCTCCGGGACGGAGATCACCCCTCAGACCCCCTGCCCGAGAGCGGCGGCTGCCCAGGGAGGAGACACACGTCCCGGTGGCATCCCCGCTGACGAAGCCCCGCGCAACCCTAATCCTCGCCCTAAGCCTCTTTCCTCCGCTAAATCCCCTCCGTATGTTGAGCTGCAGCAAGTGCAGCCTGGCGGCTGGCGGGGAGGGCGCTGAGCCCTTCCTGCACTTCCCAACGCTTCGGGAAGGGACTCGCTGCCCCCTGGATTAGCCTGGGGCAAAGCGGTGCGGCTAGGAGCCCACAGGGCTGGACTAGGAGCCCCCAGGCAGCCACGGAGGGGCTGGGCAGGCAGAGCTGGCCCAAGTCACATCTGACACACTTCCCGTCTTTGTAGCTGTGGCAGGAACCGGGCTGGGCGCTCCGGGCTCCTTCCCGAAACACGTCCCCAGGGACAACGGTTCCTCGGCAAACAACGGGGCAAGACGTGGGCCGGGGCTGCCCAGCCAGTGGGCGCGAGGAGAGGGGATAAACAGGAACTGCTGACCCTGTGGCCACCTCCATCCCAGCCCCGGCACCAGCTCCCCTAACGCCACCGAGCTTCTCTCCGAGAAGGGGAAGGATTATGCTGTTTCAAGGCATGAACGGGCTCTGCTTTTGCATTAAAAGGCAGGAAAGCGGCACAAGGCGGCAGCTGGAGGAAAGGCGAGAGGATGCACGCGCCAGCCCTGCTCCGCGGCTTCAAAACCACGTCCACCGCGAGCAGCCCCCAGGCCGCGATGCGCCTTGCTCTGGGGTGCAGCACACGACCAGGGGCAGCGCGAGGTGCCCTCGGCCCCCCTCGCGCCTCCCTGCACGAGCAGACCGTCCCTGCGCCCCCGCCGCAGCGCGGTGGGCACCCGCTTGGGCAAAGCGACACCCCGGCAACCCCCCCCCCAACACCAGTGCCGCAGCACCCTGCCCAAGCCCCAAGCTGGGGGCGCCCGTCCTTGGCCCCGTGCCCGCGGGCAGCACCAGGGGCACGAGGAAGAGCCGTGCCGCGGCGATCCCAGCGACGCCAGCCCTTGGCCAACAAGCCCAGCTTTGCCGCGAGAGGGGCTCTGGGCTTGGCATCGCCCGTCCGACAGACGCTTCCCGAATCGCCCCCTTACCTGGGCCGGGGCGGCCGTGCTGTCGGGGTCCCGCGGCAGGGCCGGTCCGTGCCCTGGGGCCCCCGCAAGCCCGGCGCGGTGCGGCGGCAACGCGGAGGCGGAGCGGCGCGCGAGGCGGCCCGGGGTCAGAGCTTCACCGGCGCAGCCATCGGGGCTGGCCGGGCTGCGCCTCCGGCTGGCCAGGCTGTGCCTCCGGCTGGCCGCAGGGTCGCCCTGGGGGACAGCGAGGAAGGAGAGGTCAGGCTGGAATCCCGCTGGAGATGGAGATGTCACCCCACGCCCTGCCCGGGCGGCCGAAAGAGCCGACGGCGGCCCCGGGAAGGAGCTGGGCTCTGGCATTTGCCCCTGCCCGGCTCGGACCTCCCCACCACCCCGCGTCAGGCTGGGTGGTCCTGGTGGCTCAGAGACACAGCCGGCAGCTCCCGGCACCGCGCGACCCCGGCTGGGACCTGGGGGTGCACCGGGTGCTGCCGGGCAGATGGTGCCCCAAAAAGCCCCACGTCTGCCCCGCACGGAGCAACGCGGGAAGTTCAGCTGGCGGGAAGGGAGCCCCGGAGAGAGCAGGGCACACGGGGGGTCTCCCCGCCTGCACAGCGGCCAAGACCCATCCCATGGGGCCCGTGGTGGCACCGTGCCCATGGGCTGCCCGAGGTGACCACGGGCAGGACAGCCTGCTCGGAGCTGTCTGAACTGCCCCGCGGAGGACTTTGGCACCGGGTTGCCTCCCTGCGCCCACTCCTGCGGCGGCCCCGTCTGCACCCCGCCAGCCAGCCGCACAGCGCCCTGCACCTTCACACCCCCCCGAGCGGTGGGGACACGTGCCACCACCCTCCCCGATGGCCCCGCATCCCCCCGCGAGGGCTGACTGCACCCTGCACAGCCAGGCAAACCCCGCCGGAGACCCCCTTCCTCCACCCCGCGGCAGCCAGGCAGTGCCCTCCCCGGCACGAGCTGCCGTGTCCTCCGGGAGGGAAAGCATCCTGCCCGGCAGCAGCGCCGGGGGCCGCACCAAGCTCCCCGCACCCAGCCGCGGCGCCACGTCACCCCTGGGGACCCGAGCGCTGCTCCCGCGACGTCCTCGCTGCCTGCCCGCTCAGCCGCCAGCCCGCCGCCCCGCGCAGCCGGAAGAGCCGCTGCGAACGAGGGAAGGAAGTTTCGCGGGGGCGAATTTCCGAACGGGGTGGGGTGGGGGTGGGGGGCCTTGCCCCTAAAGCCAGCATCACGCCTGGGGCCGTGAGGGGGGCCGAGCCTGACGGCCGCCCCAGCGCCCGCTCTGCCCCCCGGGCACCGCTGCAGGGAGCGACCCAGGTATCAGCACACGCACCCGCTTCGCCCTCCCCGTGGTGCGCGCGACCCGAGGGGTGTTCACCAGGCGCTGCGCTATCCCGCATCCTCCACTGCCCTCAGAGCGGGTCAGCCGGCTGCGGCTGACCTGCAACGAGTTTGTCAGGTCTCAGGCCAAGCGGGCACAAAGCCAGGGCCATGCTGCCGCACCTCCCCTCCGCACTGGGCACCAGGAGCAGGGCTGATGCTCAGCTGACGGAGAGGAGGTGGGAGCCCCGGAGCCGAGGGGCAGCCAAACGCCCCCCCTTTCCTTCCCCAGCGCCTGGTGCAGGGAAGGGGGCCGCAGTGCCGAGCAGAGCAGCGCCCTGGCCAGACCATCAAGCGTCTGCTAGTCATTAGCGCTAATCGAGGGAGGCCTAATCGGCCAGGCTGCAGCGCGGGCAGTGCCCCCGGGGGCCGCTCAGCGGGAGCGAGGAGCACAGCGAGCCAAGATCCGGGAGCGCGGCCGAAGGGGGCAGCCGGGCAGCCTGCGCCGGCGGGGGCCTGCCCGCCTCCCGCTCCCCGCGGTGGGGACAGGGCGCCCGGCTCCGGCCCGCGGCCAGGGCACCTCTCTGCCCCTCGCGCAAGGCCGGGCGCAGGAGGGACACAGCCAGCCCTGCGCTGCGGGCGACGGGGATCGCGGCAGGGACGCGGGCTCGCCTGCCTCCCGCGGTGCTGCCGGCACTGCTGTCGTCGCACCTGCGGGAACTGGCGGTACCAGCGGTACCGGCAGGAGAGGCCCAGCCGGCCGCCCACCCGCCCTCCCCTGCAGGCGCGGATTCCCCCCCAGCCTGGCACCGCCTCTCCCCTGGGTCTCCTCCTCCATCCCACAGCGGCTTTCGGGATCCAAGACCAGCCCAGCCTGGGAAACACGGCCATGGCGCCCTGCAAAGGGCTGGAGCGGCGGCAGGGGCGGGAGAGAGACTTTCTCCTTGCCACCACCCGTGGGAAAGCTTCTCCTTCCCTGTGGGGGCTGCGCGCAGGGCAGAGCCCCCTCCTGCCCCGAACTCAGCAGGTCCCCGGGGTGAGGATAGCAGGGCCATGCTGAGCCAGGAGCCACCTCCAAGCCCTGCCCGAAAGCTCCCACGCGGAGCAGCACGGTGCCCAGGAAGCTAGGCCCCAGGCGCGCAGCCGGGGAGGCTCCTTCCAGCCGAGGGCAGCTGGACGTCACCCCCGGGGACGGCGGCGGCTCCTCCTCAGCCCCCCAGCTGCCACCACGCAGCCGGAGCCGAAGCCTTGGTTCCTCAGGGCAGGACGGGCCCGAGGGCGAGCCGCTGCCAGCTGACCTCCTCTGCTGCCTCCGCGGTGAATCAGCCCCGCACGGCTCTGCTGGAGGGGGAAACTGAGGCGCAGAGAGAGGCCTCCGCTTGTCCCAAGTCCGGAGGGCAGCCAGGGCAGGGCTCGGATAAAATCCCACAGCTCCTGGCAGTCCGGCCAGCGGACAGAGCCGGTCGCACCCAGGCATCCCAGTAAAAAGAGCATCACCAGATCTGCAGGCCAGGGCAGGGGGAGAAGCTGGGCCCAATCCTGCGGGATTGGGCAGGGGGAAACGCTCCTGCTGGGAGCAGGAGGGGCCACGCGCACCCTCCCGAATCCCTACGGGGCCGACGCAAGGGGCCGGTCGCGTGCAAAGGAGCCCCGAGGCAATTCCCCCGCGTCACGAGAAGCGGGCCGACGGCACAGACCCAGGAGAAGGGAACTGGGAGCACCCCGGCGTTGGGATCCGGCGGAGCTGTGCCGG
This sequence comes from Apteryx mantelli, assembly GCF_036417845.1. Classification (NCBI taxonomy): domain Eukaryota; kingdom Metazoa; phylum Chordata; class Aves; order Apterygiformes; family Apterygidae; genus Apteryx; species Apteryx mantelli. Next base: position 13,024,551 of record NC_089986.1, read on the forward strand.
GCCACCATCCCCGCAGCAGGGAGAGCCGGAAAGGGGGTACGGCGCCAGTGGGGATGATTCTCAGCCCGGCTGGGGCTGCCTTACCCCGCGGCCATCTCTGTCCCGCACCGCCGCCGCCATCCGCACCGAGGGGCGCCGGGAGGGGGTCTGGGCTGCTCTGGGCTTCCCGTTTGGAGGCTGAGTCACAGCTGCCACCCACGCGCCCTGCCCCGGGCACCGCAGGGCTGGCAGCCACCGGGGAGCCAGGCAGCAGCAGCAGCAGCAGCAGCAGGAGGAGGAGGAGGAGGAGAGCGCCAGCGAGACGAGGCATCGCCAGCCTCCGAGCCGTACCCACAATGCCGCGCCGGCAGGGCCGGCCCACGCCCTGCGCTAACGAATACCGGGCTAACGAGGCCCGGAGGGCTCCGGGGGTTGCAACAGGTTGCAGAGCCTGAATCCAGCCTGGCCCGGCTGAAGCACCCCCTCGCTCCCCCCAGCGCAGAGCGGAGGAAGGACGTGGCTGGCCACGAGGCGAGCGGGGTCCCGACCCGGTGCCTCTCCTGCCCCTGGCCCGACGGGGCTCAGCCCGGTCCCTGCAGGGAGCAGGGGGCTCGGGGACACGGCAAATCGCCCCAGGGATGGAGCGGGAGCAGGGCTGCAGCCGACCGCAGCAATGCCACCGGTCGCGCAGAAAGAGGCACCAAGACGGGGCCGGCACCGTGGGGCCATGCCGGGCTCTTGTCCCGGCTGCTTCCCCAAAGAAGGTCCCAGGGTTTTTTCTGTTGTTTTTTTTAAACTGGGGTTTTGCAAAACCCAGAGCCAGAAACTTTGGCCGGTTTGCTTTTAAGCGAGGGGCCACCTGCGCCAGCATGGATTTGGATCCGGGGGAGCCCCGCTGCATCCCCGCTCCGGGCAAGGAGGCGAAGCCGCGGAGGAGGAACCTGCCTGGCGGGGCAGCTCGCAGCACCTCCCGCAGCGCCCGGCAGCTCCGAGGAGCCCTTGGGAAACGGCGCGAGGGAGGAGAGGCCGCACCGAGGAGCAGAGGCACCGCGGCCCCGGGGAGGCGGCCGTGCGGGGAACGCCAGCGCTCGGCTCTGCCTCGGCCTGCCCTGCCCCAGCGCTGCCCTCCGGGCCGGGGCTCGCGGGAGCCTCCGCGGCCTCTCCAGCTGGCTCGGCGGGGAAAGCAGGGCTGGGGTGGGGAGAGCCAGGCGGGATGCAGCTCGGAAAAGGCGCCCGGGGACAAGGCCAGGCCAGGGCTGGGGTCAGCCCCTCTCGCCACGTGCAAACCCCGGCCGAAAATGCCTCTCGCAAAGCCCGACCGTGTCCTGCAGAGCGGACAACCACCAGCAACAGGCAGCCATGAGAATCGGAGCAGAGTCCTCCTGACGGGGCGAGATCCTCACCCGTGGCTGCCGACAGCACATCGCCAGCTCCGCAGAGAGATTAATTTAAAGCTTTGAAAAAGAAAGAAAGGAAAAAAAAAACAAATCAAAGGGTCCCGAGGCTTTTGGACAAGAAAAACCTGCCCCAATGCGGCTAGACACTGATGCAACACCGTCCGCCTGAGCCTGCGGGCAGAGGGTCCCAGCACCTCGGTTGCTGCTGGGCGTTTTGGCAGCAGCACAACATCCCCGAGACACGGTGCAGTTTCCAGCCTGCCCTTGAGCTGCCCCAGGGCAGCCCAGAGGACAAGGATCCTCTCTGTTCGGCTCTGGAGCTCCCATGAGCCCAGGAAGAGGAAGAGCAGAGCAGAGTCTTGTTCTTAACAAAAAGTCTTCCCCCGGCTTCCGCCGCAGATTCGGGAGGGTTCAGACGCGTCGGACACCCACTCGCCGCAGCCCGGGGAACAGGAGCAGTCGCCACGAGAAATGCTGCTCCCTCCTGCCCCGGCGCGCAGGAAACCGGGGTGGGGGCTGAGGCCGCCCTCGGCCCTGCGGGGAGCACGCGGGGCGCCGCGGCAGGGCTGGGAGGACGGCGCTGCAGCGCCCGGGCACAGCGCCGCGCCAGCCGCCTGCAGTGCTGCAGGGCACCGTGCCAAGCAGCGCCCGGCAGGCCCCGGCAGGGACCGAGGTGCCACGGGCGGATGTGGCCGCGATGCACGTGGGAAAGGCGACCTGGTGCTACCCGCTGGGCGACGCCGCTTCCTCGCACGGGGTCCGGAGCCCCGATCCCCCCCGCTCCAGCCTCTGCAAGGGGTGGCGACGTCCCGGCCGTACCCACGCTCGCACCACGCGCCCCCGGGAGGAGGTCGAGCCTCGCGGGCCCGTCTGTCCCTTACCTCTCGCCTCCGGTCCTGGCTGCTCACAGCTGCTGCCGCCACATGCTGGGCCACTCCGCTTGCCCACCGGGTCTCCAGGGCCAGTGTCACCGCGGGGAGAGGACAGCGGCCGCCGCGTGCCGGGCGGCCAGCATGCCCGGGGATGCGGGGCTGGAGGCGCCGAATGCTGCCGGGGCTCTACGCTGCCAGGGCTCTAGGCTGCCGGGCTCCGGGACGGCCGAGCCGGGCTGACGTCCCCGAGCGCTCCTCGTCCTCCGGCTCCTCCGGCAGCCGGGCGACAGCTCCGCGGGGCACCGGGCGCTACACCTGCGCGGCCCTGCGCCGGCCCTCCCGCCGCGGCGGCGGGTGCGCGCCCGGGGTCTCCGTGCCGGGCTCGCCGGCGCCCGGGCGGCGGAGCTGCTCCTGCTCCCCTTGGTAGAGCTCGCCCTCCTCCTGCACCCCGCCGAGGGCTTCGCCTTCCTCCTGGCGGCCGCGGCGCAGCCACCAGCGGGCCGGCGCCCCGGGGCTGGGCTCCCTGCGCGCGGCGCCGCGCTCCTGCTGCGCTCGCCGGCCCAGGCCCTGCTCCTGCCGCGCCCGGGGGCCGCGCTCCTGCACCCCGCGCGCCGCGGCCCGCGCCCGCCGCGCCCCGGGGCTGCCGGCGCCCCGCGGCCCCCCCTCGCCGTCGCCCCGCGCCCGCCGCAGCCCGGCCCGCGGCTCCGGCCGGCCCCCGGCGGCCGCCTGCTCGCGGGGCGCCCGGCCCCCGGGCTTCGGCCCCCCGCCGCCGCCGCCGCCGCGGCCCAGCCCGCCGCGGCCGCCCCACTCCTGCAGGCCCCCCCGCACCCCCAGCGGCACCCAGTGCCACTGCCCCGGCCGCCCGGCCCCGCCGCCGCCGCCGCCCGGCTCCCCGCCGGCCGCCACCAGCTCCTGCCCCTCGGCCACGGCGCCCAGCCCGGCCTCCTGCACGCCCTGCGCGAGCCCCCCCTTCTCCTGCACGCCCGGGGCCACGCCGCCGCCCTCCTGCACCCCCGGGCTCAGCCCGCCGCCCTCCGGCACCGCCGGCCCGCCGGCCCCCCCCCGCCCCGGGCTCAGCCCCGGCGCCGCGATGGTGCGCCCGGCCGCGCCCGGCCCGCTGCGCCCGCCGGGTGGCCGCGGGCCCGCCGCCCGCCGCCGCTCATGCACCGCGCGGAGCCGCCCGCGGGGCTCCCGGCGCTGCCCGGCCGCCCCTACCCGGTGCCGCCGCCGCCTCCCGCCGCGGGGGGCCGGCGCGAGCTCCCGGGGCGGCGCGCGCCCGCCCGGCCCCCGCCCGCTCTTAAAGGCGCCGCGCCGCCGCCGCCGCTTTACGTAACGGGGGGCGGGGACGCGCCAGGCGGCCGCGCAGAGGGAGCGCAGGGGCACGGGCGCAAGCGGGCGGCTGGAGGGGCGCAGGGACAGAGGCGCAGGCAGGCGGACCCGCGGACCTCTCCGGTGGCCATCGCCTCTGCTGCCTCTCGTGGAGCTCGGAGGAGCCCAGCTCACCTCCTCCCCCCTCCCGCTGCCGGGTAACTCACGCTGCCCCGAGGGGAGCAGCGCTGGCTGGGGGAAAGCCCTACCCGTTTTGCCCTTGTAAGGTGGCACAAGGTCACAGCCCCAGGTGGGCACAGCCCTGCGCTGGGCCCGGGGCAGCACCCAGCCCCAGGGCTGCCTGAGGCCACAGGCACACAGAAACGCTCTGCTGCCCATGCACAGGGCCTGCTCTCAGGGCCACACGCTGGGGGCTCCCTGCCCTGCTCCTGCAGCCTCTTACTCCTCCAGTCTGCCCCAGCTGGCAGCTACTGGGTCCAGGGGGAGAGCACAGGCTGAGAGCTGCCCTGAGCAGCAAGCAGCAAAGCTCAGAGGAGGAGGAGGAGGAGGTGGAGGTTCTGCACTGGCTCAGCCTCGCTTTTGCTGCTGGATGGGTCCACCAAAGCCACCTACAAGGCTATGGCTCCTGTGCAATGGGAGGGAGGGTTGCACCCCCACTTCCATGCAGCACCTACCCTGCGCTGCCTCCACCCCTGCACTTGCCCAGCTTGAGAAGTAGAGCTTTGCAAAGCCCCAGCTGGTGCACGGAGGTCCCGGTTAGGCCAAACACTATATTCCCAGGGCACTTTGTACATTCACTGAAGGGAAAGGAGCAGAGCCAGGTTTTAGTGGTGAGAAGAAACAAAGTGTCCAACTTGCCTGACTTTCAACAAGCAAGTCACCCGCCTTGGGATCAGAGGGACAAGAGCTACTGCAGGGCCCTGGGAACACCCGATAAAGAGGTAGCAGAGCTCCTGGACATGCTGCCTCCCACCCCAAACCCTGCTATTCCTCGACCTTGCTTGTGAAGGAGAAGATAAGGTGAGGCTGGGCCCATCCAAGGAGGGAGAGGGAAGAGAGCATAGAGAAGCTGAGTTGAGCTCCCTTAATTCAGCAGGAGATGCTTAAAATGCAAAGCCCCAAACCAGGGAAGCAGTACCAGCCTCAGAGCAGGGGGATGTAGCTCCTGCTCTGTCAGAGCTTGCTATGACTTTAAGCAATAACCAAATTCAGCTGAACCAATTTGGGCTCTAGGCTGGTTCCTATCCCAGCTTTCACTCATTGCCAGCTTGGATCCCCCACTAAAGGCCATGAAGGGCAGGGACAGGGCAGGGGTTAGGAAATTGCCTTCAGCCCATGGCTGGGGCAGAGGGGCCCCAGCTCCCTCCTGGAGGGGCACATGGATTTTCATTCCTCCCCCTCCTTCACCCACCCACCCCCTTGCTTCATTGCCCAGAGAGTACCCCTGTATCACCTCCTGGGGTCAGACTGGGAAAGGCTGCAACCCACTAGCACTGCACCGCGGTACCTGAGCCCACAACTTACAGCACCAGGTAGGAGGCCTGTGGCAGAGAAGGGGCCAGGCTGTAAGCTCTGGCTTCCTGGGGCATGGACTTACCTGACCACAGCAGTGCCCTCACCAGAGGAGGCTTCTTCCTGTCTGCAAGCTGCAAAGCTGGAGGGGGTGCGAAGTCTGACATTCTCATCCTCCTTCCAATTCAGCAGGCCCTGGCATCTACCCCCAATAGTGCCAGAAGGGACACTGTTGACTTAAAGCAGGCTCTTTTGACACCAGCACAGCAACTTTGAGGCAGCAGGTAGGTGATGGACATTAAGGGAGAGGGGTGACTGAGGGGGGTCCTGTAAATTACTCCTCCACATCATTGTCAAAGTC